>NC_135483.1:87902086-88214586 GCF_052094955.1 Ictidomys tridecemlineatus
ACATTTCCAACATCTCTTCATAGTGCCCTTATGGGGCACAAGCCTTTGATACATGAGTCTTTAAGGGACATTTTAGATCCAAACTGTAGTATATGTTTTCATGTGTATGTGTGTATACATGTGTTGTGCTGTGTGTGTGTGTGTGTGTGTGTGTGTGTGTGTATCTTATATTTAAAAATGACAGCCCAAAAGCAACTGTGCTGTGGGGTGGGCCTCACGAAGGCAGAGGCCACCTGCAACACTCTGTCCTCCATCCTTGGCCTTCCTGTCTCTGCTCTCTGCTCTGGTCCATGCTGCCTTCCCTGGGCTTGTAAGGACTGTGCAGTAATTGGAGGCAGGAGCCTGGGATGGAGGCCACCAGCACTGCACTAGAAGGGACCACCAAGCAGTTGCACCATGGGCCCTGGTCGTTGGGATGCAGTAGGAGGGAAAACAGGAACCACTTGTTGGTGGTGTCTGTCAAGACAAAGTGTCCAGACTATCCCAGACAGTGAAGCATGTTCACACTTGAAACCAGGGACCCGGGCATTCTTCCAAAGTGCACTCAAAAGGACATAGGGGCCAGAGTGTGGCAGTGGACACAGGCAGGATGAGGAGGGTGGAGCCTCCCGGAGCCAGGCAGCAGCAGGTTACCCTCTTGCTAAACGTTGTGAGTGCAACATCTTAAAATCATTTTTATTCGTTTGATTCAGTCAAAAACTGTCTTCCTCCAAAGAAAGAATTCAATTAGCCTGGCAAAACCACTTAAGCAAATACTCTCCTCCCCAGATAAAAGAGGACAAACCAATTCAAAACTCCTAATTCCTCCTTTCTTTGCCAAATCTCAAGCACACTCAAGGAAACACACACACACACACACACACACACACACACACACACACACACACACCTATTTTTTAAACAACAGGTATTTTCCCACTGGTGCGCTCAAGTATTTCTGGATCAGAAACTGTCCTCCCTGTCACAAAGCCATCTGCCCACTTGATGTTTGCTCTGCCAATGGTTGGGAAAGAGCAGTCTTGAGGTCTAACAGAAAATGCATTTTTCCTCTTTTTATGATGGGCAGAATGCCATGAATTTATAACATCTACTTTTATATTATACACAGAGGCCAACAATGGATCTCAGCCCAGTCTTTTCTGGAAATGGCTCCTGTGAAATCAGTAGGTCCACTTAAATGAAATAAATGTAGTCCTGCACTCCCTCGTGACTTGCAACATGATTTTTGTCTGTATAAGTTTTCTTTTTTAAGATTCTATCTGGAAACTGTTAATGAGAGTTCTGTTCCTCTTGATGAGTGGGATGGCAAGTGAGTCACCGTGAGTCTACCAGCCATGAAGAGTCCTCCGTTTCTACAACCATGCCAAAATAAATATTTAGGAGGAGAAATCTCACAGTATGGATTTTCATTTGACAATATTCACCCAAACTCAAAAGAATTGAAAACCACTCATATATTTGGATCCCTTATTTTACAAATGAGAAAACTAAGAGTGAAACAGGGCTGATCAGGGATTTCCAAAAAGAAAGATAACAGCAGATAGGCAAAAGCCGCCAACGTTTGAGCAAAATGAATGCTGTGGAACACGACATTCAAATTCAGCAAGCCTAATGCTTCTTGATCAAGGGAACAGCTAACATGCAGATTACAGCTTCAGAGGTGATTGTGAGAAACATGATCAAGAAACTAATGATGACAAACTATGAAATAAAAAGAGACTGTTTCTAAAAATATTTCTACAACTCTGAAATTTAGAAGATGATTGTTAATAAAAGCTCCATCAATGAGCTCTCTAGGAAAACAGATAAGATTGAAGAAAGAATCAGTGAACTGAAAAAATAAGAGGTTTTTGTAGAAGGTAGAATTTTATTCCTAAGAATGAAGAAGTCAGTAAGAGAGAAAGGCAACATGTCAAAGGTATAACCAGATGTTTTCCTATGTATCCTACTGACATCTTACTTGTAGGAACACAATATGAGCAAATCAAAGTGGGCTGCTCCTAATGGGAGTCAAGGTACCCTTCCACTCTAGCCAACGTGGACCATCGCAGCTTCTGCCTGCCGTGCAGTGGGGCCTCCCCTGCGGTTGTGAGACTGGGTGACCAGGCTCCCCACAATCCAAGCCTCAGAGCCTGGTCCACTGGGTAAGGAACCAGGAGGTCCCCACAGGTAAGCTCCTGAGCTCTATTGTCCCTTGGGTGGATGTCCAAAGCCAAAGAAAAATTTTAATTGTTGTGTGTCTCTGTGTGTCTGTGTCTATGTCCACGAGCCTGTTTGTGTGTCTGTGTCTCTATGTAGGCGTGCATCTGTGTGTCTACCTGTCTGTGTGTCTACATGTGTCTGGCATGTGGCTTACCAGCCTGGCCTCCCAGCCTCTTTGGCTCCTGGACTTTCTACGTGGCTGCAGAGCCCAGGCCCAGGGGCAGTGCTGTCACAGGGACACTGTGTTCCAGCATGTCTTTGCACACTGCTGCCCACCAACCTGCCATGCAGGCCCAGCCAGGCTATGTCTCAGAAGGTTCCAGGAAGCTGGCTTGGCTCCAGGGCCAGCTCTGCAGAGACACCCTGGGAGGGCCCCAAGGAGCCCGGTGTGCCCAGCCCAGCCCAGGTCCCAGCCACTGTCCTTTCCCTCTTCTTTGGTTTCTAGACCACAGGGAGATGTGACATGAGCTTGGGCTGCTTCAATAGCTCAGGCCTGCCACCACGAGTGAGGACCTGGACAAGTCCCCCACCAGTGCCCAATAATAAAGGGGCACAGTGCTCCCCACCTGACTCCACCAGTTCTGGTACTGGTCACTTCATTTCCTGAAAATTAACTCTTCTTTCTCTCTCTAGAAACTTCATAAATTCCACTTTACCTTTGAAGTCCCAAATAAGTACCTCAAAATCATATTCTGCTATGAGTTTGATGGGCCTTTCAGACAAAACCCTTCTCTGTATGCACAAAACTTAGTGCAAAGTTAAAATGTAGGGCCCTGGTTCCAAAGGCAGGAAAAAAGTAAAATAATATGAAATTATATGAAAAATAGAGTTTTCCTTTCATCCAATGCCTCTTTACTGACTCACTGTGCTGTTTTTCAGTTCTTTAGTGTGAGTCCAAGTAAAATTGAACTTTTAAATGATGAGCATAAATCATACTGTATGTGCAGTGCTGGTTTCAACTACACAAGAGCATTTAACTCACATGAGGAATCGTGGAAGTCACATTTTGATTTTGTAGCTCATATGTACACCTGTGTTTTGTCCTCACAAGAACAGTGGAGACACTTTAGGGAATTAACTTGCCCATTTTTATTTCACTTGCTGATTGGTGACAATGGTAGAGTCAGGGATGGCTATAGGCTGGTGCCGGCCACAGCCTGAGAGCCAGGACCACTGGATTTTGAGCCTAATATATGGCAGATTCATTCTTGCAGAGGAATTTATCAATGGTGAGTTGAAGCTGAAAGCCACTAAATTGGTTGCAAAGAATGAAACTCAGGTTGGAACTTTCTCCTGATGTAGCTTCTTCAGTAGTGAGCATGTGGTTGGCGTAGGTCCTCAGCCATGTGCAGGAGCCTCAGCAAGGCCTAGCCAGGGTGAGGCCAGCAAGCCTTCTGCCCCGAGCCTCCAAACATCTCCACCATCTCACCCTGGTCTTGGCCCTGCTGCGGGAGTCCACGTGGTACTCAGTCCAAGTGGTACTCAGTACTAAGTCAGCTTTCCTCCACTCTAACAAATACCTGAGATAATAAACTTATAAAGAGAATTGTGGCCAGCAGTTCTAGAGATTCCAGTCCCTGATTAAGTGGACCCATTGCCTTTAGAACTCTGGTGGAGTTTCCAGATAGCAATTGCAGAGAGGGCACAGTGGAGCCACACTGCTCACCATGTGGCCAGGAAGCAAGAGAAAGAGAAAGAGACCAGGATTCCATGATCCCCTCTGAGGGGACACTCCCCGTAACCTAAAGGACCCACCTCTTAGAGTCCCTTTCAGAGTGGAAATGAATTCACCACAGGTTCCTCAGGATGGAGGTGAAGTGTTCTTCATTCACATGGGATCCTGAGACACTGCAGGGTAGGCCATGTGGGCTGGGCCAGGTGACCACAGAGCAATTCTAAATCCCAGGGCCAGGCTGAGGCCAAGTGGTGACGTCTATGGATGACGCCAGGTGACTACGCCGTAGGCCCAGGGCAGTGTCTGCTGCAGAACACAAGCCCTGCTGATGCTATGGGCCTGGAGAAGCCTTGAGTGGGTGCTCAGCAAATACTTGGTGTCTCTGTATGAATGAATTTGGAGATTTTACTGTGTGAGTTCTCCCAACCACATGAAGAACTACTGGACTTATTCCCTATCTCCTCACTGTTGCCGTTGGGATCTGGAATGTCCTCAAAGGCCCACAAGTGAAGGGCTTGGTCCTCGGGTGGTGCTACAGGGAGGTGGTGGAAGTTTAAATGGTGGAGGCCTAGCGAAGGTCCTCGGAGGTCATGCCTTCAAAGGTCATAGGGGACCCAGCTTTCCTCCCTCTCTTTTTCTTCCTGGACAAGAGGTGAAAAGCTTTGCGATACCACCTGCTCCCGATGTGTCATGCCAACACACTCCCAAAGCAACAGAGCTAACACCCCCAAAACAGGGTGCCACAATAAAACTTTCATCTTCATAAGTCTATTGTACTGTAGTATCTGTAGTATCTGCTACAGTCATGAGAAGCTGACTGATACACCTTCTCTTCCTGCCCTTTTCCTGTCATCCCTTGATGATTCTGTTTCTGCTGTTGTCTCCTGACACAAGTTCCTTTCCATGGCAAACACAAAATATGACCAGAGCAAGTGACTTAGTGAGATCATCACCCAGGACTGGGGCGTAACTCAGTAGTAAAGTGTGTGCTTCGCATGTGCAAGGTCCTGGGTTGATCTCTAGCACTGCAAAAAAAAAAAAAAAAAAAAAGTCATGAATGATGTCCCCCTTCTCACATGGACACTGACCCTTCAAAAGTTTTGCTGGGCTAGAAAGGCCAGACTTCCTGATACCTGAAGCAATTTGTCTTTCACTTCAAAGGGAGGCTGGGTGGATGCACTCTCTATCTCACATCTCACTGGGCTGCAAAGTGAGCCAATAGGAAGTAATGAACTGGGTCTGAGGTGCTCACTTCCAGCTGGGAACTTTTGAGGCCTTCCGGAAGGCCAGGACCCAGTGAGGAAGATGCTCCACCACAGCTGGGTACCTACCTGAATGACAAACTACATATGTGTGTGAGCGTTAGCCACCTAAGACACAGAGTGGCCATGCCAGGGTCTTTCCACAGGTGAAGGGCTCAGCCCCTCTGTCCACTGACTCCAGCTCACATATCTTGGTCCCATGAAACTGACGTTCTCCCGAAGAACCCTCAAGAGCCCAGACCCCAGGCACGGAGGATGGCCACGGGGAAGAAGCAGCTTGTGAGGCTGTTTGTTATTCACGGAGCCGAAGTGCAATAAAAACTGCTTAGAGAGTCAGTATTGTTATTATCAGTCTCACCATCCTCTATGCAAAGAAGGAGACCAAGGCGTAGAGAGATGGAACAACTTGCTCAAGGTCACAAAAATAATAAACAAAGCATTTTTAAAACCACCAGTTGAGGATTCTGGAACCCAAAATCATGGTCTACCTACCTTCCTGTTGGGTGTGAGGAGCCCCCTGGTGTAAAATAGAGAACAGGGCTTGGGGTGTAGCTTGGTGGTAGACCACTTGCCTAGCATATGTGAGTAGAAGAGAGAGAGAGAGAGAGAGAGAGAAAGAGAGAGAGAGAGAGAGAGAGAGAGAGAGAGAGAGAGAGAGAATGAAATTTGGGTATTTTCCTTTGCCCCAATCTCCTTTGCCAAATGTGTCCCCATCTCATGCTCCAGGGTCTCCCATGATGTACCTAGCATGATGAAAAGAGAGTTCAAGGTGAAATCATTAACTCCCCAATGCTGCTTTATCTTCAAAAGAATACATTTTTGTTTTACTGAATTTGTTCAATTATCCAGTTGTTCTTGGGAAACTTGTGACTGTTCTAGAATAATGTGTGTCATCTCATCTACAGCAAATGTACAAAGTAATAGTCAGGGTTTTCAGAGAAACACAACTCCTGGGATGTGTAAAGAAAGCCGTAGGAGAGGAGACATTACAGGAATCATTCAAGTTGCCATCTTCAAGCCAGGGACTCAGGGAGGCCAGTGGTATAATTCAGTCCTAGTCCAAAGACCTGAGAGCCACAGAGCCATTGGAATCAAAGACCCCAGTACCAGAAGCTCTTCAGTGTCTGAAGGAAGGGGAAGAAGATGTCCCAGCTCAGCTGAGAGAGCCACCTCACCTGTCCTCCCCCTCTCTGTTCTATTCAGACCCTCAACAGATTGGATAATCTGATCCAATAGACTTAAGGGTCAACAGACTGGACCTCCGAGGCATCAGTGAGAGCAGATCTCAGTCTACCAAATAAAATGACAACCTCCAGGAACATCCTCCTCACAAACACCTGGAAATAACGTTCTCCTAGCTGTCTAGACACCTCCCTTGTCCAGTAGGGCTGACACATAAAAATAACCAGCACGAGTCCACTCTTTGTCAATTTGACACCTCTATCCCTGTCCTTAAATGATAATCGATCTCCAAGCCCACAATACCAAAGTTGTCATTCAGTCTAACATCACACAATCCAAAACTTATTGACTTCTTTTGTCAAGAGATGGAGAAATCCTAGAGCAATTTCCACTCTTCTCCCTGATATCCCATCATTTCAAATAGTGTGCTGGAAAGTTATCAGGACTTAAATGCTGGTATACAGTCAAGGAATTTTGTGTTATGTAATAGAAAAAAATAATAAAAAGGAAAAATAAAAAAAATGTTTGCTTACTACAAGTTATATGCACATCAGTTTAGTACTCTAAACAAAACAGGAGATGCTCATGACCCCTGCAGTCCCCAGTTCTGAGAATGGTCTCTCGTCATCGCTGATGTTCCTAAACCTTCTTCCACTACCTATGTTCCCTGTGCTGTCTGCAAGCACCTCAGCCCATGGTGATTCTCTGTGCCTGGGGAATGACCAACACTTTCCTTCCTGGTAGTCTGGGCCATTCACTGTCATGGACCTTAATCCCAGAGCATGGTGCTACTGGGAGATGCCTTAGGGAATCTCCAGACCTACCCTTCCCGACTTCTATCATGGATTGTAGGTTAATTTCTCATTGGTAGTTGGATCAACCCCCAAAGACAACACTGTAACTCCCTGCTTAGCCTGCAGACTCAGAGGCAAGAGGGATGCAAATGGCCTGGTATCATCCTAACTTCTAGTCTTCAGGGTCATTGTTGTGTCTCCTGGTAGAAGTGCCCTCCCTGTGGAGCTAAGCCTTCAAGACCAGCAGAGCACATGGTCACGAGGACAGGAGGAATTCTGCGAGCACGTCACTAGGGCAGCTGTGTGGAGCAGCTCCCGTGCCCACCCCTGGATCCAAACCCGACAGTCAGAGAAACAGCCCATGCATGGGCACTGATGTGGAGCATTATCCAAATTCAGTGGAGTCAGACTGGAGTCTCTGAGGGCAAGTGTGGGAAACGGCCCAGCACAACCCTGGTGGTTGCTTGAAACGTTGAAAGACACACTGGGCCTCACCGCTGTGCCTAAGAAAACCCCTGTCCTCTGATTGGCACTGTGCTTAGGCCTGACTGTCAGTTACCTGGGAGGAGGCAAGGGAATACGGGTGTGGAAATAGATGCCTTTCACCTAAAAGTGCCACTCTTCTTGCCATTTCTCAAGGGTTTTCTTGAATGTGTCCAGAATGTGGCTCCTCTTTGGCTTTGACTCACATCTAGAAATCAAGGAGAGGCATGAGCTGACCTGCCATGGCCTGGGGTAGCTCTGGGAGTTCCTGGTGGAGGTGAAGGGGAGCTCTGGGAAAGTGGTTACAGGATCCATGCTCTCAACCCACACTCATCTAGAGATTCCTTGGACTCTCGTTCTGTGTGGCTGAATCCTCCAACTCATCTCCATTAAGTAATGCATGAGGTCACGACTTTGTTTTCACACTTTCCCTTAATCAAAGCCTGGAGTGTTCATGCTCCTGTTAAGAGAGCTGAGCATTCCCATGGTCTGAAGGCCAATCAGCCTGGATAACTTCCTCCTGCCTCCCATCTCTGGTGACCAGACCTCCAAATGACCACATCTTAATGTTAAACTAGCAGACATGCAAATGAGCTGAGTGCGTCTTTAAAAGAGTGAGGGCACCCATTTAAATCCCTTCACTGGCCAGTATTTTCTTATCAAAGATTAGAAACTGTTTCCCTGAATACAGCAATCATGTGCCAACCTCTTACTTTGCATGTGACTCAATACTTCATTTCTCCACTTATTGCAATGTGATTTCTCAATAGTGCATGCATGCAGTTGCTGTCTTTTACTGTTTTGTAAAAAAAAAAAAAAAAAAGGCCACCAAAGAGATCTCAGCTTCATTTTCTGCTCCTGAGCGGTGGGACCTGCTCTCGCCCGAGTGTCGGCTGCCACCTAGTGGGCACATGAAGAGTAGCACCGACGAAGCCCATCTCCTTCCCGCCTTAAGAAGGGTCTCCTGCTGCCCCCCCCCCCAACTTGGGTCATGGAGGCTTTTTATTTTCCACATGGAACCACTGGGGACTTTGCCCACGGTCACCTTGAAGGTTACACCGGAGGTGCACATGGCTCTGGACACATGATGAGAAGTGTAATATTTGGTTTTTTGTTTGTTTGTTTGTTTGTTTTAAAATTCAATAAAATTTGCTTTGAATTTTAAAATTCTAGCTAAGGAATGAGAGGGAGAGGGAAGTCTAGAAATTACCCCAGCCAGGCGCTTCTGCAGGTCAGCGTTTCCCAGCCTCACTCCACTGAGCCTTGGGAGCAGAGGGAGGGGACAGCAGGAGCTGTGGTGCTGGGCCAGCCACTCTGGAGGCGGGGGCCATGCAGGTGGGAACAGCAGGGCAGGAGCCACACTGTTCATCCCTAAGTGGCCTCACAGAGCTGCCGTTCCCAGGACCAGGGTGCGGGGACAGCCTTCCCTTGCCACCCATGCCCCCACCTCCATTTATATACCACAGAACTTTGAACTAGGAGCTGCACTGTGCATAGGGGCTCAACTGTGAGCAGAACCTGATTGATATATGCTGTCTGCTACCCTGCCCTCTCCCTGCCTGCTGCTGGCTTGGGCTCAGTGGGGGATGAGACTTGGGTTTTTGAATTAAGGAGTAGGAGGGGAGGGGCCAGGAGCCTTCATAGACTAATGTTAGCATCCCAGGGACACTGGGCTGTAGCTATCAGTGTCAATTAGGGTTCATGCCCCCGACCCCAGAGCAGTCGATTCCTACTGAGACACACACGTGGCATGCACCAAAACACACAGAGTACAGCACACAGTAGGTGCTGCTGCATTAGGTTCACCTCCAAAGGGCTGGAGAGACCCTTGTGGTAGGCTGGTCCTCTGAGCAGCAGACTCTGGGAAGAGTGTCTGGCAGGGATTCATTAGGGAGGGCCCCTGCATCCACTCTGTCAGGACTGGATGGAAAAAGTTGAATGGTAGCCTCAGATAACCCTATGAGGGTTCTAGAATCAACACAGTCCAGAAGGACTGTCCTGGGTGAGTGATATGTACCCACTTGGACACATCTGGACAACCCCAACTCCATCAGGACTCCCAGCCTCCCCCAGGAAGCCTGACCTATGACGTGATGCTGCAAAGTGGGTGAACTTCTTGCTGACTGAACTGAGGACCCTGGGACCCCGAATGCCCCTTTAGGACTGGGAGAATCTCAGGGACAGCTGGGGCTCATCCCCAGCAGCTCTGTTGTGCCCTGACCGATTGACAACTGCAGGTAGGTCACAGTACAGCTACAGATGTTCAGATGAAGGCTCTCAGCTGCCCCTTCCAGGATCACATATCCACATAGTCACATGACCACACAGCTCAACCACAATCTGCAGAGACTACGGTGCTTCTGCCGCAGCCCATGGAGCATGTCCCCAGCAGGCGATTCCTCTCATTTTTGGCACTTCTATCTCTTCTGGACACCACCTTTGTCCAATTACAGTTCCCTCCCCTTCTTCCTTTTCTCTATCACTCCTTCCCCCTCTTCCTCTCTCCATTCCTCCCTTTCTCTTTTTCTTCTCCTTCTTCTTCTATACCCTTCCCATGTAAAACCCACTCTCTCTGACACCCAGTTTTTCTCCATCATACTGCTCATTGGCACATTGGATTCCATGGAGAGCTACTACCATATAATCCTCAGGGTCTGGTGTTTCCATAGGCTCCTAGCATGAAGAGGACCTCATCTGACAGTCACATTTTTTGAATAAAGTTTCCAAAAGTAATAAATTCCACCTGCCATCTTTTCTCTCTCCAACTTCCTCATGTCTAGTATTGGAATTAGCCACAGGCACTTTTTAATTTTAACTGGCTGGGGCTGGAACTCAGGTCCTCATGCATGCTAGGCCAGTTCTCTACCACTGAGCTACATCCCCAGCTCAGCCAGGAGGACTTTTAAGAGAAAATGAAAGGTGACTTGGAGAACATGCAGACTTGTGGCATGTATGTGTGTAGAAACAGTTGCTTCCATGTGGAGCTAAGTCCCTGCCAACCATCAGGGCAACAAAGCCCACCACCCACTTGATTGACTGCCTGGCTTTGAGACATAAAGGTCACATGTGATGGGCACATGCCATATTGGGCCTAGCCCTGGAAACATATGGGCATTTTTTTTTTGAGTGAGTTGCTTCAGGCTTAAACTACCTGAGTCTTGCTTTTGGTTGAACATTCAGGAAGCTGCCCAAGGATGCCTCTGCTGCAGCCCATGGAGCATGTCCCCAGCAGGAGATTCCGCCCATTTTGGGGACTTCTGTCTCTTCTCCCCACCACCTACGTCCAATCACAGCTCTCCTCTTCTGTCACTGTTACGACATTTGAGCTGGAATCTCCTAGAATTTTTCCCATGAAAGGTCTGAACTACTGTCCACCTGAGATTATTCTGGAACATCATCGCAGGCTGACCATGGCCTCCTGATGCCCTGCTCAGGTCCAACCTGACACCCCAGACCCCTGTGTGCTCAACTCTGCCAACAGAGGAGTGATAAATAAGGCCAAGGTCCCAGCTCTGTTCCCCAACGTGCTGAGCCAATATGGCGGGTAATGGGCCTGACCTTTCCCTACTATCGATTGCCTGTTCTCATGTGGAATGTTGGAACTACAGAAAGGTGATCAGATTTAACGGCAGAATCAACAGTGTTGGGCTTTTCTATCAGTGGAGACAAGTGTAGGTTCCTCATCACTTAGCCAGTTTGGAATTCTGGGGCACCTTCAAGGGCAACTCTGGTGAGCATTCAATGACCTAGCACTTGATTCACCAGGTTAATAGCACTTGGCCTCAGTCTAAGGCAGAAACCCCCATATCAGAACTCAGATCTGCCTCTGACCCTCAACTCCATGAACCAGGGTCCCATGTGGCTCCCTCCAGGTCCTCGAAGTTAGGGCCCTGACAAATGATGGCCATGTGAGCCTATCAATGCCTGGGCTACTGGACCCTGACCTAAAAAAAATTATGCTGGCTTCTCAGGGACAAGGCCTGACACCAACATTCAAGGCTCTGACTTATTCTAATGGATCACCAGGCCTGAGGACCAGAAATCTGGGTTGGCCTCTTTTCCGCCCTACTTGCTATTATTTTTTTAAGCTGTGATTTTTCTTTTGCAACACAAATAGTTAATAACAACAGTTATCCCAGAAAGATGGTTGTTTCTAGATTTAAAATATAAGATACACCTAAATGGGCTTCATGAGCTGTATTGTGCAAATGTGAATGCTATTACGGCATTCTTAAAAACATCACGGAATGCTGAGCTGCTCTGAATTGGCCACCTGCATGCCACCGTGCAGAGGGCTGCCTAGCACCCCTGGGAGCACGCCAAGCAGGTTGTGAAGCCAGAGGAGCCCCCCGCTTCTTAGATGTCCTTCTAGAACCTCTGGCTTTGTTCTGAAATTAAAAATTAGTTCCCTATGCTGTTGTCTTACCGACTCCCATGGAATTCACTTTCTTTCTGGCACAACCAACTCTGATTTAGCAAAGTGATTTGATAAGTGACGGTTTGGCCATTTCCTTACCTTTTGCCCACCTCCTGAGGCAGAGGCTTTTCCTCTGTTCTATGTCAGGGGCAGAAGAATTTCAACAGCTGTTCAAGGCCATGAGGTCTTTGTCATGCTGTGTTCCAACCAGCTTCATCAACCTTGTGGTTTATGGAAATTTATGTCACCTGATACGAGTTGGACAGAAGAAACAGCACCAGACATCGGCTCTTTATTTATTTATTTTTTCTGAATGAGGAATAGTTTTTGATGAACAGCCTACATTTTCCACTCCTTGTTCCCCAGCTTGATGACAGGTGTGGAAAACTGAGTCATTGAAAGTTCTCCAAGATGGAGAAGCTGCAAAGGCTTGTGACTCATGGCTTCGGTGCAATCATGCTTAGCTAAAAAAAAAAAAAAAAAAAAAATAGCTGCTGGAAATGTCCCCAGTTAAATATTGTGTGGGCTTCTTCACTTGCTTGTCTAATCACCCATACAGGACAGTGACCGGTGGGGACAGGCCTGTGGTCAGTGCAGGAAGGGTTGGATGGTTAGCTCGGAATGTGCTGGGCATCCTGGTAGATCCTTCTTGGATTTGGTAGTGGCAGCTTTGGAAAACTGTTCTCTCTTCCCATAGCTTATTTTTTCAAAATCACAAAATAGTAAGTGGCCTTTAAAGATCAGGTCCCCTGGGGTCCCTTTCTATGTCCAAATGGTACTGTTTCTTTATCCTTGAATGAATCATTGATTATGAGTCCTACGGGTAGGGAGGGAGGAGAGAGATAGAAAGAGAGAGAGATATTGAGTAAGAGAGAGAGAGAGAGAGAGAGAGAGAGAGGGAGAGAGAAAGAGAGAGAGAGAGAAGGGGAGAGAGGGAGGATATATGATGTGCTATAATTGGGATCAGAAGTGTCCCCCAAGGACCATGGGTTGGAGGCTTGGTCCCCGGCCTGGGAGGTGGTGGCACCTTCAGGAGATGGGACCTAGTGGGAGGAAGTTAGGTGATTGGGGGCGTGTCCTTGTAGGGGACACTGGGACCTCAGCCTCTGCCTCTCTCTGTCTTTGCATCCAGGTGTTTGAGGTGAGGAATTTCCTCTGTCACATGCTTCCAGCATGATGTTCTCCCTTACCCCAGCCCCAAAGGCACAAGACCAAGCAACCATGGACTCAGAATTCTGAAGCTGTGAGCCAAATAAGCCTTTTGCTCCTTCTAAGTGGTTTTTCTGAGGTATTTAGTCAAGCAACAGAAAGCTGACACCTTGTGTCACCACCACCTGAGAACCGACAGGAAAGGACTGGATTTTCACTCACTGTGTCCTTATGGTTCTACCTCCTAGTGCACCAGAAGCCCTCTGTCCATCATGCTGATGGGCATGCAGCACACGAGTGGCTCAGAGGACAAAGGCTGGAAAATGGTGAGCTAGAAAACAGTTCATGAAATGGCCTTGGTCACAGTCCTCACTCCTCAGAGCTTTCTGTAGGCCCATGGGAGCTGCAGTGCTTCACTGGGAATATTCTCTATGGCATGTTCAAAGTCATTATATCAAGGAAACACTTGCATGACCTACCTCTGCCCCCCAGATCCACAGTCCCTGGCAGACACTTTGTGATATGCTGCAGAGTCAGGGCATAGAGAAAGAATGAGCAGGGAGGCCCTGGAGACAGAACCCCAGACTCACACAAACAAGGATTCAATAAGATGGGCTTTCCCTGGAGCAAGGACGAATTTCCAGCCTGAGGCCAAAGCCAATGCCCAGGCAAAGGAAGAACAAGGCTATGTTCACCCAGAAGGAAAAAAAGAGAATTCGAAACTC
This sequence comes from Ictidomys tridecemlineatus, assembly GCF_052094955.1. Classification (NCBI taxonomy): domain Eukaryota; kingdom Metazoa; phylum Chordata; class Mammalia; order Rodentia; family Sciuridae; genus Ictidomys; species Ictidomys tridecemlineatus. The sequence continues at coordinate 87,915,976 of NC_135483.1, forward strand.
CCAAACTTGCTTTGGTTCTCTCAAAACGCTTTCTTCCTTCCCCAAATGAGAACACACTTACCAACCTGTTCTGAAGCCCCCTCCCCATCTCCAGAAGGGGAGCATGAGTCCAGAGCCTCTGTGCTTGAGCTTAAGTGAGCTCTGAAGCCATCCTTCACTGTCAGGAGAAATGACCACCTCGTGACAAGGCCCCCCCTGCTCCCCTGGGGTGGAGGCTCAAAGCCAGTGTCCACACAATTCCTGCCAGCAGGTAGCCAATGGCGTGGGCACACACTATGGCAGCCACTGGCATCTGAGGTCACTGGGCCTGGCATCTACGAGTGCCAGAGTAGGCACACCTTGCCTTAACTGTGGCGCTCAGAGGCTTAGTTTACCTGACCTGCCCAGGCCAGCAATGGAGGTGCTCTGTCCACACATTCTGCATTCAAGAGCAGCCCCAGGGCCATTGCCTCTCTGTGTCATTTCCATCTCCCGTTTCCAAGAGGGTCTGGGCCACCAACACCATAATTCCCTCCTAACCTCTCCCTGGACTGGACAGGAGCAGAGGACCTCAGTGGGCCATAGAAGGAAGCTTATGGCATGGGGTCCCACCAATACTTGACCCAGAAAAGCAGGGGAGTGTCTCAACACAGATGCAGGTCTGTGTCCCTGGGCAGGATGGGTGCCCCACTGATTTTTAAGTGGTTATTTGAAGCAAGGTTCAGTGTGTGTGATGAGGATGTGTGTATGTTCCTGTGACATGCCTGGATTCCATGGCTCACATATGGCTGCGCTGTGTATATGTGCACACGGATGCATCAAGCATTTGGAGTGTGATGCCTATGTTTATATGATACTTGTGCCATATATGCTATGCATCTGCCTCCACATGTGCATATATGTGAGAGTCTGAGTATGTGCATGTGAATGTATGTTCACACATTTGCTTGTGCATGCTGCATACATTCATATGTGTTCATGCAACACACGTGCATACTGTGTACATGTGTGCACATACATGGGCACACACATGTACATGTGCATGTGTATTCAGGCTTTGTAAATGTAAGTGAATGCATGTATGTAAAAGCAGTCTATTTGTATATGTATGCATGTATGTATTTTGCATGTGTGTGTGTGTGTGTGTGTGTGTGTGTTTGTGTGTCTGAGAGAGAGATGTCCTTTATAATAGGAGATCAGGACTCTTCTACCCAATACTCTGAGGCTGTCTTCATAGAGAAAGATGAAGCTCATGCTCTACACTTCTGCTTTGGCCTCGTTGGTGATTTCTTGTTTTCCTTGGTTTGGTGTGGGCTGTCAAGTCCCCACTGAGCAGATTCACAGTTCATGAAGAAAGGACAGACATACTCTGGTGGGACAGGGTCCTCCTTGGCAGGCCTCCTCCTGTGTGGCAGGAGTTCCCAGAGGCCCCCATCCCTGGCTTACATAGCAGGGGACCCAACATTTTACAAAACATGCTGCACATCTGACAATGCTAATTGATGCTCTCTGGCAGGGTAGCCAATCACATCCCAATAACTTCCATGAAAGTCATCACAAAGCAAATTTTAAATTTTTATTTAAAATAAATCACAGTTACAAATATCCAGTGACAAAATGTAGCTCTTCTGAAAAAAAAAAAAGAAGAAAGCAAAATGCTGGTGAAGTGAACTCTTTGGGAGTTTGGGGGAATCGAATATCCAGCAGTCACCTCTGCAAATGAAAATCCAAGTGGATTTGCAGTCACTGGGGCTGATGACCATGTGAAGTCACTGTCCAGCAACGGGGTGATGAGAGTGCGCAGAGAACATGCTCAGGTGAAACCACAGGCAATAACCTAAGCACTGGATGGAGGTTTGTTTCTGCATTAGACACATTCGGTTGTGCTGGGGGGTGAGGTATACATGGCATCCACAGTTAATGGGATGCAGCCAGGGTGGCCTGGGGAGTCAGTACCTACTAAGAAGGACCAGAAGGTGTCCGGCACATGGAGTGAGCCCGGCTCCCTGGGAAATAGAGGGTTAGAACATTCAGAGGGGTAGCCTGTGAATGGAAATGCAGCTCAGGATAGAAGTTCTAGAAGGACTTGGAGATCTTTCCCCCACTTTCCAAATTTAACCCTTTTCACAGTCTAAATTCTTCAATGAGGTTGCCTTTCTCTATTTGTGACCCCAGGGGAAAGGAAAATTATTCCTGATGGTAGGACACAGATTTAACTTCACTGGCTGGCCACAGTGGACCTTGTGCACACAGGAACATGTTCTCCCAGGGAAGAGGCACTGGATAGTTTCAGGACAGAGGAACACATGACCTTTTACAGAGAGCAAGTCTCCTGCATCCCAGTTCCCCAGGCATATTCTATACTCCTGGGAGTGGTATAGCCAAAGATGCCAGAAATTCACACTAGAAAAAAAGACAAGAAGTACAGCACCTGTTTGCTACACATGGGCATCCATGTTCCTAGGAGCAGGTGGCCTTTATTAAAGACACACTTAGGGTGAAGTGACTCAAGAGTTCAATGGCAGAGCGTCCATCTCTGAAGTACTCATCACTTTACCAAATCCAGCACATCCAACCCTCCCTGTCATGATCCAAATTTATCAATGGCTTGACCAACAGAGACCTTCCTCACTGATCTTTGTAATTTCAGAGACTGTAAATGTGCTCTGAGGATCTGCTCAGTGAGTTCAGCACATGGGGATCCTCTCTTCAATGAAATGAATGAATGGTCAGGTAGCACAATTCCAAAAAGTGCGGCTGGTTCCTAAAAATTTCCTAACCCAACAGCTCATGTCTTTTTTTTTTTGGGGGGGGGGCTAAGCAAAGGTATTGATGGCTACTTTCCTTCATACCTCAAGTTAGGAACAGGGCTTCCTCTGCCCTCCATGGCTATGTGTATGCTTTAAAATGCCTTAGATGTGAAGATGTGTCCAAGATTATGCATATCTACAGAGATTGAAATACCGGATAAATAGCTTTTTAACTTTAAAGGGCCACAAGACTGGTATTAGTGGGTGATGATTTATATAAGATCAAACATTATGTCCAGGATTCAAAGACTAACAGAATTCTCAGGTCTTACATCTTTAACCTAAGGTCACACTTAGTCACAAATAAGGCCTATAAGGTGAGGATCAAAGTCTTTGGTTTTATATGACTGATACTCTCTTTTAGAAACTCCTCTTTTGATGGCTTTGGCCACCATGTTGTCATCTGCTCTGGTGTGACTATGTCCCCTGAAGTTCATGTACCGGAAATTTAATCCCCAAATTCACATGTTAATGGTATTTGGAGGTGGGACATTGAGAGGTGATTGGGATTAGAATGGGCCAAGAGGATGGGGATTATATGGGATTAGTGGCTTCATAAGAGTAACTCCAACTGGCATGGCTCTCTCTTCACATGATGCCTTTGCTGTGTTATGATGCAGCAAGAAGCCTCCTGCCATGTGCTAGCACCTTGACAATTGGGCTTCCCAGCCTCTAGAAGTGTGAGAGATAAATTTTTCTTTATAAATTTCTCAGTCTCAGTTGTTCAGTTATAGCAACAGAAAACAGGATTTTTTAAAAAAATAAAAGATGGAATTATGGCTGCAGCCCCTCTGTAGAGGGTAAACTTCATCTTGAAGCTTGGCCCATGCTCAGTAGATAGCAGCCTTATCACTCTGCTGCCCCTGATAGGACACAGGATGAGGGCAGCCTGACACCACTATGCAATTTCCACGCGGATCTTCATTCACTAGTCTCCATAAAAGCACAGAAGAACAATTTTTAAGACCACCTGCAGGGGAGAGGACTTCAGAAGATGTAACCTCAGCTGATGTACCCCCACAGTCCTCATTTCTCATCTAGATGATGCTTCTGTCCCATAACAGAGAGCAAAAGCCATACCTAGGCTTATTATTGTTAGTGATTGGTGTATTATTTCATTAATTGGCTACATGCTTAGAGATTGTTCTGGCTGAACTTTTTTTTTTTTTTTTTTTTTTTTTTTTTTTTTTTTTTTTAGGCTTCACAGCAAGCACTTTCTCATCTGGACAGCTTTTCTCTGGCCAAGGATCCATCTTGGGCTGTCAGAGTCCTGTTTTAGGGGAAGTCGGCTTCCTCTGCCCTTCCCTCCCCTTCCTTCATTTGCAAAGTCAGTGCTGACTGGGTTGGAGCCATGAGGCCCTGCCCTCAGGTCTCCAGGGCTTTCTGCAACCCCCAAAGACCCCAAGAACGGGAATGACACAAAAGGAATTTAGAAACATCCTAGAATCCGTTGGCACAAAAATCCACCCAGACAAAGGACATGAACCAGTCTGGAAGCCCCTCCAGTCCACATGTCCTCTGTCTTCTTGTGAGACCCCGTTGGGCTTGGTGGTTGGTGAGTCCTAGGACAGGTTTTGCTTAGAAAGTCACCAGCATGTCCCCCTGGGGGCGGCTCTCTCCCCCAGCAGCTGGAGATGGAAGGGCTGGAAATGGCCTTTTCACGTCATAGTAGTAATTGCGCAGCCGCAGCTCCACTGCTACAAACCCGGGTCTTTTGTCTACCCTGGAAGGGGAAGAGACCAGGTGGGGGTCAAGGTGCCTGTGAAAAGCATTTTCCAATCTGGGGCCTTCCAGGCCTAGATTTCAAGCAGCTGCGCCCCCTGGTGGTCCCCTACGGTCTTTGCGCCCATCACTGGGTGATCCCCAGCCCATGAGAAATAGATTCCATCTGATCCCACTCCAAACCTGCAGAACTCAAATCTACGTTTTTACAAGATCCCCGGGGGATTCATGTCCACTTTGAAGTTAGAGAAAAATTTTTACTAGAACTCAGAATCTTTTATACCCTAAGTTCTTGGAATTTCCTGGTGATGCCAGCAACATGTCTGAAGATACCTCACAGGTGAAGGTGGGGCAGGTAGGTAGTGTCTGACTTGATTTTCTTAAGTCCAAAACCATGGACATAGCTGCAACTCTCCTCCCCACATTCCTGCTGAACATGTATCAGTTTTCTGATTGGGGATGTTATATGGGTTCTTACTGAAACTTCCCCCATTTATTTGGTGCCCAGGATTGAACCCAGGGGTGCTTAACCACTGAATCACATCCCCAGCCTCCCTCCTACCCTTTCAAAGGCAGATATCGCTAAGTTGTGTAGTTAGATCCTTGTTAAGTTGCTGGGGCTGGCTTTGAATTTGCTCTCTCCTGCCTCAGCCTCCTAGCTGCTGGGATAACAGGAGAGCATCACCAGGACCAGAAAAATTTACCTCTTTTCATAGCTGAGACAAAGACCCAAGCATTCTCTATTGCAAATCTTAACAGGGCACGGCCTTTCTTTTAGCCAGTGAGGTGCTGAAGTAAGCAAACTACGGGTTAAGGTTTTTTGCAATCTTGATCTCTACAAAGACATTTATGGAGCTCGCTGGCATCCCTGGGTGGGCACGAACCACCAGCCTTCCGGTTAACAGCGGAACGCACTAACCGGTTGCACCACAGAGTAAAAAATGGGAGTTCATAACCCACTTGAATCAAATGTATGGAAGATGATATGTCATGAGCTTTGTAATGTTTTGAACAACCAATAAAAAAAAGGAATAGTGGATTTGAGAATATATTTTTCACTATTCAGTAATTATTTTACTTAGAACATATAAAAATGGATTTCTAAAGAAAGGTTATTAAAAGTTTTATTGGATCAAATGGAAGTTTCAATTTTATTAGCAAAGAATAAAAAGAATAATAAGAATTGGTTTTAAAAAAAACATTTACAGCTATCTCTGCTTTCTGTAACAGGAGTAGAGGTCATGGAACACTTAGGAGTACAGTCCGACCACATGGAATTGGTTCCAGGACCCCCAAGAACACCAAAGTCCAAGGATACTTGAATCCCTTCTACAAAATAGTATAGTATTTGCATATAACCTAGGCATGTCCTCCTGTATGTTTTAAATTGCCTCTAAATTACTTCCAATATTTAATATGATGTAAATTGTATTTACTATGGGAATAGTCGGACTTTATTGTTTAAGGAATAACAATAAGATAAAGAAGTCTGTACATGTTCAGTGCAGACGTGATATTTTCCATCTATAGAAATCTGATCTGCAGTTGGCTGTACCTGTGAATGGGGAACCCCTGACATTGAGGGATTACTGTGTTTCTTACAACCTTGAGACTATCCTTGCTTAGAAGTTATTTTTCTCATTCTGCAATACTTTTCACTATAATGCAAGTGGTTAAAGTTGCCCAGTAGGTAAACTAGAACTTGAGGTTAAGTGGTATACAACTGTTCTCATTTAATCATTTTGACCCGAGACAGCTGCAGTTCCACCTAGTTCAGTCTAGACACACGGGAACAACCACAGAACATGCCGAAGAACCAAGAGTCTCTATTATAAGAGCGGTTTCTGCAAAACCAAGATGGGTAGTTTTGTCAAATGGCATCAAAATAAATGGTACTGCCAATATCTTTGGAATAGCAAACATTTCAACAGCAGTTCCTGAGAAGCTAATAGCCCTTCAAACCATGGCCTCTAGGCCCACAGATTGCTCTTAGAGAACATGCCCTGTGGCTCCCGGGTGCCATTAAAGCTTTTTGAATGCACCTGAATTCTGCTCAGGGGCTGTGTGGGAGGTAATCAGGGAAGGAAAATGCATTGCACCCAGAATTAGGGATTGACTTTTGACTCTGCCTGTGCTAGGTAGCCTGCGAATGTTATGTGATGACCCTGAGCCATGCTCTGCTGGATCCCTGACACTGAACCCACCTGTGATCAGGATAATCTCCTAATACATTGTAGAACCAGGGGTGCTCTCAGTTGGGGCAGCCAACATTGCAGAAGCGAGGATCCCTTACGCCACCTAGTGGTCCATAAGATCATACCTCCTAGTGACACTGTAGACATCTGTATGTGTAAACACATTCTATGTCATTAGCACAAAGACAAAAGTCACCCAGCAATACATTCCTAGAACATGTTCATTTCGCTAAGGGACATCTGACTGTATCTTAAAGAGGACAGTTCCCGGCCCTCCCCTATTGTTGTTTAGGAAAGGGCATATCTTGATGCATGACAAGGTAGCTTTTGTGCTTCCTGTTCATGCCAAGTGATGCCATCATCCTCCATAGCTCTTGGGTAAGGTGCTAACAGTATTGGGTACTCACTCGTAGGTCCAGCAAAGGTTCATCAGGTCGTACATCTCTCTGGGACACCCTTGAGGGCACCCCATCCGCTCTCCTTTCTCCAGCATGGCAGTAACTTCACTTCCTTTTATCCCCTAAGACATGCAAAATACACAGGAGCTTTTGAAACACAGTGTTAACCAACAAACCCAAATAACCACCTCACTGCCCAAGACACCAAAGAGTATGGGCTGTGTGGTGTCAGTTATATAAGTTACAAGCCAGGGGCATATCATTTATGAGGTTAGAAGTTAGATCCGGTACACAGATTGGGGGAAGAGCTATATGTGGGGAACAGGGAATGGGGTGTTATGGATTAGATACAATGTATCCACCAAAAGCTCATGTGTGAGACAATGCAAGAACTGTCAGAGGTGCAATGATTAGGTTATGAGAGTCCTAATTAATTCACCAATAGGGATTGCTTAGGTATAACTGTAGGCAGGAAGGGTATACTTAGGAGATAGGTCACTGGGGGTGTGCCTTTGAGGTTTATATTTTGTCCCTGGTAGCAGAACTCTCTCTCTTTCTCTTTGATCCCTGATTCCCATGTTCTGAGCTGCTTTCTTTCATCATGCTCTTCTGCCATGATGTTCTGTATCACCTTGGGCTCAGAGCTATGGAGCTCAGAAATGGTTATCCCCAAATAAAATTTCCCTCCTCTATGTTGTTCTTGTCAGGTATTTTAATCACAGTGACAAAAACAAAACAACAACCACAAAAAGCTGATTAGAACATGAGAATATTCTGGATTTCTGCTCTATTTCCTCATCTGGGGGCTGATTTCATGTGTGCTTCATTTGTGAAAACTCATTGAGCTGAATTTTAGGATCTGTGTACTTTTTGATATTACACTTTGATTAAAAAAATCTGAGAAGTGTAAACGAACTGTAAATTTGTTACTGTCAATAGTCATTGTTTATATTTTAGCTGTAGTAAAACATGGTCTGGATATTTTATGCATATCTATATGTGTGACACACCATGAAGAAAATACACCATTCCTTTCAGGTTCGTGTAAACTGAGGTCATGTTAATAACCACTGTCAAAAGGTAAGAAGAGACTCAGGGTGCCCAGAGTTCATGATTGTCAGGTTTTTGGGCAGATAATCTGGTGCTTATCCTTTCTATAAGCCACATAGTTTAGGAAGGAAGTGTGTAGACATGGATGACTCACTCAATAGGGCTGCCCATAGGAGAAGGCTTCCCACATCAGCACGCCGAAGCTCCACACGTTGCTTTTGCTGGAGAACTTGTAGTAGTTGATGCATTCGGGGGCATACCACTTCACAGGCCACTTCCCGTGGGTCTGGGCCTGAACACAAAGAAGATGGAGAGAAAAGCCATGTGAACCAGAGTTTTATCCCTATTATCGGAAACCTGGACACAAGCCAAGTGACCATCAGAAGACAGATGGATGAACCAAATGTCATCTGCACAGATATTCATCTATTAAAAGGAAGGAGATTCTGATGCCTCCTACAGCACGGGAGAAACTGACGAGCTTCACATTAAACAAAACAGGACAGTTGCCACATAGGAAATACGGTATGATCCTGCTTACTCAGAAGGACCTAGAGAAGTCATATTCAGTAGATGTACAGGGGAGAGTGGGAAGTAGTTTCATGGATACAGTTTCAGTTTTAAGATGTAGAGAGTTCTGAAGGTAAGTTGTACAACATGAGCACATGAGCAAACAATGCACTTAAAAATGGTTAAGTGGTATATTTTATGTTACATGCATTTTAACACAATTTTTAAAATGAAGAAGAGTATGACTCACACAATGCTCTGTGCATGTGTGTGTATGTGTGTATATATTTGGAATGAAAAGACAATTTTTTTTGGTGATATTGGGGATTGATGGTAGGCCTTCATGAATGCCAGGTAAGCACTCTACCATGTCCTTAGCTCTGAAATGAATTTTTAAAATCCTATGAAATCTTAAAACTTTAAGTACTAATTTTAGATTTAAATATATATTTTTAAGAATTGGTTGGGTCAAACTGTTAAACTGCTCACTCCTTTTTCTCTTTTCTTGTCTTTTTCTTTCACCTCTTGGCTGCACACGGCTTCACCGAACATGAAGTTGGCAATGGACCAGCTAAGCCTGAGGGTCAGGTCAAGGTTGCATGCCAACACCGGGCTGCTTACAAGCATATTCAACTACAACTACGTGTTGGTATGTAGTTTTAAGTCAATGCTAATTATTTTAGCATAGGATATTTGCTGTGCCATTTTAAAAAAAGGAAATTAAATGCTTTGAACTTCCTAATTAAAAAAAATCCAGTAGTATTAAGAAGACCAAAACTGTGTATAGGGAATCCCTGGAGGGTTTGGGATTAGTATGGTACACTTTTGAGTCTTGTTATCACTCCCTGATGTTCCCTTTCATATGAACAAAATCTCCCTGGGGTGGTGAGAGGGACATGATCTCAGTGAAAATTGATTTCATTTCACTGATGTAGGTCAGCAGTAGCAATCTGGGGATGTCACTATGGAGATGGTAGGATACCCTTAGACTTCTCAAAATTACACAACCAACTATACTGCTGTCTTAATCGTGTGATGCATTATTTTTACATTTTCTGATTTTCAATGTTGTGAACCATGTAGTCAGGTGTGCTAATTCAAGTTCATTTTGAATTTTGAACCAATAACCAGGTAAACCTTTAACACATCCTAAACATGCTGAAAAGTCAGTCTCTCTCCATTACTAGCTCCAGCTTCTCTACAGATACAAGCAACTTTGATAGGATCTGATGTATCTTTCAAGAACAAGCTAGATACAAGCATAAGCGGGTAATATTTATTTTTTGGTAATAAAACTAGGGCATGTGTATTCTGTACCTTACTTTTAATTTCCCTACTTAACCATGCATCTTGGACACAGCTCTAGATTGACACGTGCAAAATAATGTTACTTCTGAAAGTTGCAGTGTGTGCTTCCTAAGAAGCTGTCAGGACTCACGGAGCCCAATTCCTACTAAGAGGACACAAGATGGTTTCCAGGGATTTGCTGTTACAGATTCGATCCTGCTAGAGTGCACAACACTGAGTGTTTATGTTTGCCCTTGTGGGGAGCTGTGGATCTAGGGCACTGTGAATACAGCTGTGACACCACCCGGAGCAGGCTGCCATGTGTGGCTCCCCAGGCACTGGGGAGCTCATGTGCTTCTATTCCTATCATTTCTCTGTGATATGACTTAACTCTTGATTCTTTTATGTTTTATTTTGCCAGCTTTATGGCCTCCTGAACTCGATTATTAGAATAAATATAAATTTTCTTAAAAAGCCTCCCTATCTCTATCTTTTCAGTGGTGTTGGGTCCTTTCTCACTGCTTCTAACAGGGTCCTTACTTCTGAGTGTCCTCCTTTTTCTCCTTCTCTGATTCTCAGAGATCTGCTGGTTTGCTCCTCAACTGTACATTAATATCTAATATCTGTGGCAGTTTCAAAATCGACCACCAGTTGTATGTTGCTCTTCCTCTCAAGGGACCCATCCAAGCACAAGCAGGTTACTAGATCTTTGCAGAAAGCTTCAAAGATTAAAAGAGAACAAATCAAAACAGAAAAGAAAAGCAACTTACAAGAAACAGACTCTGCAGGGAAAACAAAATAGAAAACCTGTCAAAATTCCCAATCATGGGAATCTGTCCATCCTGTCCCTTGAATCTGGGTGAGCTATGGCTGCAGTGACCAACAGAAGCAGGGAAAAGTGACCCTGCTTCCTGTAGGCACTATGCTGCAAGGAAGCCCAAGGGCCACAAGGAGGCACTACACAGAAGTTTGCTGGCCCACAGCCCAGTGGAGGTCCCAGGCCACAGGCTGTGGTCAGTCAGTCTCTAGCTGTACGAATGAGCACAATAGAGTTGGATCCCCAGCTCCTTTAGTAAACTGAGTCACTGGGCGGGGCAGAAACACCCTGTCCCCACTGAGCCCAACCAGTTTAGTATCAGTAAATGGGCGCTGGTTGGTCTTTCCCTGCACTGAGTTTATAGTGGTCTTTCATGCAGCAGCAGTAGATACTGAGGACAGCATTCATATTCTGATGTGTATTTCTCCATGTCTTCCTTTAGTACTTGTTCCCAACTGGCTGTCCTCTCTTCTATTAGCCATGGCATTCCAACTTGATTCCTGCTTTACAAGGATCTTCCTTCTGCCATGTGTCCTGGTGCCCTTCCTTCCAGACTGCACTTTACTTTGCTGTTTCCCCTGGGCCTTCAGATGGGCTCCTGCTGACACCTGTCTCAGGTTGCTCAGGTCCTACCTGCATCCCAGTGGGCAGCTGCTTTATGAGCAATGGCACAAGGAGGGAGCTGTGTGGGAGCAGGTGCTAGTCACAAATACTCTCCCTGGGGAAGGCAAGTTCAACCAGTGCCTGCTTCTATTCCCAAGATAACTGACATCCGCCATCCCCTTGCCACCTCCTGGAGTCACGTACTGCCTCTCAGAAAAAGGGTGAATGTGTGGGCATTGTCCTCTAGGGGGACTTTTCTGATTACTGTAGGTGGTGCAGCTCAGGGAAGATTCCACAGCACCCCCCTAACCTGTGTCTGGAGCCACCCTGTCCTCTGTGTTCTGCCACTCACTCATTGACCGTTCAGGGCACCTTCTCTATTTATGAGAACCCTGGACATTTCTAGGAACCTAAAGAGTCAATCCTTCTGTGACACTTGTCCCAATAACTTGGTGACATATCCTGTTACACTTTCCAGTTGGCCAAGATCTTGGCATAATGTTGAGTGACCAGCAATACATTTGTTTCTTGCAGCCAGATCTCTGAAAACAAAATTGCACTCCTCCAAATATTTCATTCCCATGGAAACCTGATGAACCAGCTCTATGATGTTCTTATCCTTGACGTGCCTGAAAACCACAAGGCTGCTGTTAGGAACCATGGATAGTTACCTTCACTCCTCCTGCACACGGAAGATGAGACTCTTCATTCCCTAATCTTACACAGAGAGAGCAGAAGCAACCTTGTTAACATAACAACACTTCCAGATGGAACTCCATTTTCCTGATATTCAATAGGTTTGATTTTCACAGCATGCTTTGAATTGCAAGGAAGGTAGCTTAAAGGTGTGGTCATGTTCTGCCCAGCGAGGGCAGACTTCTTGTCCAAATCATCTGAGGGGCTGATTCTATTGCTGAACTGGAAGTGTGGGTAGAGAATAAGTAAAGGAGAATAAAAATGGGTGGATTACAGATTATCTCTAAGTAACTGGACCCAGAGACTGTGCCTCCTCTCTCGAGGTTTCTGAGCATCGACTACCGTGGGAAGGTGCAAAGGGCGAGGTTTCCCATAGAACTCAGGCTGTTCTGGGGTCAGCAGGGGCCCTGTCCCTCCAGGCACAGCATCTTTGACTCTGGGCCCATTGCCATACCTGTTCTGCTGCAGATACTTGTTGATCGAACCAAGCTCTGCCATCTCCATGACCAGCAACCAGGACTCGGCTTCACAGATGCTGATCATGCGCACGATGTAGGGGTTGTCGAGCTGCTGCATGACATTTGCTTCTGATAACAGTTCCTTCTTCAGGGCGGGGTCATTTGCCTCATTTTTCAGGATTTTCACAGCCACTGTTTTCACCACTCTGAAAAACAGGGCTTAACTCGTAGGAAACTTTCCAGAATGACTCCTGTCTACAAAACTACCTTCCATGAAGCATGATTCCTATGCAGAAGTGATGTTATGCAAATACCTAAAACAGCCAGACATGGTGGCTCATGCCTGTCATCCCAGTGGCTTGGGAGGTTGAGGCAGGAAGACTGCAAGTTCAAAGCCAGCCTCATTAACTTAGTGAGACACTAAGCAACTTAGCAAGACCTTGTCTCAGAATAAAATGTTAAAAAAGGTCTGGGGATGTAGCCCAGTGGTTGAGAGCCCCTGAGTTCAAACTCTGGTAGAAAAAAAAAATCTGTAACAGAGTGCATCTTATAATGCCATGTGATGAATGCCTAGTCTTCTAACCATGCTCTTTTATTTTATAGATGAAGAGAGTAACACCACATTACTTATAAATAATGGTAGGGGACCATGTTAAAGAATGCCCCAAACCAAGCAAAACCCCTAAATGGTAAAATATTTAAAGAGCATCTACATAAAACCAACCATGACATACATGGATTTCTGTAACATCTTGTGATTTACCAATCAAGATTATGTGATCATAAGATTCCTTTAATAGCAATGGAAAATGAATTTCTCAGTGCAGAATTATGAAACATACATTGTTAAAGCTCATAGGTGGAAAAAAATATTTCTTTTTCCATCTGAAATTTGTTAATTTTAAGCAAGCTTCAACTTAGTTTGCAAAAATAAAGATTTTTTTTAATATTCTAACAAAAAGAACCACCTAGATCATGTTGAACTCTTGAAAATATTCTAATATAGTGAGGCCTCAATAAAATAATAGAACTTAATTGTACGTGATTTGAAAAACTGCACCTCTCTGTGATACAATTCCCAGGAGTATGGGAAGTATCTTGTTGAGCCCCCAAACTGAAGAATAAAGAGAACTATCCAATATAAAATAGATCAAAAAAAGAACAGGAGACTCATTCTGAGGCACTAGAGAGAAAAGCACTTGTGACTTCGGTGAATGTCAGTAGTTGACCATGGTGGTTGCTTTCACACAGACGGGTTCAGAAAATTACAGCACCCCAGAAAACTCCCTGGACCCTCCTGAGGACATGGAGTTACCCCTTTATGCCTTCTCTACACAGCTGATTATTTTGCTTTTCACATTTGGGTCTACCACCCATTGGGAACTGGTTTTGTGTATGGTGTGAGGCAGGGGTCAAAATTAAGAAGTGAAAATCTTTCAACTCTTGCAAATGTATAAGAAAGAAACAACAAACTCTTCCAGAAAAATATTAGATGAAGAAAACTCCCCAACTCATTTTGAGGCCAGCATTACTCTGATGCCAAAAATCAGATAATTATGAGAAAAGAAAACAAATTGACTGAGATCCTTCATGAACACAGATGTAAAAATTCTAAGAGAAATATTAATACTCTAAGTTCAGTAACTTATGAAAATATATAACGAACAAATAACAAACAAGGAGAGTTTATTCCAGGAATGCAAGGTGCTTTTAACTTTCGAAAGCCAATCAGTGTCAGCCACCATATAAACACAATAAAGGAGACAGGCCATATGGTGATCTCAGTGGAGGGACAGTGTTCAGTAAAATTCGGCATACATTCATTCTTAGAGAAAACTCTGAGAAGTGCAGGAATAAGAGAACACTTCTTTATTCTGATAGAGAGCAGTTGAAACCTATAGCTAATATCATTCCTAATGGTAAAATATAGGAAGTTTTCTCTGTTGGATCAGTGGCCAGGCCCCTTTTATCAAGCATTGCTTTATGGCTCCTGAGTAATACATAAGACACACACAAACACAAGGATTGGACAGGAGGAAACAAAACTGTGATTGTTCATTATTCATGGAAGGGTGGCTGTGCTTACTGACTAGAAGACTCAGTATGGTGAAGATGTTATTTGCCCCAAATTAACCTAGAGAGCCTCTTCACTCCCCACACTCTCTAGTGGAAATTATGTACCTATGTCCATGTTAATACTTAATTAAGCAAGGAATTTAAATATGGCCAACTATAACAAGTTGAAAAAATGTGTGCCTAAATACATGAGAATTAATATTCAGTTTAAAAAAAGATCATGAATATATACATATATAAAAATAAGCATAGTGGACAATGTGTGTGTATATATATATACACATACATATATATACCACATACACATATGCTATGCATATGTACACACATATGGTAAATGCACATGAATATACATACACATATGGAGGGGCAGCCTCAGAAGCAAGGGTTTCTGTGTGTGCTTTTGCCTATATGTTTTTGTTTTTTCATTTACATTGCTGGGGATAAACCCAGGGCCTCTCATATGCTAACCAAGCTTCAGCCCTAGTCCTCATCTATATTTTTGATCTTTGAATCATGCAAATTACCTACTCAAGAAAACATCACTTTTACCAAAATTTCTTCCACCGCAAATAGAATGAAACAATGAACCCTATCAAACCTGTATTAGTGTTTTTACCTATCTGAAGAGAGGGTTTGTCTCAAAGGACTTTAGAAATCAGTATTTTTACAGGACATTCTATGTGGGATTCCTTCTAAAGATCAAGTAAGATGCAAAGTCATTTTAGTAATGTAGAAATTTTAACTGATTTATGGTACATTGTGATTTTCAATTATACCAGAAAGAAAAAAAATACAAATTGTCCTAATGGTATTTGGAATTAAGAATTTTCTAAGTAAGAAAATTGAGACACATTATAAAATCCCCCCAAATAAGCGAGAACACCTTACTGTTGTTTTATTTAAATAAGATAATTTATGTGTGTATACAGGTGCATATTAAACTTCAAAAAAATACACATAACTAAGTGTACTTTAAGAGTGGTCGTGTTTGGGTATGAATATGCTGTTCTCGTGCATTTGCTTATTTCCATTCCCCGATTTTCTATAAGGCGTATGTACTAAAACTGAAATAGTTCCTACACCCATAGTTAGTACACATAATGGATGCTCTCATTATAAGAATACCGGAAATAAACAAACTTTATGATGTATAAAGAACTCAGTTATGTCAGGCTGGATCTTAAGTTCAGGACTAAACGAATATCATAGATGTATTCTTAGAAGTTTCTAGAACATTTGCTCATGGGGGGAGGATGATAGCATAATGGAGCACCGCTACTTACTTTTTCATTTGATAGTAGCCCTTTTTCACCATCCTGAAGTTACCAGAGCCCAGTTCCTTGTCCTCTAGAGTGAACAGGTTTCAGTCCAGGTAGACCTCCTTGGGCCTGATCTCCTCGGGGTCCGCATAGGGGCTCTCGTACACCTCTGTGTCCATGGGCATGGCTTCTATCTGGGGACCTGCAACACAGTCCGGAAACACAACCCTGAGGTGGGATTCCCTGTGAGGGTCACCCCTTTGGTCGCCGTGGGAACGTAGGGTGTGACAGAGAACTGAAGGCAGGGCCAGGAGGCATCAGGAAAGGGTCCTCAACCCCAGATGGAACAGTGGGCTGTGGTGGTTTTAAATTATGTCTGATAGTGATGGGACATCCTTCCTGCTGAGAGGTGCAGCCTAGGTCACCGCTTCTTGGTGGCCTTTACAGCTGCGTCAACCAGTAGAGCGCAGGAGAAGTGATGTGTGTGACTTCCAAGGACGTACGACTTCTGCCTCGTCTGTGGGAAACCTCATTCCTGAAGTCGTGAGGTGACATGCAAGGTGTTCTGAGGCCACTGTGTTGTGAGACAGTCCACAGTAGCCCACTCACAGGGACCAAACCAAGAGGACCTCTAGTTAGTACATGGGGGAGACAGAGACGGGCTGCCCTGGCCTTGTCCTGGACCACCTGCAGGGTCCAGCCTGAGTCTACCCCATGGGGCAGGTCCAAATCCCGACCTACAAAAGTTAATTAAATGAGATATAACTGGTTCTCATTATTCTAAAGCACTGCCTTAAGGTGTTTTTATAGCATTAAACAGACTCCAAGTTCATTAACAAAAAGAGAAACTTGGAGATAGATACCTAGAGGACCCAAGGAAACCCTCCAAAGGCCCCACTTCTGAGGCCATGCCATGATGGGGGTATCTCCAGGAACTGTGTCTCCTCACGGCCTCATAGAGTTAGTTTCCCTCGACACACCTGGAATACGAGTGACCCACACGTCTCTTCCATGCCCATACCTCTGACTAGACCTTCTTCAAAACTAACAGTGGACACACAGGGCTTTCCAAGAACATGACCCTTTCAGAACTGCAAATAGAGTAGATGCCAAATTCCAAGGGGAGACATTCGGAAGAAGACTCATGATGTTGTCCACACAGCCAGTTTATGGAGAGGGTCTTGATGGTAGCACACTATCTCATTCAACAGGACCGTCCTGCTCACGGACACATGACATCGCTGCTACCACGAGACAATCGTCTCACAACTACAGACCATGCACTGAACTTTGGAGCCAACTCTAACCACTTACAAGTGCCCATACACTTTGCTCTGTTAATGTCCAGAGAATAAAAGTGTGTTTTTCACCTCTCTCCACAGCCCAGTGTCCTCGTTCTGGCTCATTAGGGTTGAAGGCCGCAGCGCTCTCTGGCCGAGTCCTGGGGGATGGGGAGGCCTGAAGCACACAGATGACCCCGTGTCACTTTTTTCACTGACACACACTCAGGTAGGTATGAGGATTTTTTATTTTCCAATAATCACAGTTGAACTTATGCAGGGAAGACAAAGGAAAGAATTCAGAAGAACGAAAAGGAAAATAAAAAAGGGTTATCTCATTCTTCCAGCGACTGTTTGGATCGTGGAAGTAGTACATGCAGCTCAGGTCCGGCTGGGGACTCAGAGGATGTGGGGAGACCATCCCCTCCGTTCAGCTAGAATTCCCTCTCCACTTCTGTGGCTTTTCACATCAGTTTCCCACCTACCAAAAGATGCTGAGGATTTTCATTTTCCCCTTGGATTCATTTTCCTGCTCTAACTCTGTCTCTCTGATCTTATTTTACATGGAAGTTATTTTAAAAGGAAAATTCAACACCCACCAGCTGCTGCCATCTACTTCCTAAGTCCAAAGCGTGCAGGTACATTTTATTGCCACCTGCTTCTGTGGCCGCAAGGGACATCTAGCACCATCTGAGTCGATGCTGGCAGATAGCCCTAGCCAGGAAGCTACAGGTCCCAAAGTCTGGCTGCCACCAACCTGGGCCATCGCAAAGCTATGGATCCTGTGAGATGAGGAATGTTTTTTGATTACCTGAAGGAAGGTAACAGAAGCCCATCTGAAGCAAAGCTTTGCGGGTCATTACAAACTTGAATAATATGCATTTGAAACATCAATTTGCATCATGAAATAAATGGGGGAAAAAATCTACTCCTTATATTCCTAAGGACTCTCCTTGAACACATTTATCCTGAATTTGCTGACCCATCTTCACCTTTAAGATAAATCAAGGTGATTGGGCTGGGGATGTGGCTCAAGTGATAGCACGCTTGCCTGGCATGCATGGGGCACTGGGTTCGATCCTCAGCAACACATACAAATAAAAAAGATGTTGTGTCCACCAGAAACTAAAAAATTAATATTAAAAATTCTCTCTCTCTCTCTTTAAAAAAAATCAAGGTGATTGCTACTAAATTTAGTTCACAGAAAATCCACAATCCAAATCCCTCCCTACTCCCCATTGGTATGAACTGAGTAGCAACTTTATTTATCCCAAACACTGGCCAGGAAGAAATGAGATAACACCAGATTTGAAAGAAATTTAAAGAAACAGAGAGACACTTAAGCTTAACATTCCACCGTCACTTATCTTACAGGACATACTAAATCCTCATCTGCCTTATTAGTTATAGGCTCAGAAACAAACGTGTAACAGTGCGGTCATAATGTACCACAGTGCCACCTGGCTGTGCATCTCAGTGCATCCTGATGTCCTCCTCTCCTGCTGAGGGCATGGCCTCCCGCAGTGGTGAGGCTAAAGGACATGAGGTCTTATCTGTCAGAGGAATATCATCAGATCTATGTTCTCATGCATCATCTCAGCATTCTTATTGAAATGTTTAAAAGAACTATGACATATCAAAAATGACAAAAGTTCCCCGAGGTATACTATTCATTGCCTCCATGAGTGTCTGCCATATGCATGATAGGTGCTCAATAAAAATGTGTTAAACAAGCACGTGAATGGATGGATGGGTGGGCGGGTGGATGAAAGAAAATTACTCCTTATAAATGGGAGGTGCCAAGTGTAACCTAATATTGATGCTAAAACGAGTTTTCTCTCCAGACTTTAATAGAGGGGAGTAGGTACAGATTATTCCAAATGACAATCTGCCTCTTTTAAACATTGTATATGATTTCACTTCCAATTTATAATACAATTACCCTGTTCTCCATCCTTCCTTCTGAGTTCCCTCCCTCAAACAAACTCTAAGCTGGAATACTTTTTTAAAAGTTGTTTTTCAGGTTAACATTTACTATAATTTCGAATACTTTGATTTTCCCTATAGGAAAATTCTAGATCCCAAGGCAAAACTCGAACAGACACAGAGTTAAAAGATGCCACAGGATAGGCCACCAGGGAGGAAGGGACCATGAATCTTTGCCTTAAGAACTACCGTCTTCTGCTCACTCAGGACACTATCCTGAGGCTTCAGCCTCCCCCCAGTAGAATGTTCTCCAGAGCAAGGGGACCTCAAAAAGACTTGTTACAACTAAATCACAGTGCAAATACCTAACATAGAAATCCTGAGGAAACAGTCTTAAAACAGAGGTGAAGTTGTTTAAAAAAATATTGGAAAGAATACAGTGTATAAGGACTAAGTAGGAATTAGTACTGATTGACACAGGGAATCTAAAGTCCTGCACGTGAGTACCTCAGACTCAGATCGGCAGTGTGTTACATACTCCTGGTCTTTCAGGGCTTATTATGGACAAAGAAATAGACTGGGGCTCTCCTCTGGAAATTTGGCCTCCATATTTTCAGCAAAGTTGGCTCAGGGCTTGATTCTATGCTGCCCCACACAGACCACCCTGTGAGGAGGAGGTCTCAGAGTTCAGCCACAGAGAGCCCCAAGTCCCTCCATTAACCACGTCAGCTCTCTCCTATCTGGATGTCTTCATCCTCAGCACCCTGCTTTCTGGAGCCTGATCCGTTTGGAACAAAAGATGGCACTGCACTTGGCAGAACATTCTGTGGCAGAAATGGGGGGTTCCCACTGAGTCAGGCAAGAAAGCAATGTCCATTTTATGATGAAGATGATACAAATCCAAGTTCCACCTTTCCCTAAGGGGTCAATAGGCCATCTGGTAGAAACACAACAACAGCTTAAACCTCGGAAGTGAACACTCAGCTGACGAGAACAATCTGAGGCCTCTGTACGTAGTAAACACAAAGTCATAATGATGAATTATGAAGATATCTATTATTGCGTAACATTTAATGAAATGTTAATTTTAGTGAAAAAACATATGGCTGGTAAGCATTACTATTCCTCTCCACCTTCTTTCTGCTTTTTGTTTGGGGAATCTACTCTGCCCTGATCAACACTATCATCTTTTCTCCATAAAGAACAACAAGGCCTAAAGGAAATGCAGACAGTTCCTTTTACCCAGTTTTGCCAACACTCAAAACAGAGAACACAGCTGTTGGGCACCACTAGGTGGCACCAGCTACCTGAGCTTCTGACTTTCCAAAGAGAAACTGGAAATTTTTAAATCTCATCAATTCAGGTGATGATAGCCTAGTCCATAGAAATAATTTAAAAGTCACGTTTGATTATAAGTTATGGTCTCTGATATTATATAGTTTAGGTTTAACTGCAAATAGAAAATATTTTTGACAATTTTTTTTATTAAAGTGCTTGGAATTTGGAAGTGAACAAGAGTAGGGAAAAAAAAGAATGCTCTTATGGCACAGAGAGATAAGCTAATTCGAGTTTCCTGGTTTCCCAGTACCTTAAGTGTCCTCCGGTTTATTATCTCGATCCTGATTTTTACTGTCAGGTTCTTGAAAGGTGTTTTCAAGTGAGGCAGCTGTAGTCATATAGGTGAGCACATAATCGTGATGGCAGCCAGTCAACTTCAGAGCTACTGGCTGCAGTAAACCATGTGTGGCTACCAGTAGTCTCCAGTGGAATGACCACAGTCATTCCAGGTTGTGGGTCAGTATTAGGGTTGTTTCAGATGCACAAAAGCACACGTGATCTGCACAAGGAATCTTCTCTTATGTGACAGTAAAGGTGTAAAATCTGTCCCTCTAAAACCACATGGACACCCTTTCTCGGTGATGTAGCCTGCTGGCTTGGCACTGCCAAGTCAAAAGATGTGCCTGTAGAATTTCTGACTTCCTGTTCTCTCTGTGGGGCCCTAGGAAATAAGTATTTAGAGAAATGTTTTTAAATATCTCAATTACCTATGTATGTGTTGAGTAAAACAGGAAAAAAAGTGGGTTTTAATGAGAAATTTGGGGACACATTTCAGTCTAATCATCTTAGGAAATGTGTCTTTGAAATGCAAAACTGAAAAGCCACCTTTGGGTCTTTAAGGCTGATGGTCAAATTCTGCTCATTTTTCTTAATAGGATATATTTTTATCAATGTTTTTATTAGTGCATTATAATTATGAATATATTGAGGTTAGAGGATGGATACAGTTTGTGCTTATGTTAAAAAAGACAAACAGAATTCCAGGACTAATGACAAGAGGGATATGATTCTACGTAAGGACTCCCAGGACTTATATTCTTTAGTTAAATTCAGTTATATAAATATAAACACATGGGCTGGGGTTGTGGTTCAGAGGTAGAGCACTCACCTAGCATGCGTGAGATACTGGGTTTGATCCTCAGCACCACATAAAGTAAAATAAAGACATTGTGTCCACCTATAACTAAAAAATAAATTAAAAATAAGTAAATACAAACGTGATACTAATTTTAAAGACAAGTTTAAAATGCATCTGACTCTTGTTTTTATTTCAAATTTCAAATTCTCTAATCATTTGAAAATCAAAGCATACTTTTCATTAGCTGTATAGATGCTAGAGTTACTTTAAGTTCCAACACATATTTTTTTATCTGAATTGTTAAAAACAATTGTTAATGTTAAGCAAATTAACAAGTTAAAAGTTGTTTATTCCTGAGTATAACAGATGGGCTACTTGACATAATTGTCACCATTCCTTAATCATGAACAGTTAAACAATGGAAAGTTCCTCATCCATTTTTGAGAACCTAAGTATAAATTCTTCTAGATTATTCCTGATGAATCATTAAAATATTTAATTCCTATTTTAAATAATATAATCCTGCTCCCTTACCAATTATCTACTGATATTTTTGGCATCTATGAAAACTTGAAGCATTACCAGCATTTTCTGTATTCTTCTAGAATATTTCACACTATGTCAATACTATCTATCTGTCTATCTATTTATCTATGACTTTGCTTTTTAACAGTTAACATTGTATTTTGGAAATAATTCTACATTTCAGCTTCTCTCACAGTAGCAATTTTACTTAACTGATAACATTTATTTCCCATTGAAAGACATTTAAATTATTACAGGAATTTGATAATTTTCAGCATTAGAATGAGCACTTTCATATATATACATCTGTGATATGATTGTTTTATGTACTTCTAATTTCCATAGATGTCACAAAATTGCCTTTCTTGTAGATTGTATCCTTTCATTTTTTCTCTAATAAAGTGTAGTGTAATTCACTATACCCTTGAGACACAACATACTAAGCTTTTAGATTTGGACCAGTCTCAGTTTCATACAGGCAACAGTTTTGGACAGGATCATGAGGTTCCATCCTACTCGTGATCCTCCCTTACTGACAACCTGCCTCCTGGACATTGGACTTGCTTAGCCTGCTCCCATAACTGTATAACCATAGTTTTAAATGTATGCCATAGTTTAACTTGCATTTCTCTTATTATAAACTTGAGCAACAGTTAATATATTAAAAACTATATATGTTTACTTTACTCTCAATTACTGACTGAAATTCCCTGCCCATTATCCTCTTAGATAGTTGAATACTTCCCTTATTGATTTATAGAATCTCTTTATATATTAAGGAAATAAATATTCTATACATGTCATTGTTACTATTTATAATACTTATTCCCAGTTTTTACATTTCTCTTTTGGCAAAGTTATGGCTCTTATCATGTGTATATTGCTCTATTTTTATGTAGTCATATTTACAGATTCTTAAACTTTCTTTAGACATTCTCTGTAGTCTAAAAAGGTATACTAAATCTTATTTTCTAGGTATTTCCTTAGCTATTGTGAGGGACCTTAGCTGGCTTAAGCCTACTTAGAAAATGACAGAGGTTTGTCATCTCACAGGACTGTTTTATTGGTTTTTCATGGTGATGGGTTTTTGAAATGACAACTTGGTTACCCTGAGCTATAGTCATTGAATCAAACAATAGTCTCAGCACTGTAGTGAAAGAGTTCTGCAGACTTAATTACCACACCTAAAAAGTTAATTTATGTTAAGAAGATTATCCTGGGTGAGCCTGACATAATCAGTTGAGGGTCCCTAGGAAGAGAATATAGGTTTCCCAAGAAAGAGAAAGGGTAGCATAGAGAGACTGACTGATTTTGCCAGGGGAAAACAGCTTTGGACATGCCTCTGAGGTTCCAACCTGCTTCAGACCTTCCTTTCCTAATAACCTGCCCCATGGATATTGGACTTGCTAAGCCTGCCCCCATGATTTTGTAAGGTAAGTTCATGTAATACATCTGTGTGTACACTGATAAATTATGAGTGTGTATGGATATGCATATTACTATACATTACTATACATGTGGAGCCCATGTTATATATAACACATATATATGTGCATACATGTATAAATCTATGTAGTTAGTGTGTGTACATACCACATATGCATACAGATAGGTATATGTGTGCACATGTATGCATGTGTGAATATATGTGTACATGTATGTCACAAGTGTGCTCTCTGTGTGTGTACATATATCTCCTATTGGTCATGCTTCCCTGGTCGAACCCTGAGCCATCTGCCTGTAAGCCATAGAATTAAGGTAAACACAGGATGCTCTGGTCAAGGTACATGGTGAAAGTGTTCCTTTCTGGGATGACGCATCAGCTGGGGACTGTGAGGTAGCACGTAGGCCTTAGGCCAGGATAAGTGGAATGATGAATGAAAAGGGGTGGGGCTTGGAGACGTGGACCATGCCCCTTCCCTTGGCCATCTGGCAAATCTTGTGTCGGGGAGGTGGCCAAGGACGTGAGGGGACCTGGGCCTGGAGCTGGGGGAAGGCAGCCTGTCCCGGGCAGGGCCTGCCCTGGACTCTATGAAGCCCTGGACACGTGATGTCCCACTGACAACGACTGCACTTTGTGAGTGTAGCTGCCACAGGATGGCGGTCACTGACTTCAACTGGATACAACATCATGACTTTGAAAAGGAGACTGATGCCTGAAGAGCTCCGCTGAGTCCCTCCCTACCCTGCGGGTGAGGTTGACTCTTGGCCACTTGAAATGCTTCCTATAGAGGTTACTACTTGGGCAGAAGGAACTAGAAAAATATTAGGGAAATCTTTTCCACCCCTGAGCAGCCTCCTTGGTTGCAACAAAGACTCAGATCCCAAGTGGCAATCGCCCCTGGCAGAACATACATTTCGATGTGGCTTTCTTTGGATCTGGCTTTTGGGGGTGAGAGGTGGGGTATCAGGCACAAAGTGAGGTACAGAAGGCCCACTTGCCTGGTGGCATTAGAGGGCACGAAAAGTCCACACTGATGTACCCCAAAGGAATGAGAAAATCAATTCCTGCCTTGAATATAAGTCAGCTCCTAGTAGTCTAGAAGGAGAAGAAAGGCAGGGTTTCTTTTCAGAGGCTTCAGGCACACACTGAGAAAACTCTGATGGAGAGGAACAGTAGCCTCGTTCTCACCCCCTGTGGACATGAGCCAGGACAAGAGCTCTGGGCCAGACTCACAGTCTCCCTCCTTCTCCAGGAACTTCTTTTGAAATCTCACCAATCATCCACCTCCCAGTTCTCCTTCCTCTAAGCTTTAGTTGAACCAGTTTACTCAGAAAGATCTAATTCCCTGATATCAATTTATCACTTGGGAGACATCTTATCTACCTGCCAAGTCACCCTGCTCAACGTGTGGCCCTGTGGATTACACATATGGCCCTGCATATGTGTTAATCCAGAGTTCAAGGCTGAACTTGAATGAAATGTTTCCATTTCTCAAATCTGACAGAGGGCCTATTTCTGATTTAACATGGGGGTTTCTTCCTTATTTTAGATACTTTTAGAAAATAGGAAAAATTTAGCTGTGTATGTGCTATATGCCTACAATCCCAGCAGCTTGGGAGGCTGAAGCAGGAGAATCACAATTTTAAAGCCAGCCTCAGGAATTCAGTGAGGCCCTAAGCAACTTAGCAAGACCCTGTTTCAAAATACAAAATAGTGGGGCTGGGGATGTGGCTCAAGCGGTAGCGCACTCCCCTGGCATGCATAGGGTACTGGGTTGGATCCTCAGCACCACATAAAAATAAAATAAAGATGTTGTGTTCACCGAAAACTAAAAGATAAATATTAAAAAATTCTCTCTCTCTCTTTAAAAAAAATACAAAATAGTTTTGAAAAGGGTTAGGATTCTGGTTCAATGGTTAAATGTCCTGGTTCCATCTCTGGTACCAAAAATAAATAAATAAATAGATAATAAATAGGGAGAATTTAACCCAACCAAGAACTTAGGAAAACTTGTCTAGCCCAGCACTGATAATAGGTTGGTTGTACCAACACTCAACAGAAATCCCAGTTCATCAAGGGGTATGTTGTGAAGTACAATCAAAACAATGAACACTACTCTTATTAGCTAAACTCTGCTTTGCATTTGTGCTAATAAACATTTGCTTTGCTGCCAGAGGCATGTCTAGTGGCACTTACCACAGGATGAGCAGTCGGTCCTTGTTGATGAGCTACAAAAGTAACATCTCCTGGTTAGAAAGAGTGTGGAAGGCTTCCTCTGTACACATACCCCCCGCCGTTGTCCCCTCCTCCACCCCACACCATCAATGTGTCTGCACCACACTGATTCTTGAGAAGACTACAGACCTCTGCACCCATTTCTTTTTATCCTCTTTCACTAGCTTTCACACTGATGCAATTAAAATGAATGAATTTTTTTTAAGTTAAAGGGATTCACTGTCTTTTAAATCCATGGTTTCTAAAATGGGAGCACTCTGACGGCACGTCTAATCACTCAGTAAGAACCAGGCCTCATCCAATAGGAGCCTGGAATAAACCAAATATGAAACATGGTTGATTATGACCCATATCTGAAAGTCAGATATCCCTGGGTCCGGAGAACTCACCCATCTGTGTGCCAATTTTTTGACATGGAACTGTAAGAACTCTTAACAAACCATCTGGCTTGTAAGAATAATGTTTCACCAGCTGAAAGAGAACAAAAGGAGAAAGTGTGGTAAACACCAGGGCAAGAAATGGGAAAATAGGGACAGAGAAACACTGACCCCATGTCAGACTTAAAAGAACTCAGAAGACACTTAAATCTCTACAGGTGTCTAGGGAGGTGGGCACCCAACCAGGGAAGTCCTCAAACCTTCTGTGTAAATGGCCAGATAGCGATACTTCAGGCTTTGGGGGACCCCTTAACATCAGTATCACCAAGTTCTTTATTTCTAAAACAATCCTTTAAAAACATTTTAAAAAATTCTGTCTTCAGGGCCTGCACAGAAACAGGCCATGGAACAGATTCAGTCTAGAGGTTTGCAGACCCCTGAGCTAAAGTAAATAATGTGAAAATAGAGCAGGGTCGTAATTACTGACTCTCAGACAAATAATCCTGGGGTCTTGGGGTTGGAGTAGGGCACACAGGTACTTTCCAATGCTGTCAAGGAAAACCAAAGTCATCATGGTCACAAAAAATGGAAGATATAACTGGCTAGAAAATACACACCAAGAAGTACTCAGTGCGGGCAGAACGTTATGATATACCCAATGAAAACAAGAAAGTGTCTTAGAAAGGAACGTTCCAACAGTTACCAACGTTGAGCTGCATCTCACAGCTCCTAGAACTCTAGAGTGAGGCACAACCTTTGAAACTGTGAGTGAAAAACCACACCAGTAAAACTCTCATTGAGAAGTTGAATGAGTGGCTGTATATAAGTGACAGGCCTGGGATCTAAGTATTAGACTAGCAGAAAAGACTCCTGATGCCTTTATTTATTTATATTTAGTTGTGTTTTTCTTTTTGCAATGCTGGGGATGGTACTGGGCCTCATGCACTCTAGGAACTGCTTTAGCCCTGACCTACAGCCCCGGCCCCTCCAGGTGCCTTTAAATGATTCTTGCAGGAGGCAAAAGACCATGATGGGAAAAGAATACCAGAAGGCAACATTCTGTATTAACCTCCCTAATGTGCTTAGAGCTCTGGGTACAGGTAAGATTAATACTCTTTCAAATCAATACTGTTAAAATAAAGCAAAGCCTGTGATCACCAGGGAGACACATGCTGATGAGCCCCATTACCAAAAGCCAATGCCCATGTTATGAGTGACATGTGTGACTAATTATAATAACTACTACTCAAAAAAGTAGTACCTTTTTTTCTGATTATAGCATTAAGAATGAAATCACATCCAGGGAAGTAACTCTAAATGAAATGAGGATCTGTGGTCTCAGTTTTTAAAAACGGCAGAGTTTGGGGTTGAGTGCTTTCCTGGACACTGATTGACTACATGTGGGTTCCTGGCTGGGCCTGGGTGGGGGCTTGTGAACTCGCCACAAGTATGTCCCTCACCCACGAAAGTTCAAGGTGGTTTTTCTGTGGGCAGAGACGGCTGGCTGTCTCTGTCTCTGGACTCACTACGAATTGCAGATGCCCTGGGAACATGGTGCACAAAGGACCATCACTGTCAGGTCCTCCCTGTCAGGGAAAGTAGGTGTGATCTAAAGTGAAGAGCAACGTGTGGCTCCCTGCAGAGGTGTGAAAAGCAGGGCGAACACTTTCAGATGTTCCTGAATGCACAGATAACGCCCCCCATCGTGAGTAGAACAGGGCCAAGAGGAAACCATTTCTAGACCAGGGCTGTGACATTCCTAGACAAGCAGCACCCTGGAGCCCAGGAAGGCAGACTTAACTTCACCAGGGGTCTTAGCTGCTCAAGAGAGAGACAGAGGCTCTACCTGCAGTGCAGATGGCACCTGAATTCGATATCTACTCCTGCATCTCACAGCTCCTAGAACAATCTGAGTCCTGGCCCCTGAGCCTGGCTCTCTGCCTATCTGTGTCTGTATTTTGTGTCTATTTGTCTGAAAGACTATTCTGGGTTCTAGTTCGAATATCTTAGAAGGAAGCATTTTCCAATTCCCCAAAGCCAGGCTGCCTGTTCAACTCAGAGCCCAGGCCTGAATGGTAAGGGGCAGAACCTTCTGGACCTTTGTTTATCTGGCACAATGGTCCTTAGGCCCTGGCTTCTCAAACATGCAAGTCCCCTGGAGATCAGGAAGCAGGCTCTGATTGAGGAGGTGGGCAGGGACCCCTGTGTGCATTCCTAACATGCTCCAGGGGCTCTGCTGGTCTGGGGGCCACACTGTGGATGGACAGCAGCCTGTCCCCTCTTATTCCTTAGAGCCAGCCATGAGGAGGGAGAGGACGACGTGTACCTGCCAGAGTGTGTCAAACTTCTTTCCGTCGGTGATGGAGAGCTTCCCTGTCTTGTCCTTGTCGATGCGATAGTGCAGCACCTTCCCTTCATGCAGCAGGCACAGGGCGTAGGAGCCATTATTGTCTCAGGCCCTGATCCTGGAAGAGAAGACACTGGGTCATCCCCACTCCAGCCAGTCCTGAAACAGGAGCCTGGGAAGCAGAGTCCGGGCCAGAGACCTGGCCAGCAGATGCTCTCGGGAACTTTCAGCTGGTGACACAGCCTGTGGGCTGTCCCAAACTTCGAGGGCCCAGGAAACTTCAACTTCTAGCTCAGGGATGCTCTGCAAGAAGAGGCTAGTAGGTTCAGGACCAGGGCTCAGGTCTAGCAGGGCCCCAGCAGCCCTGGAGGGTAAGCCTAAGGCTCAGAGGACAGCAAACATGGCTCAGGGTGACTAGCACATGAGACCTCGCGGGGTTCTGAGGGTCTGTGGAGCCGGGTGGGCTCATCTCCTTTTGGACCAGGGTCTTGGTTTGGATCAACCCTAGATGGCAAGACCCACAGCCTTGCCAGGGATGCAGGTGGGAGGGGTCTGGTGGGGAGGGGTACAGGGTGGGCACTCTAACCAGGAATTTTCTAGGGCACAAATCTAGAGATGTGAAGCTTCTGATCCTCAGGGCCTTCTTTACTCCTTCCCCTTTTCCTGATGCAGGGGCAGGGCTGGGATTCAAAATGTTTAAATAGCTGAGTCAGGTGAAGTCCTTCAGGGAAGTACATGCCATCCACAGGGGAGTGAGTGGCCGGCAGCACCAGGGCTGCTATCTGTGGTGCTGATAGTCCCTGAGAATCCATTGTCATTGTCATCATGGGTAACCTTCAGTGCCACCTGGTGTCCCAGGGAACTGAGACTTGGGATCTGATGACAAACAGATGAGAACACCCTCTCATGCACCACGAGAGTCTTCTGAGCATCTCAGGTACCACCAGACGCAGCCCTCTTGTCCCTGTTCAGGCCCTCCAGATCATGAGGTCTGATCAAGCGTGAGTCACAAAGGCCCCAGGAAGCTTCTCCAGCCCCAGCATTTGCTCACATGAGGAAGCAGAGGTCAGAAAGCATGAAGCCACATGCCCAAGGGGACATGCTCAGGGGAGAGCTCAACTGTGGCCCAGCTGCAGCGGAGAATGTCTGTGAACGGGGGGATTTCTGCTGCCTCTTCTGGGTTGCAAGAGGTCACAGCCACAGTCACCATGAGAGTGAGATAAGCTCTGGAACGGGACATGGCCACACTTCTCCCACCACATACTCTCATCTCCAAAATCAAGCCCAGGACTTGAAAACCGAACCCTGGCGTGGGGGGTTTGAACTTGAAACATGAATTTCTTCTCGAGTGGTGCTTAGCCAGGCACAGTCGCTGGCCTCATTCCTCTATGCTCCACTGCTGAGGGCGCAGGCCAGGGGGAAGATACACACCCAGACACTCCCTAGCTCTGGTTGGTGACTCTACTGAAACCTCCCCCTCTGTGAAAACAGCCCAAACCAACAGAAACACCAGCATCTCAAGATTGAATTCCTGTTTCACAGTCATGGGTCACTTAAAGCCATAGTGGGCTCCTGGTAAATGAACCCCCCCCACCCCACAAAAAAGCACACAGTGAAACATAGTTTTAGATGGATGAAAATTGAGTCTACTCTATAGGGAAGCTAGTTTATAATGTGGGGTGATTTATGCTTGCTTTGTTTATCTTATAAACATCAGTGGCTCACAGAATTTTGTGGATGTATAAATAATATAAATACCAAATAATTAAGCATTTTGCATATACATGTAAAAGTTGGTCTTGGGAGAAGGATGACCAGAGGTCACATCAAAATTCTTCTTGATTTAGCTGGGTGTGGTGGTGCCCGCCTGCAATCCCAGCGGCTCAGGAGGCTGAGGCAGGGAGATGGCTTGAGCCTAGGAGTTCAAGGTCAGCCTGTGCCACACAGTGAGACCCTGCTTCTTTAAACAACAAACCCCAAAATAGACACAGGAGATCACAGACTGCCCAGGGTGAGCATGCAATCAACCTCATAAGAAATCTGACAGATGCAAACTAAGGCCACCAGGGAAATACCACGAGACTGTTCCTCCCGGGAAAACCCCCGAAGACTGATAACTTCTGATGTTGTTAAAAATGGGGGGGCAGCATTCTGCTGGTGGAGCATGCACTGGGTCAACCACTTTGGAAAACTCTTTGGCTGTCCCGCAATCCACACCTTCATGAATCAACAATTCTATCTCCAGGTATTAAAAAAAACACGAGTATGGTGCACCTGAGAAAGTGTTCTGGATCAGGCTCGGTGGCCCATGCCTGGAATCCTAGCAATTTGGGAGGCTTGAGGCAGGAGAATCACAAGTTCAAGTCTGCCTCAGCTATTCTCAAAATAAAAAGTCAAAAGGGCTGGAGATGTGGCTCGGTGATAAAGCGCCCCTAAGTTCAGTCCCCAGTATTGCAAAAAAAAAAAAAAAAAAAAAGTTGGGCTGGAATGTGATAACAGCTCTGTCTGGACTCATCGACACCTATATGCAGTCTGGATTTTCATTCACCATAAAGTAAACAAATTGTATAAGCAATCTATTCATACAATATACCAAAGCAATAAAATTACAAGTGGCAGCCATATGAAGCATCAGTAAGTCTCACAGACAGAAAACTTACTCCAAGAACATGAAGTCCCCCCAAAGCAAACTGATTTATACAGAAATGGATGCCTGGGCAGTAAAAGTAAAAACAAAACCAAAAACCACCAAAATGTCCAGTAAATGGTCCCTCCCAAGAGGATTGTGTGGAAGGAGAGGGTCGAGTCGTCTGGAACTTGGGTTGGATTTTATTTCTTGACCTGGGTGGTGTTGACTTGATACCTACTCACTAAGCTGCCCCTCTGTAGAGTCTGACACTCTCAGGTGTTTTATATCTCACAATAAAACCAGCATAATAAGAGCACTGGATCAAAGAGGAATCGGAGACCACCTCTTGCTTTTGAACATGTGTTTTCTGCAAGACCCCCACTTTCTCAAGCTTCCCAAGGGAATGAGTCCTGCAGATTCCTACTCTCTATCTGGCAGCCCCTGCATGTTCCCCAAGACAGGTAGCTGGCAGGCATGGCAGCTGCTGTGGACACACAGCCTGAGCAGTGCCCCGGGCAGCTGGCAGGAAGTGAGCACCGAGAAGGGAACCCACAAGCCCAGCATCTGGAGCTGGTGGAGACCAGAAGGCTTCGGTGACATTAACGGGCCAGCAACCGGGAGCCGGCTGCTGGCTGCAGGCAGGTCGTGGGCTGGACTACACTGAATTTAAAATATGAGACAAATGGCTTTGGAACCTGCCTCCTGGCTCCTCTTCTGGGCCACCTCGTGTTCCTGAGCAAACTCCCCTTGGCAGGTGGTGTGGGCAGCACCAGGATTACTGAAAGAGCCAGCACAGTCCTTGTGTTCCTGTCAGGTTCAACAGGCCTCTGGCTGTTCACCAAAACCTTGGACTGTTTATTTTGAAATTTTTTCCCAAAGATTCCCTTAGAAGAAGCTAACAGATCCATGGTTTGCCCTTAGAAAGCTTGGGGGTTTCAGGGCTTGATCTCAAGGTTATGCTGAGAAGTTGTGCTTACAGACCCTAGGCCAGTCCTTGTCCTCCTGTGGTGTGGCTCCCCTCCTAGGGGGAACAGGCTCAGGCCTGGGCTGGGAGGCCTCGAACCTGTGCCATGCAGAGGCGAGACAGGGGACTATTGTTCCCAGGCTGGGTACCGCCTGGAAGTGTTGACCCTCTTCTTCACCCTTTTGTGTCCTCCTTGGTGAAAGAAATGCATGGTCGTGATGCTGGGCACCGAGGGCCTGCTGAGGACCTGGGAAGTGGTGCCGCGCTTGCTCTAGGCAGCCCCTCTGAGGCTTCTAGGACAATGACAGAACTGAGCAGCCAGGCACATCCCCGCCCACTCAGTGCTCCTGTTCTCCCTTGACATTTTCATCCCTCTCAGGGCAGAGTAGAGCATCACTGGGCAAGACGTCATTCCAGAGGGGACAAAGGGCACCTGGCATTGGCTGTGTAGGCAGGAGGGACATTCACTGCGACTGCAAGGCAGAGGGTGCTCAGTTCTCACTCAGTGGCTTCTCCAGAAAGCAGGGCTCGGGGGAGAGGAAGGAGGGAATGCAGGAGGCCATGACGTCCTGAAGAGTGTCATGCCACTCAAAAGAGATGACAAGGCTATGGATCCCCAAAAAGGCACAATAAATAAATATGAATAAAATAAAAAGGCAACTTGTAGGGACTTTGGCTCTGTGCCATCTCAGTGTTTAGGCACAGCATGCACAGGCCATACAACACGGAAAATGAGATCAGTCCAGAACGCAATCCACGTCGGGGACCATGCCAAGTTGCTTTTAGCATTTCTGCCTTTTAAAACATTTTATCACAAGCACCTCTCTGTTGGAGTCTATGAGGGTGGAGTAAGTTCATGCTTCCTCTCTTTCAGCATCATTGAAACTTGTGTCAGCACCATTGAGCTGATGTCGGCATCGCCCTCAACTGCCTTTGAACATTCATTTACCTTCAGACAGGCTGGGATGCTCTTCTGCTGACCTATGACTGCAAAGCCACACACATCGTATAAAATGGCCCACTTTGATCGAGCACAGCCACAGATGAGAGCTCTGACTGAACTTGGTTTTTATTATGGCATCGGAGGCTCACAACCGTCAAACAGTCCCACCCATAATGAATAAGGAGAAGGCTTCTGTAAAATGCATAGCTCACTTTCAAAAAATAGAACTAAAATTGATTTGAAATGTGAGAAGGGAAAAAGTGAGTATCAAATAAGAGCAAAACAGTGGATTTGGTCTAAGAGCAAACACTAATACTGGTGTTGTAGTGAGCAGGAGGTGACCTCTTAATCCAGCAACCAGGCAGGCACTAGATATGAAGTCCATGTGAACAGGGCAAAACCTCTTCAACTCTGGAGGAAAGCAATCCCAATATAGGACACCCAGGATTCCCATGGATGAATAGCAATCAAATTATGAGCGCAGAAATGATCACCCAAACACAAGGGAACACAAGTTATGAGAAAAGGGCCATAGATTAAAAAGAGAGAGGAAGAGACAGATATTAATCTCCCCACCCTGTTACTTTCAGCATTTGAAAAAATCAGATATGGAATATAAACTATGTATAAAATGTTTAGAGAAATAAAAGATGGGATAATAAAAATTACGAATGTGATTCTCTCAAAAACTCCCACAAATATTTGAAAAGCTACAACTGCTAGAAATTTTTTAAAAAAACATAATTGATAAGGAAAAATCAATGAGTGAGTATAACAGCAGATTAAAAAGAGACCAAGCAAAAAATAGTGAATTGGAAAACAAATTCAGTGACATTACCCAGTGGAGCATATAGAGAAAAGTGATGGAGAATAAGAAAGAATTATGAAGGATAAATTTAGAAGGTCTAACATATGTTAAATAGGAGCCTATGAAGAAAGAAATGGTAGGCATGAAAGGAGGCAATTTATATGGAAAAAATAGCTAAGAGTTCTTTAGAACTGATGAGAGAAAAGATAGATACATGAGAACCACTTGCTCAGCTTTACATATATATTAATTTGTTCATCTGCAAATGATTCAAGTTAAAACGTGACAGTAGTCATCCCTTATATGAAGGAAGTGCTGTCTAAGACTCCCAGTGGGTACCTGACCTTGTGGATGGTACTGAGCTCTGGGTACACCAAGCATCACATTAAGTACTTCACTATATATACTTAGCACTTTACAGGTTACCTTTGGCTTATTCACATTGCCAGCTTCACTACTCTTACTCTTGGGCCATTATTAAATAAAATAAGGATTAATTGAATACAAGCATTGTTATATCACAACAGTTGATCTGATAATTGAGATGGCTGCTAAGTGAATAACAGGTGGGTAGTGTAGACAGTGTGGATACACAGGACAAAAGAATGGCTCAGATCTCAGCAGGGACAGGATAAGACAACACAAGATTCCAATCAAGGACACAGAACACCATGTAATTTAAAACTTCTGAATTGTTGATTCAAGGTATCAGGCTCCTAGGTGTCAGGCTTGCCTGACTCATAACCTGTATTTTACACGGTCTCACTCAAGTTTCTACAAGTACAAACAGTTTTAAGGTTAACTCTGTCTCACCAGACAAATATGGCAGCATTTGGGGTGTGATACAGGAATATTCTCACCTATAAATATGGGCACAGACCCTCCAGTGAATTATGGAAACCTCACACACTCACTGTGTTTAATTCAGCCTTTACAGCTATCACACATCTCAAATAGGCTTAAACGAGGTCCCCAGACCAGCAGAATCAGCAACATGGGCAAACTTGCTAGAAATGTCAACCATTAATCTTAACTAAATCTTAACCTAATCTTAGTGAGTTAACAATGCAGGGAGTGGGGACCCAGCAGGCACAACTCCTAGTGTACACACACACACACACACACACACACACACACACACAGATGTGAAAGCTGCTTCTCAGTATATCATCTCCTCTGGCCCTTGTATATGTTCTGTGAAACCCAACTTAAGGTATCGCATCCATCTTCATCCTTAGCCCTAATTTAGATTTGTTCCTTGGGCAGAGGGAATAATAAAAAGTGTGTATTCTCACAAGCTGAGGAACTGGCTGCAGAGTGAAGAAATTTTTTATGGCTGCCTTATATCAGGTGGCCATTCACCGAAGAGCATCAGTGATGCTATTTCTGAAACACAGTATCTACCTCTCTTCTGGGTCACGTGGTTGAGGTAGGGGGCAGGGAGGGTGCAGGGATCAGTGACAGGAGTTAAATTCTGAAGTTCTGATATTCAGGGTGATGACGTCACTTCTGGTGTCTCCAAGCCAGGTCTTCCCAGGCCTGCTCCTGAACAAGAACTGCGAGGCTCTGATTTGCACACCCCAGATTATGTGTGGACACAGCCCTTTCCTTAGGCCCAAATCACTGAATATTCCAGTCTCTGGCAATGTATAAAGATTTGTTCATCCCTCTAAACCATCTATTCCTGTTGATCACATCCTGCAGGGCCTCCCATGGAGCCCCAAACCTGAGAGGCCTGAATGAGTTAGTGAGTGTGTGTGTGTGTGTGTGTGTGTGTGTGTGTGTGTGTGTGTGTGTGTACAGGAGGAGTCTAAGGGTTTGGTGTGGAAGGGAGGAAAGAGAAGGGGAAAAATAACCGAGTGCATCATACTCCCCCTGGAAAATGACTGATATAAAAAGGATGACTCAGGGACTAAGTGTTCATTCCTTCATGAAAGGGGCTGGGGTGGAAGGGCAGGAGGGCATGTGAATTCATATACAGAACACATAAGAAAAGGCCACACAGGTGCTGTGACTGTCCAAGGGAACTGGATAGGGGGGAGTCCACCATGGCCTCTGAAGTGCCAACTGCACTCCTCCTTGCTCTCTGCTCAGAGGGCCTCTGAACAACATTTTCCCCTTATATACAAAGAGCAAGGCTTCTTGGAGTGATTTTAACTAGTACACCCAAGATCTGTCACAGGAGAGGAGCATGTATAAGGTGTCCCACCCAACTACGTATAACAACCAAGGCCAGAGCAAAGGGGCCAGAAACACTTTCCTGACCGACAAGCTAAGCCCACAGACCACATCTTCCTTGAGAACTGCCCCATGTGGGAGCCTCTCAAATCCCTGGTTTTCAAAATTGCCTAGCATCTTGGTGCAGATGTGAGGTGTCCACCAAAGCTCATGGGTATGACCACGCAAGATATTTCCGAGGTGAACTGACCAGGTTATGACAGCCTTAACCTAATCAGTGTCTTAATCTGCTGGAATGGATCAACTGGGTGGTAACTGTAGGTATGTAGGGTGTCCTGAAGGAGGTGGGTCAGTGGGCGGGTCTTTGAAATTGACATTTTATCTCTGTCTGCAGTCTCATCTCTTCTCTCTATTTGCTTCTTGACAACCATATCCTGACCTGCTTTCTTCCACCACACTCCTCCACCATGATGTTCTACCTCACCTTGGATCCACAGCCACGAAGTTGGCCATCCATGGAAAGAGACCTCGAAGCCCTGAGCCTCAGATTAACCTTTCCTCCTCTAAAATTGTTCTTGTCAGGCCTTTTGGTCACTGCAATGAAACAGTGGACTTCCCCCCTCTTGGTTTCCCACCCTTCCCTCCCTTGGCCCATCCTGACCTGGGCAGGCTTTGGTGGCCATCTCAGACCCTGGGCTCCAGTGTCTCTGGCTCTGTGTGGGCTCAGAGTGCCCTGTCTGTGTTAGCCAGCTTTGCATCTCTGCAAGCTTTGCATCTCTTTTGCACCTTATAAGTGCTCCTCTCCTGTGACAGATCTTGGGTGCACTAGTTAAAATCACTCCAAGAATCCCTTGCCCTTTGTATCTAACAAGATCAACTCAGAGCATGAAAAGTTGATTTTGGCTCAAGGTTTCCATCTCTGCCAGTTCCATTTCTTTGGGTCCGAGATTAGGCAAAGCGTCATGGCCAGAGGCCCCAGTGGGGAGAGCTCTCAGATCATGGTGGGGTCAGGAACGGAGAGGGAGAGAGGAAGGGTATCTAAACCATAACACCTTCCCCCATCCATACTCAGGCCAGCTGAGGGGCCTCCTAAGAGATTTTAGTTCTATCCCAGAAAGATTACTCTGTGGCCAACTTCCGTTCTCAGAGTTAACAAGGACCCTAAAAATATACAAATTGTGACTAATAATGAGTTGTGAACTTACAGAAATAACTGATATCTATTTCTAGATAGAGAGAGCAATATTACTCAGTTTTTGTGAATGGGGTGGCAGTCAAAGTATCATGTGATACAAACCTTGTAGAAAATAAAGGAGATTTTAGAGATGTATCAGGCAGCTCATGGAAAATCATGTTATTTTTCTAAATTTGTTTGCTAATAGTATTTACCAGCTTTTAAAAAAAGGCAGTAATTGATTATGGTTACTTTGCTCTTAATTTTGTATTTTTTTAAAGAGGGTCTCCAAATTTTGCAGGCTCTGGACTCCACCAATCCTGGATTCTTCCCTGGGGGGAGGGATACATAATTTAAAGGAAATAAACTTTTTGTTTCCTTTTTCTAACAAATTCACTTTGTAGCCACCTAAGCTGTGACTAACTTCTCAAAATAGCAAGCTGGAGGAGATCAGAGAGAGCCAAGAATCGTGTTTCATTCCTTCCCCACATAGTCTCACAGGTACCTGTCACCATGTGGAACAACACGTGCTACAGCATTTCAGATCACAATGAGCAAACATGAGCTGGGGAGGTGGAACAGATCCACAAAAATTCACTAAT
Organism: Ictidomys tridecemlineatus; assembly: GCF_052094955.1. Classification (NCBI taxonomy): domain Eukaryota; kingdom Metazoa; phylum Chordata; class Mammalia; order Rodentia; family Sciuridae; genus Ictidomys; species Ictidomys tridecemlineatus. Next base: position 87,953,687 of record NC_135483.1, read on the forward strand.
TCAGGAAGTGAACAGACACTGAGTACCCCACACAGGTCAGTCACAGGCCTGCACAGGACAAGGTCATAGGTGGCTTACGGGGAGTCACAGGCAGAGACAAAGTGACAGGGACATGCTTGGAGTTCACAGTGTGCAATATCAGGAAAATGAGGCCAGTCGGCATCCAAGAGCCTCTTTACCTGTCCCTGAAGACCACTCCACCCTTAACCTCCAGAGACAAGATATAGTAAGAAGCATTGATCAAAGTAGCCCTTGGTAGCTAGTAGATAGGCAAGAGGGGGAAAGGACTGAGGCAGTGAGGGATGGGCTCTGTATCTTTCTGTGCCCACCTGAGACAAGGTAATCCAGTGTCACCTCTAAAGAGGGCGGCAAGGACACACGTTTCCCCCAAACAGGGGTCTTGCTATGTTGAACCATAAAGTAACCCAAAACTTCTAGAATGAACTCTCACAGCTTCACCTGCGACTACTCGGGTGATTCTCTAAATGGGACTTCTAGCAGGTCACTCAACAGTACCCCATAGGGAGTCGTTGGGAGTTAGTTCCTTATGTTCATTCGTGAGTCAAATTCAGTCTGTTTGGTAGGCTTCTACACATCCCAGCATCTTCACACTGTAAGGTCTCTGCTTAGTATCTGGACAGCCATCTTCAGTGACAGCCACCATTTTAAGAAAAATTTTGCTTTCCTGCCCGATGGTGTTTCTGAGAAAGACTCACCACTGCCTTACACCAACCCCACCCTTAACAGCTTGCATTAGGACCCACCCTGCTCTGATCCCTGAGTCTGCCCCATAAAAGTCCCAAGCCCCAAGCCAGTTTTGCCTCTCTCTGTCTATAGAGAGATGGCCTTTGTCACCTCTGACAAATAAACTGTCCTGTGTATCTCGGCCTGGTCTCTGTCCTTCATCTCTCACTTACCCATCTCTCGTTCCTCACTTTCCTTCAGGAATCACAAAACTTAGATTCTGTTTCTAGATTAGGGAGCCCTGAGGTTCATCAGAGGGAGGTCTGAGGAAAGGTGGGTTGGTTTGGGGAGACTTAGCTGGGGTCACCCTGGGCTAGGAATGGACCTGTGTGGGAGACCTGTGTGGGAACCTTAACCCGAAACAGGGAAGTCAGGGAGATGCGTGGACAGGCATCAGAAATATCAGGACAAAAGAACTTACTTAGCAGTTTTTGTTCTCTGTGTATTTGTTCTTTGAGGTTTGGCTCATTTCCTCTTTTTCTGGTGGTGGGGGGGGGTAGAGGGGGGGTACTGGGGATTGAACCCAGAGGCACTTAACCACTAAGCCCTTTGTGTGTTTTATTTTGAGACAGGGTCTTCCTAAATTGCCGAGGCTGGTTTTAAACTTGTGATCCTCCTGCCTCAGCCTCTTGAGCTGCTGGGATTACAGTTGGGCACCACAGTGTCCAGGTCATTTCCTTAGTTTGGGTTCAGAGCCTTCTTCAGACTTCCATTAAACACTGGCGATACCACACTGAGGCTGCAGTCACCTGGTATCCAGGGGGATTAATTCCTGGACCCCATAAGGATCAGATCCATAAGCTGCTCAAGTTATGTAAAAGGGAACAGAACATACACACATCCTACTGTAAACTTTAATCATCTCTATTTATAATACCCAACATAAATGCTATGTAAAAATTTTTAGTCTATATTATTTAGGAAAGAATGACAAGAAAGGAAAAAAAGTCTTTGTATGCTCAGTATGAGTACCATTTTAAAAATATTTCAGATAAAATTATCAGCACTTATTTACCTAACCTCACTTGGCTGTTTTCACTGCTAGGACCTCTGGTAACTCTACTTCTGCTCCTCTTGCTCAGTCCAGGTCTTTTTAATCCAATAAAGCTTGTATCTTCCAGATTATAGCAATTCCATGTTAAGAGATGGCAACACAAGATTATCAACCCCTCCCTGCAACTGAGAAACAGTGTCTATCTCCTTTAGAACAGTCAGTATGGGACTTTTGATCCCTGGCTAGACAGGGTCATCACCCCTTGCTAGCCTGAAGTGGCCATAGAAAATAGATCTTCACCCCTCACTTATGGGTAAGATTAAGGGATCAGAGCCTCAGGGGAGGAAATAGAGAAGGATTTAGAATAAGGAGACAGAACTATGGAATCTTAAGGGAAACACCCTCAAGCCATTGAAATGCAGAGTTAAGTCACTGAGATGCAGAAAACACACTTGCAAACTTTGGCCCATGTTCTTGACTTGTGATCTTAAAAACTGAGGGATATATACAAGCGCACAGGAAAACTGGCATGATATTGTGCGGCCCCACCCTGGATCCACCTCCCATCCAGCCCCTGATGTCGCCCTTCTATAAATATTGAACCCCCCCCCCCAATCCAAGGCAGGGCTTCTTACTTTTGAGACAGCCTACCTTCTCCCTTGAATGTGCATCTACCTTCCTAATAAACCTCTATCTGTGCCTTAAAACAAAAAATTCAGATCCACGAATGTGGAACCCACATAAATGGGAAGCTGGCTGTATTAGTTATCCATCTGCACTGCAAAGCAGCACCTTATGGGTGATGTCTAGTCATCAACAGCTGCTGGATCACTTTTGCTTCATTGAAGGATGGATTGCTACTTGGAGGGAGTGACTAGATTTTCACAAAAGCAAGTTTCAGAAACCCCAAATTCTCTACAGGGCCCTGTCTCCAAGTACACTCAAAGGTAGTCCTTGCCCTCAAATTCTGCCCTCTGTCTTGTTTGCACATTGCCCTGAGAACAAGGACAGAAATGAGATGTGACCCCTAACCACAAACTCAAATGAAGAAGGGTGTGGGCCCTGCGCACCTTATAGAGATCCATCATCCTGAGCACCACACAAAGGGAAAGGGACTCAAAGGGAATGTGAAGCTTGTCCTATCACCAGGGAGCTGGAAGCCCAGACACAGAACATGGGGCACCAGGAACATTCTGCACTGTGCCCTGGGAACTCTGCAGCAGAGCTTGGCACATGCCACCCTGTCTTCTCACAAGCATTAAACACAGTTCCTGTGCTTAGGCATGAGAAGGCAAAGACCCCAAGGTCACAGTAAAAAATAAACTCTGCCCCACTGTTCTAGCATGCATGAATACGCATGGCCTGGCACTGAAGGGTGGGCCCCCTTTCTCTACAGAGCCTGTTGAGGATATGAGAGGCAGAAAGACCACCCTGAACACCTGGTGCATCTGGCCCTAGCTATCCCAAATGTGGCCCCACCAACTCACCTGGAGCAGAGCCTACCAATGCCTGAGACCTTCCAGGTTATCCCTCCTCCTCCACCCCTACCCTCCTCCCTCTGCACCATCTACGCTGGCCTCCCATGGAGGCCCAGCCCTCAAGCACACCCCTGCCTTGAGACACTCACAAGAGCTCAGGTGGGATGCATTCTTATGGTCACAGGTCTCTCCTTTGCAATGAGGCCCTCCCTCACCACCTGGCATAAAACAGGACCCTAGTTAAGTGCCCTCAACAGACTATCAGCTCTCCATATTCACAGGTTCCACATCCAATACTCATTCAACCAACTGGGAAACTGAATTATTTCAAAAACAAAAAAAAATCAGTCTGTACTGAGCATGCACAGACTTTGTTCTTGTCATTATTTCCTAAATAACATAGAGTAACAACTCTTTCCACAAGATTCACATTACATTAGGTATTACAAGCTATGTAAAGAGGATTTAGACTCTCTGGGAAGATGGGCACAGGTTATGAGCAGATAGTTTACCATTTTATACAAGAGACTCATGCACTGGTGGATTTTGGTATCTGAAAGGGATCCTGGAACAAATTGCCCCACGGATGTGGAGTGATGACCGTAGAGAGCACTTCTAACTGTTTGGTGTCTCTCACTAAGAAGCTGGTTCCACAAAGGCAGATACTTGCAGGGCTGAGTTCTCCCATGGCAGAACCCCTCAGGGAACCCAGTATTTGGTGCTTTACAGAACTACAGACTCCAGTAATATTGGTTCATGGGTAGATGAGCAGATATAATAATAGGAGAGAAGATACCAGCCACGTTCTTTGGGAAAATCTAAATAAAGGCTTGGGAAGGACTAGGAGAAAGAAACCAACAGCTTAATGACACCCGTGTTTTCTAAGTGAGGATGCCCAGCCATGACTGGAATCCAGTTGTGACTTCAAACACCCTGTGCCATGGCTATTTGTTGGAAGGAAAGAACATCTTAGGTCAGGTCAGATCTGAATCACTCAAAACCAGGCTTTTGATCTCCTGCAACCGTGGTGCACCTCTACAGGGGCAGGTAGGACAGACGCCTGTCATAGACTGAAGACAGGAGTACTCATGGAAGATGTGCAGCCTCAAGATCTGCTGCTGGCTCCTAAGAGTCACTGGAGTCTGTTAGCTCTACTTCCCACGAAATAAATAGCAGCGGACACTTGTCAAGATGAAGGAATCCAGACCAGCCTGGGGGCAACCTGAACTTAGGAGAATCATCACATTTGTTGACATAGACCCTGCTACATGCCAGAAACAAGGAGGATCTGGGCCAAAATCAGGATGCTAGAAACTTCACAGTCTACAAAAGTACACGAGCCCATATTCAGACACACAAGCACTGTACACCACTGTCCCGCAGAAATGTCTTGGTCTCCACCAAGCACCCCACTTAAGTATTGCAGGAGGACTCATTGTCATAAAATAAAACCTTCAATAGTAAAGGTTTCTAGGATGCCTCTTTATATTTCATCTGTAACAAATAACCATGAAGGTTCCTAGTGAAGAGAATTTCCTGGTGCTAATGTTGGAGAAGGGACACTAAAAGTTAGTGGAGAGAGAAAAACGCAGACTGGTATGGACCCAGAGTCCACGCCCTGCTGTGAGCTTGGCATGTGTTTCCTTGAATCTGCAAGGCAACAGTAGGCAACATCACCACTGACCCCAGACCCAGACAAGCTGAGCCTCAGGAAGGTCATCCCGTAGTCCGAGGTCCTACAATTGGCATTGGAACCTTGGTTGTGAAGTGGGGACTCTCCAGCTCCACCATGGGCTCCTGCCTCTTGATAGTAACCTCCCTGACACAAGGCCTGAACTGAAGGGTGCTGATGGTGGGCAAACCAGCATGTTTTGCAGCTCCAGGAAGGAGTGGGGGCTGGGGTGTCGGCAACAAGCAAGGTAGCATCCAAGAAATTGGAGATCACCGTGTAAGGCAGAGCAAGAATCCAGTCCATAGCTGGCTATGCTGGCACACACCTGTAATCCTAATGACTCGGGAGGCTGAGGCAGGAGGGTAGGAGGATGGCAAGTTCAGAGCCAGCCTCAGCAATTTAGCAAGGCCCTAAACAACTGAGCAAGATTCTGTCTCAAAATAAAATGTGAAAAAGGGCTGGGGACATGGCTCAATGGTTAAGAGCCTCTGGTTCAATCCCTGGTACCCCTCTCCCACCAAAAAAAAAAAAAAAAGAACCCAGTTATAGAGTTGACTGGGGGGACTTTGAAAATGTGAATGTTGGAGAAGGAACACTGAAAGTTAGTGGAGAGAGAAAAGCCCTCTCCATGGGGCCCTGCACCTCATGAGCTCTAATATCGGCTGATGCAGATGCACAGTAGTTCTGAGACTCTCCTATGTTAACTGTGAGCCCCAGGACCACGAGGGTGCATGGGATGTCAGTCTGTGCAGCAGACAGACAAGGGTCCCCTGTCTTCTGCATGAAGTTCATACATGGCCTTGAAGAAAGAAGGTGAGAACAGGACTCGGGCCCATGTAGGGTGTGAACACTTTTTTCAGCAACAGGTAACTTTGAGAAATAAAATCTGCTTCATGGTTATTTTCCAAAGAGTCTAAGAACAGGTCCTCTTAGCAAAGAGCCAGAAGGCCTTGTCTCGGGGTCTTGTCCCTCGGGCACTCAATACATGAAGAATGCAGTCCTGTGACATGTGTGTTGGAAATTATTGCTGAGGAAATGGAAAAAGTCCAAACTGAGAAAATGAGCTTCTAGGTGTCTACACGGAGGGCAAACACCTTTTCTTCTGCACACCATCAGTGCTAGCGGCTGGGGCTGCATCACCCTGAAAGTCACAATCTGACATCATGCATCTCAACCTGGGTTACTTTTTTATTTTTTTAAGTTTGTGTTTAAAATCATTTTAAAAAATCAGAACTATGAGAAAAATTCTTTAAATACGTGGATACTCAGAGAATACACTTCTGTTTCTAGAAAAAATTGACAGAGTCTGCCCGGTATTCATCAATGTGCCTGACCACTAGATTACCTCACTGTATCTGGTTCAGTTTCTGAGGCAAGAATGGGGTCCTCTGTGATCCCAGGGAAGCATCTCTGTTGGGAACAGAGTTGTGAAAAATGCACATGAGCCTTCTCTCTGCCAGCAACCGTCTGCCCTTTCATCTTGTCAGAGCACCTTGGGAGACAGGTGCTTTCACCCCAAAACAGCTCTCAACATTCTGGATCATGACTTCACCCAGCTGGCCCACTCCTCCAAGGACCTTGTCAAATTCAGGTTTACACTGACCCAATAAAGACCATGAGCAACAAAACCCAGGATTCATACCTTCTGATGTTTGAGATTATAAAGCTGAAGTCCGCAAACCCATTCTGATTAAATAGCTATAATCACTGTTTATATAAACTACTTCCAGGAATCTTTTTGAAAACAAAAAAGAAAAAATCTACCCTGTTAGCACGTAGTTCCAAAAAAAAATAAATAAATAAATAAAACTACAGTCTGAGTTTGGGGGTGGGAGGATCTGAAGGAACAAATTTCTGTTTACCTTTCTGTTCCATGATCACAGACATTGCCTGTGCTTTCCATATTTGCTATGAAAAGTGGAATTCAGGTTGATCCTTTCTGAGCTGAAAATCTGAAATGTTCCAAAATCTGAAACTTGGGAGCTTGAACATGTTACCAGAAGTGCAAAACTTCACACCTGGTCTTATGTAATGGGTCAAAATGGGTGCACCGAAAATACCATCTGAGATTCTCTTATACAACCTTACACAATGTGTATTACCCAAGATATTTCCAAAATTAGAAAAAAATATCAGAAATTCAAAGCACTTCTGGCCCCAAGCATTTTGGATAAGGATCATTCAACTGTCTGTGGCTGAACGCCATTTTCTTTAAACATGGAGTCCCTCTATACCCAAGAAGGGTGTGCACTTCAGGGACACACTAGGCAAAACACACTGGGTCACAGTTAATAGTTTAATATGAAGTGTCCTTAGGACAGGTCAGCACATGTGTCATCAGATGAAAACATGTGACCCCTTCCTGGGGTCACATGGAGTCTACTCACGGGAAGCCGAGTTCCCATGGAACCAGGGCATCTTTTCATGGGCCGTGGTGGCGATCAGCTTCTCCAGCTGGGGCTTCTGACTGATGATGGCTTGTTCCAGAGCCTGGCCCTGTGTGACCAGGGGAAGAGAATGAGCCACATCAGGTAGAAATGGAAAAAAAACCACACAAGCCCTGTCTGATGTTTGGTGAGCTCTAATGTGGCCAAGGAGGATCAGATTCCATCCATCTAATCATTTATTCATTCAGAAAAAAACAAACTGTAGGATCTTGATGGTGACTTAAATACCTTCAAGTGTATAAATAAGAAAGATGTTTTGGAAGAAAGAGTTTGGCCTTTTCGAAACCAGACAAAACGTTGAATACCACCTGGTATAAACACCGAGGCCCAGAAAACCAAATCATCCACTAGGTAGACAGTTCTATGATAGAACCTGGTTATTCCAAGAAGGTCTTAGGTCAAGAAGCCCTAAGAGGTGAACAAGGAAGGCACCTGTGGTGTCCGGTCCCCTTTACCTAGTTACACTGGGCACCTCACTGACCCTGTACCTGTAGGAAGCGTCATCACAGAAAGCACAGGGTAAAACTCTTGCCCCTATAGGCAAAGCGAGATAAAAACCAAAGGTGGAAAACTGGGCTGAGTGCTTAGTCAATCAACTACTTTGTCTCTCTTAGTGGGAAAGAAACTAATCTTTTCAAGCCAGTGTTTGAATTTGCATTAATCAAGAAAAACCCAAGAAGTAAAAATAAAAATAAAACCACCCCAAATGTGTAGCTGAGAAGAGCAAGGAGGGTAGGTAAGAATGTGGACACCTTTGCCAACTTTCCAGAGGCAAATTTTTGTGCACATGTCCAAATTAAACACAAGCATCCTCTGCCGTGGCAAACCTGACCTCTTAGGCTTTATACCAGAGATATTGCAATCCAGCTTAGTATTGGCATAGAGTAATATCATTAGGAGCAGTATTTATAATTGATAAAAGGGTTCATCAGTGGATACTAGTTAAATAAATTATCGTGCCCAGTGGGCAATGCCAGGTGGCCAAAGAAAGGGTGGTGCACCTATGTGTGTGTGAGACAGAACATTCAGCGAGAGATATTAAGAATTTGTAAATTCAAGGGCTAATCATTATGCATGGCATGACCCTGTTAGGTAAATATCAATGTCTCTTTGAAAAGTCCCTCCATGAACTTGGTGGCAACATCTCCTGTAGTGCAGAAAGCCACATCCCGGGCATGAAGTTTCCCTGCCTCAGCGTATAAAGGAGGAATGGTAGTCTTCCTAGAGTCAGTCGCTTTTTGGCTAAAATTAATGGTTAAGGAGTTGGGTGCTCATTTGGGCACACTAGGTTTGCATGTCATGGGGACATCTGTGTGGGATCCCAGGTTCCCATGAACACAGGGTACAGGTCCAACTGAGACCCACCTGCAGGTTCCATGTCTGCTTTACATATTCCCTAATGCGGTTTTCCTTCAGGTCCTCGAAGAGTCCTGTCTTGGGCTGCACTCCGGGGGGTCAGTTGAAGGGTTTTGTGAGAAGGCAGATGTGGCCATCGGATTCCTGGGAGTGGTACTGGCAGAGGTCAGCAGGGCTGCTGTGGGTCCTGCCACCCGAGATGGCATAGGTGCCACGGATCTTCCTCTTGATGGTGTAGTGGTGTGCCTTCCTGCCATGAGCCACTAACAGGGCAAAGCCACCCAGGTGATTGTGACTCTGACGCAGCAGGTAGAGCCCATCTGTCATGCCCCCCTGGACCAGGTAATCATTGACCTCCTCCTGAATGATGTTGCCAAAAAAGAAGGGCAGGTGGTTGGCGCTTTCTGTTGGGCTTTTGGCCATGCCTGCGACGTCTCCTCAGGAAGTGACAGGGCCCAGGCAGGGAGACACCTGGGGACAAGACAAAGATGAGAAGACTTCAGTGAGCAACTCAAGCTGTGAGAAATGTGGGCTGAATCCCTCTGAACCCTTGCCAGCTGGAGACAGATCCTCCCAGCTCAGAATGGAAGTGCTTCCCTCTTTGGACTTCCCATCATGCACTGTCATTTCTACTCACACGACTTACAGTTTCCCAACCCGCCCTCTGCATAATTAACCCCAAATCACAGCCTTTGGCCGAAGTCACCAAATTCACTTTTTTTTTTTTTTTTTTTGGTGGGGGACAAAAAATTTTAAGAAGAAACCTACTAAAAAAGAGAAGTACACAGAAGTGTTATTGCAAAACAGGCTCAGGCACTCCCCGTGTGGGTGGACGGCAGCACCCAGGAGCAGAGACCAATACAAGCTTAAAGCCAGGGTTGCTTTGGAGATGGCGACGATTTTTTATTTTTGCAGGGCACGTTTCCAGTGAAGATGCTGTTGAAATCCTTTCCTCTCTTTTTTTTTAATTTTTTTTTTTTTTTTTAGTTCTTGATGGACACAACATCTTTGTCTGTATGTGGTGCTGAGGATCGAACCCGGGCCACACGCATGCCAGGCGAGCACGCTACCGCTTGAGCCACACCCCAGCCCTCCTTTCCTCTCTATCTGAACTACAGAGATGCTTCCAGATAGCAACTGGGGGAGTTGAAATCCAGAGAGCAGCCGTGGGAGCCTCATCTGTGACCATGGAACACTGTCCCCTTCTGTCACCACAGGCCTCCCCACCCATGGTCTGGGGTGGAGACCGGACAGCAGCTGCCTGAGGCACCCAAGCCACATCCTCCTGCAGTTTGCTTGAGCTTGGGAACAGTATGCCCCGACCCCACTCCACTCCACTCCATCGCCTCCCTTTGTCACATGGCTTCCCAGGTGACCAGGGATCCTCCAATGCATAGGTGATAGATAGTATAGGCTCCAGCTACAAGGACATCTGTGCAGGAAGGTACTTCCCCCTTGGTGCCAGCACACACTGCAGAGGGGAAATGGAGCTGCAGACAAAGGTGAATGATTGATTGATTGATTGATACCAGGGATTGAATCCAAGGGTGCTCAACCACTGAACCACATCCCCAACACTTCACTGGATTTTAGAGACAGGGTCTCTGAGTTGCTTAGGGACTTGCTAAATTTCTGAGGTTGGCTTTGAATCTGCAACTCTCCTGCCTTAGCCTCCTGAGCCACTATGATTCCAGGCATTCGCTACTGTACCTGGTGTAGATGTAGTTTTAACATGGAGCTTTGTAAATGAAATTTCCAGGAGGTATCCACAGAGGCGTGTATTTTAAACTAAGGGACTGGTCATGGAAGGAGATTATCCAGATAGCCTCATTGTTCATCTGGGGAGACAGCACTGGCCCCTTCATGTTCTCCAGACTCCCCGAACACCTCAGGCATACAAAACATACCACACACACATCACATGCACATATGTGACATACACACTGCATCACATACACAGGTATCCAACAAATACACCAAACCCACAAACAACCCACAAACACAACACGCATGTCATGCACATCACCCATACACCACCCCCACATCATACACACTCCATAAACATGCCACATATCACATATTCACCACACAACATACACACATCATATACATGTCACAGACTTCACACACATAACAGAAAACACACCTACAACACAATACACCACACACATATACACATCAACAACACACCACACCTACAACACAATATACCACACACGTATACACATCAACCATCATTCACAAAACATACATATCACAATCACACATCATGTATACATGTGTCTTACATACACACATCATACAACATACATACAACACAAACACCATACACACCACTCATCACCAAACATGCTCCACGCAGCACAATTACACATATACCACACACATCACATCCCACATATCACATACATACACATCACATACACATATACCACACATACTATACACATAACACACTAAATACACACCATACACACATCATACAAACCCTACATCACATGTACATGCCTGCACCACATGCCACATCATATCCACTGACTACATCACATATACACACACACCCCACATGATACATAGCATGGCCCCCACATGATTATATGAAACAACCCCTTCGGATGTGAACTGTCCTCTAATTGGCTGCACAGCACAGGAACACCCACCTGATGCAGGTCACTGAATTTTCTCTGGATAGTATCCTCACTCTGAGTGCCCTGCAAAGACGGGGGTGTGGTCCAGTGTGATAAGATGCACAGTCATTTTTTTGCTTGCTTTTTATAGTATTTGACTGTTAACGTCTGATTTTTCTTTGTCCAACAAGTTTCTAAGAATTTAAATCACAGTCTAACTTGTTCTTAGGTTGAGGATGCTGTTAAGGAGGGGACGTCTCTGGTGAAACCGAGTGTCTTTTGGGAGGTGCATCTATTCTGACTCTTCCCCTCCCTGGTTCTCTCGCCATGGTGTCTGCTGCAGGCTCGGCCCCACTCCTAAGTCCTCTCTTGTCACACTCCACACTTTTCTGGCCAGGGGTGCTGGGCCTGTAGGGCCTGGACTATCCCTCCTACCTCCTTTCACCCTGCAGGCTGTCCTGCTGTGCTGCTGTTCCCGCCATCTTAGGGAGGCCACAGTGTCCATCTGCTGCCTGCCCACATGTGGATCCCCTGGCAGTGCCCAGCAAGGGACACAGGGGACCTTCTGCAGTCTTGTGTTCTCCCAGGAGTGACTCCCAAGGGCTGTGTGCATTGTCCTCACCCTGCACCATGACAGGCTTCACCTGCAGCTGCTGACCTTCACCTCTGACTCCACGCACCCTGACCTTACACTTCCTCCCAAGGCCTCCCTCCTGTGCACACAGACTGTGCGCCCTCCAGGCTGCCTGTGCCCCTGCCATGAGGCTCACTCTGGGCATCCCATCCTCGGCTCTCTGGACCTCACCAGGGCTGCCACGGACACCCCCCCTTTCCTGGGTCCACTTCACGCCCCCTGGGGCCTCCCCCACACCCCTGACCACTCTCACTCATCCTCACAGAAGTACCTCTTATGCCCCTTGCTGTGTAACTGTCCCTGACTGCTCATACCCCCCTCCAGGTCCCCATGTCCCTCCTCAGGTAGCTTTAATCCACTAAGAGCTCCAACTAAATAACTTTTTAAAGGAACAATATTTTAAATGAAATGCTAACAAGCATCTTTTGATCGATATAAATCAGAACCTCATTTTCTTTGAAAGTTCACTGGTTTCTTAGTAATAGCTCTGCTGGTGATGTGGCCTGAATCTCATGTTCAAGTGCATCAACAGAAGACAGAGCAGGTTGTCACAAGGTCTTGGGGGTCTTCTAGAGGCCCTCTGAGGTACAAGTCCTTTATAGCTCATTTTGGTTTTGTTTATTTCATTTCTAATAATATTTGGGGCATGGTGTGATACATGTATAAAATGTGCACTGGTCAAATCCAGGTAATTGGCGTATCCACGTCAGTTATCATATGTTTGTGGTGAAAACTTTCAAAACCCCCTTATTTTAAAATCTACAACATACTGTTGACAGTCACTGTGTTTATAAGCTTTTTGTTGCTGTGACAAAAATACCTGAGAAAATAAACCTGGAGGAGGAAAGGTTTATTTCGGCTTCTTGTTTGGAGGTGTCAGTCCCTGGTCACCTGACCCTGTCACTATGGGCCTACAAAGAGGCGGCACACCGTGGTGGATGTGCGTGCTGCAGAAAAGGTTGCCGCTCCATGGTGGCCAGCAAGGAGAGAGACCCCCACTTCCTCCAACTAAATTCTGCTTCCTGAAGTTTCCATCTCCTCCCAACAGTGGCACCAGATGAGATGGAAATCTTCAACACATGAGCCTTTGAAGGACATTCCAGATGGAAATGACAGCAGTCCTCCTTCTGTGCAGTAGAACCTTCTGTCTAACTGTAACCCTGTCCCTGGGGAACCCTGCCCCTGCCCCCACCCTCCCAGACTCTGGGAACCTCCACCCCAATGCTGCATTTCCACCTCCTTCCTGAGCAGAAGGCCACCTCTGGTTTCCCTGGGGAGAAAAAGAGCCCCCTGTGCTCAATACTAGCCCCATCCTGGCCTAGAGGCCCTCTTCCTTCTGACCTTCTTGTACTGGAGGTGACCAGGTGCTGATCTGAAGGAAGAGTGACCTTGTCTTGTGTGGTGGGTGCTTGGACAGGAGAGCTGTTCACTATAGGAACTGCTGATGGCATCCTTGGACTATTAAACTTAAGGCACAAACAGAATCGGCGATAGAGCAGCAATGGCGGCACTCCTGGTCTCAGTTCGACATCATGCTCTTAAGGAGGGTGGTCCAGATGGTCCCTGATGGCTCCAGATTCAGGAGTCTGCCTGTGCCCAATCCAGCTGCTTTCCACTCATATTTAACTTATCCACAGAACCTACTCCTTCATAACATCCCTGTAAGCCTTCTCATCCTAAAATGTACGCATCAAAGATCTGAACACTTTAACTGACTTTCTAATGCTTCAGGGTCTCAAGCTCTCCACAAAATAACTCTTCAATAGAAACATGTTGCTCCTTCCTCTTTAGAATTCTACAATGAATGCATGTTGCTTTTCTAATAACAGTCTAAATGTCCAGTCGCTGCACGTCCAGAGACCCTTGGCGATAAGTAGGTCCAAACTTATAGATGTATCTGTCCTGCAGCCACTTGGTTGGGACTTGGTTCTTGTGTGAGTTCATAGCTTCTTAGGGGGAAGGAACTGGCTTTTTCTGATGAGGATCTGCCAGATGCTTCTGGCAAGAAATGCTTCCTCATCTGATTCCCTGACTCTTCTCCAGCCCCAATCTTCTTCCATGTGACCCCAGGACACAAAGCACACACGCAGTTCTTTCCCCGTGTCTGCACACCCACAGTGGCTACTCCAAATCAACACATTCTCCTTCACCTGATATTTCACAAACTCCCATGTCCCGGTCAGCACCCTGACTTTGCCCACATGATATCCTATTGCTAAAACCTTTCTTAAAAGTGCTGCTGAGCTGGGTGCAATGGTGCACACCTGTCATCCCAGCCACTCAAGAGGCTGAGGCAGGAAGATCTCAAGTTTGAGGCCAACCCCAGCAATTTAGCAAGACCCTGTCTGAAAATAAAATAAAAAGGGACTGCGGGGGTCCTGGGGTTGTGGCTTGGTGGTAAAGTGCTGGCCTAGCATGCGTGAGGCGCTGGGTTCAATCCCTAGCACCACCTAAAAAAACAACAAAAAAAAACTAAATAAACAAAGTTATTGTGTCCATCTATAACTAAAAATAGTTTTTAAAAAGAGGAATTGGGAATATAGTTGAGTGGTAAAGTGCCTCTAGGTTCAATCCCAGTACCAAAAAAAAGTGCCAAAAAAGTGCCACTAACTTTGACATTAACTGCCATCATCTCCCGGGTCTGTGCCTGGTGGTCTATCAGCACAGGCGTGGATGGTCCCAGCAGCCCAGAAGTTACACTGGGCTTCTGGAGGTTGAAGTTTCCCTTTCACATGTGGTCACAACACGTCCCCCACCCTTTATTTACATAGTAAGGCAGCTGCATTCACCCCACCACTCCCTCTGTTGGTTCTGTTTATTTTCATTTGGCATCCCTCGTTGCAATTAGTGCAAAGTCACTCAACCCAATTGCTCTTGACACTGGGGCTGGGCCACTCTCAGCTCTGAGTGTGTCAGGGGGCTGTGTGATTTACTGGAGTTTACAAGTTATTTAGGAATGTCCCTGGCCTCTACCCACCAGATGCCAATAGAATCCCATTCCCCAGTCATGACAACAAAAATCATCTCCAGACATTGCCCAACCTTCTTTGGGGACAGAGATACCCACACCTGGAAATCACTGCATTAGCTGTTGTGGCCTGACCACAGATCTCAAGTGTGCCTTCTAGGTTTTAGCTCTTTCACCAACAAATTAGATGGAGAAGCGACCCTAATCTACTTTGTTAGCATCATCACTCACGAGCAGAGGCTGGGGAGGGTTGCAAAGACGTGGAGTCCCATGGGAGTGGTGTCTGCTGGCCCAGATGAAGGCAAGGTCATGGGCACAGAGCAGAGGCTGGGAAATGAAAAGGCTGGTGTCCCATCCCGGCTCCATTTGACCTGGGCACCTTACTGTGAAAAGGGAAGGCAATATACCAAAGCCACCATAATAAATGGCAGCAATGAGCTGGTGGCCTACAAATTGGTACAATCATGGTGATTCCTCAAAAAATTAAGAATGGAACCATCATTTGACCCAGCTATCCAACCCCACTTTTAACTTCTTTGGTATATACACACACACACCAAAGGAGTTAAAGTCAGCACACTACAGTGAAGCAGCCACATCAATGTGTATAGCAGCACAATTCACAATAGCTAAGTTATAGAACCAACTTGGGTGCCCTTTCAACAGATGAGTGGGTAAGGAAAATGTGTTATATATATGTAGTGGAATATTACTCAGCCATAAATAAGAATGACTTGATGACATTCACTGGTGAATGGATGGATCTGGAGTGAAATCAGCCAACCTCCCCCAAAAAACAAAAGCCAAAAGTTCTCTCTGATATGTGGATGCTAACACACAATAAAGAAAGGGGGAGAATAGAAGTTCAGTGGATTAGACAAAGGGGAATGAAGGGAAGGGAGGGGATAGGAATAGGAAACACAGTGGAATGAACTGGACATAACATTCCTTTGTTCATATATGAATTCAACACAGTGAAGTTCTGCATCATGTACATCCACAAGACTAGGATCCTAATTAGAATAGAATATACCCCATGTTTGTATAAATATGTCCAAATAGACTCTACTATCATGTCTAACTTAAAGAACAAATAAATAAATAAATAAATGTCAGCAGTGAATGGAGAACACGGAGGTTGCCCAGGACCATTGATACCTCATGAGTGGAAGTGTGGAATAGAGAAGGATTAGGTCATGGTGAGATGCAGAAGAGAAAGGAATAGAAAACCCGACACTTGGAAGAAGGGTGTGTGTGTGTGAGTGTGAGTGTGTGTGTGTGTGTATGTGTGTGTGCACGCACGCACGTGCGCTTGTCCAAGAGAGAGAGACAAGACACACCCATATGACCATGGTGGACAGCCATAAGAGGCCTGGGATCAACCATAGACAGTGATTCCCTCCCACAAAGACTCCCTTGTGCCAGTCGGGTGCCAATCAGGCTTCATTCCACACATGACACACTGTGAGGGGTTAGATCTAGAAAGGAATCCTATGTGTTTTCCCAGGGTTGGCTCTGTCTGCCCTGGCCCTGAGCAGCCCCACCATCAGCCCACCCTGAACCTGTGGAAATGAATTCTTGTGAACGGTGAGGAGTCCCTCTATGTCTAATAAGCACCTGCATGTCTCCCACGTGTTTTATTTCAAGCCCCCTGTATTGTTTTGCAACCGACTGACACCACTGGATCTTCTCACTGGACATGAGGAGTCCATTTCTCCAGTTCCAGAAATAAGTTGACTGTTTGACCTTTGTACTTAAAAACCTATTTAGATTGAGACATATCACTTGGGCAGCTCTATCTTGTCAGGGAGCAACGTTACAGATGGAGAGTCATAGCCTCACATCTGCTGTCATGAGCATGATATTTCTCATGGACTCTGAGCTGCTGTTTTTAAGGGCACTATAAGTAGATTAGGCACAGATCCAAAAGGCAGGTGCAAAGTCATCCAGAATGCATTACTCCAGTGGAAGGGATCCCATCTTCTGCAGAGGAGTAGCCAGCATGAATGCCAACACAGTGAATAGGAGCACAGCTTCTCAGGCCCACCAGACACCTGCCCAACCCACTACCTGGCCCACTTCACATCATAACTTTTCATTTATTTTCTTGTCTATGTTCTCCAATGTCACAAGAATTGACATTCCATTAGAGTAAATAAGCTTACCATTTTGTTTCCTGCTCTCCAGAATAGAGGCTACCTTGACAGTGGGTCTCTACCCTGCAAAGTTTGTGGGAGAGTTCAAGTGTCTCTTTGGGAGGCAGCTTCCAAGATGGCACCCAGTGAGCCTCACCTGGTGTTCACACCCTCACACATCCATTGGCTGACCTCAGAATGGTGTGTGGAATGTCTGAGGCTAATCCATAAAAAGCTTTTGTAGTTTCCCCTCCGTCTAGCATGATAAAATAGGGCTATTCAAGTGGATTGCTCACCCTTGAGGAAGAGAGACGCCATGTTGTAAGGACGCTCAAACAGCTCTCTGGGGAGGCCCATGTGGAAAGAAACTGAGGCATCAGCCAACAGTCAGCATGGGCTTGCCAGCCATGGGAACCATCTTGGAGGAGGGTCCTCCAGCCCCCCTCAAACCTTTAAATGAGATTGCAGCCCAAGTCACCATAGCCCTATGGAGACCCTGAGTCAGCCCAGCTGTCTCAAACACCTGATCACAAGTATGATGAGAGAAAATAGAGGTTGAGTAGGCCTTACCCCAAATGATTGGTAATGGAATTGTTTCAGATTTTGGATTTTTAAAAAATTTGAATATTTTTTATGTACCTAACTAAGAAGAATTTTGGGGGATGAGACCCAAGGATAAACAGAGAAATTCATTTGTGCTTTATATATACATATAACCTGAAGGTAGTTTAATAGAATAACTTTAATAATTTTATGCATAATACAGAATTTCACAGTATGGAATTTTCTATTTGTGGTGTCATATTGGTACTCAAATTTTCAGATTTTGGAGCATTTTGAATTTTGGATTTTTGAATGAGGTGCTCTCAACCTTTAAATGATTGCTATAGTTTTAATCAACTAAGTTCAGGGCAATTTGCTAGGTAGCAACAGACACCTAATACAGTAAGTGCAATGGGGTTGGGGGACAGAAGCAACCATTGCTTGATTGATATATAAAGGAGTTATTGATAAATGAGACCTAAAGCCAGGGAGACTAAGGATATAAACTCCTGGCAGAGCCAGGATAAGCCTTTCTGATATTGAAGAGGTGAGGAAAGGTAGTCGGAGGTCAGGAAGAGGAGAGCTAAGCTGCATGAGCCCAGTGTGGAAACGGCCAGCTTCATGCTATCTTCCTTCATCTCCAGGTCTCAGACCAGAGGACAGGACTGGCTCCCCAAATCCTGCAAGGGCCACAATCTTGAGCCCAGCACTTACAGATAATGGCAACCAGGAAGAAAGACGATTCTCAAAGTTCAGATTAATTCACTGTCACTAACATCATAATTTATAAAGCCTCAGAGTATCATTTCTTTCTCTATTTTCTCTTCTCTCCCTTTCTTCAGTATTGATAATCTGGGTTCTATTCTCTTCATTTCATGCACAAGACAAAATACAGCGGTTTCTTGTTATGCATGGTAGTTATGTTCTACAGCATGTACAACAACACATTTGCAAATTCTGAACACTGCTCCTTAGGAAAATGCAAAGTTAAATTCTTGGGATCATCCAGCTACATATTTATTTTCTTTTGGTACCGGGGATTGAACCTAGGGGTGCTTATTACTGAGCTATATGCCCAGCCTTTTTTATATTTATTTAGAGACAGAGTTTCTCTGAGTTGCTCAGAGCCTCACTAAGTTGCTGAAGCTGGCTTGGAACTCGCGATCCTTCTGCTTCGGCCTCCTGAGCTGCTGGCATTACTGTGCCACAGCGCCCGGCTGGCTGGTTACCTTTTTATCAGTTGATCAATATGTGACCTTTTATCAATTGTGTGTTTCTATTTGTAAAAAATGACTTCATATATATTGTTGATATATTAATAGGGGACTCATGGCCACCAATACTGCAACTCACGTATAAAGCTGACCTTTTCATTCTGTAAAGCACATCTCAGACCCGACGCAGCACTTTAGCACTATGCTTGGGACCATTTTACACAGTGAAGTCACCAACAGAAAGCACAAAATTGCCCCCTCCAAAGTGGCCATAAAAAGACCAGCAAAGGGACACCTGTTCACACCAGAATGGCTGAGACAAAAAGGCAGAGTGTCCCTTTATACAACCCGAGGCAGAATGTCTCTTATTCAACCTGAGTATGTGTGTCAGGAGATTTTTTACTACCTTGCACATTTACACAAAAAGTGGTAAAAGTATTGTTTTGATTTGGGGGTTTCAAGTACATATTAATGAACAGATCAATTTGTAAATCTGAAAGTCAAAAGTAGTGAGCATTGACTCTAAGTAATTTCTGCACCCCCTCACTTTCCCTGAATCTCATTCACAAAAACATACCATTGTGCTTCAACATTTTGGGAAAACCACTCACCTATGATGATGTTTTTAAACACATTATTCTTGTTCTCTGAATCTGTCTAATTTCCAGCATTTTCTAGCTTGACCGGGAAACAGCAGAGGAAACTTTTGTAGCCTTTTCTGAATGCCCTGTGTGTCCTCGTTATCTAAGAGCCTCAGACCTGTGGTTGGGGCTTCTGCTTTTCTTGAGACCACTGAAGCATGGCTTCTGCAGCTGCTAGCTTCCCCAGCCCCAGCTTGGTAAATTCTTGTAGCAAACATTTCCAACAGCACTTAGCTGTGGAAAGCGGCTCATTTTCCCATCTCTAGGCCACAAGAGTATCTCCTATCATATAGATGGTGGCAGAAGTAAAAGTTGGGCAAAAAGCAGCGAAGATGATTATCTGATAAATCCATACCAGTGTGTATTAAGAGATGCGTGGCATCCTGTCATGTAACAATTTTACCTCCAAGAATTTAAGGAAACATTCTGACGTGGACAAAGATCTATTTATACAAGCGCTCATCCCTCTTGCACTGAATATGAGAAATGCCCTCGCTGTTAAAAAATAAAAAATTAGTAAAAGCTAGTTATGGCACAGGCATCTAAGAGGATACTATCAAACCATTCAAAGCCATGTTTTCAAAGATCCTTAGTGTCATAAGCAAATGCTTTGCTACACTGCTAAACCACAAACATCATGAATAATATGCAAAATTTAAAAATCCATACCATTTAGGAAAACAAAATCAGGAAGATGCAAATCTAGGTTTATCACACTCGAAACCACACAACCACTCAAATGCAAAGTAGCCCTGTTTAGATGCGTCTGGGAATTTTCTTCATGGTTTGAAGCTTAGAAAATTGGCAAGATTTGGGTAAAAGGAAAAACTTCCTCTGTGGGTTACATTAATTTTCATAAGAAAGAGGAATGAGCTCAAGCTAAGAGACAGAATCAGTCTTGCAGGGCTGGTTAGGGATTGGCTGGTTAGCTATAGAGGAATGACCAAGCCAAGAGAGATGCTACAGGAATCATCCCCCACAGCACCTGCTTCCACAGACCACCACCCTCGACTAGTCTGCCCTGGGTGGGTGTTCACAGCCTTCTGTAGCAGGGTCTCACCATGCAGATGCAAACATGTCGTTAGAAACCAGGGGTTGCAACATGGAAGGAATGGAAATCAGAACACAGTCAACCTGTATTAGCCCCTTGCCTACCTGGTGGATAAGTGGGATGGTCCTCTGGGAGACCACCATGCAGAGCCTGTCCCCAGCCTCCCTGTGGCCCACCTGATGCTTGCTCTCCCAAGAGGCAATCATGCTTCTCGTTCATTCTGCAGAGTGCACCCCTGTTTCTGCGCCCGCAGGCAAGCACAGGGGATTCTTTAGAATACAGAGACCTCCCATTTCAAGAAACAAAAAGTAAGCTAGGCGTGGCCAGCCTGGCTTTCACTGTCGTTTGGAAATACAGGAGTTGCTGCCCTAGAAGAAAACACCATCCAAAGCTTCAAAACCAAATTTGTTTGCTGCACCTTCAGAACTTGGAAGCCCTGAAAACACATGGGCTGACGTGCCTAAGCAAACCTACAGACCTCCTCAGACTCCACTGTGGAAGCTCCATAAGCTAGATGATATGCCTCCGTGTCCACACAGGTGGGTGTGAGCTTTCAGCATAGTTGGCTACAAATAAGCAACCAGCCCAATAAGGACCCTTACCCTGGGCAGAGAAGCAAGCAGGGGAGGACAAGGAAAGTCATCTATGGCAGGCTCATGCCTGAAGCAGGGGACCCAGGTAGACACCTCACCTGGGTGCCAGCTCTGAAGTTTCTCCACGCAGAGCCCACTTCACCTGGGCTCAGGGGATGGGGAGGGGCATACAGGCGATGAGTCATTAAAAAGAGCTGGGCTTTGTGAATAATTCAGTGGAGACTGGGTCAAGGCCAAGGTCATACCTTAGAAAAGTCTGTCTCATGCTCTTTGGAACAGAGGAGGACAAAGCCAGGCTTCTGCCAGTGGCCTAGAGCGTGTGTGGATCCTAAGCAAGAATATCTCCCCAATGAACTCAACCATCTACTGTGTTCCGGGAGCCACCTTATTGCCACTGTCCTCTGAGAGAGATACCAACCCTTAGCAAAGCAGTGAGTTAAAGACTTCCTGCAGAACATGCCTGCTAGATCTTGCTGGTTTTTTCTGGCCTCGGTAAAGCACCCAGGGAAGATAAATACGGCAGTCAAGGTACAGAGCTCTCCTTGATCCTGCTCCAAGTCCCAATACCCTTGCTGGGAAGCAGCGGTCGGCAGAGACACAGTCAGTAGACACAACATTTGTCTGATCTGCAGGGGCTGGGCCGAAGTCTCCAGCTTCCAGACCCTATTTTTACTTTTGCACTCCCTCCATGTCATTAGCACCAGCTGTACGGGGACCCTGTGGCTGCCACAAGAATCAAATTCCCGTATTTAAACAAAAGGGACACCCTGGACGTGTACTAAGAAATCTCCAGGGTTTTTCTGAGCACATATAAACTCATTTTTTTTCCCCAACAATTAAAAATAATCATGGGAGATTCGTGATTGTAAATTATTCCAGAAGCCTCTGAGAGTGGCTTAGATCATATAACTGTCTCTGTCATAAACCCGGCAGGTACATGTATCCAATGCTTAAAGGAAGGGGCAAAGGTCATACACGGGGACTGAAGAGTGGTTTAACCTCCTGGAGGGACGTGTCCCATGGGAAGAACACACAGGCACAGATGTGACCTACCATCACCCCAACTGGGCACAGCCACAGGAGCCCTGAGACCCTCGGGGGTCTCCTCCTGATTGGATTCCTGCCAATTGGACCTACATTCCTTCCCTGGGTTGACACAGGAAGCTGGAAGGTCCCAGGGTGGAGAACAGACTGCATGGAACTCAGGGAGGCCGGAGTGCAGAAGAGAGGACTTTAAAAACCAGATTGCTGAAATGCAGAGAGAGCTAAAGACAGGCCTGGGCAGGCCAGCGGGCTTTCTGCTGCCAGGAGGAATGTGTGTGACAGGCCAGAGCCTTCCCTAAGTGTCCACCTGAAAAACACACCAGAAAGCAGAAGTGTGAGGGCCCCAGGTTGTGGGGCCTCTTTGAATTTCACCTTCAAAACCAAGTGCAGCCGGGAGGCCTGGACCCCACCCAAACAAAGGCCAGCCCAAGAGGGGGTCCAGGGACGAGTGTGGGCCTCTTCAGGTCAGGCAGGAACCACCCTTTCCCAGGGGGGTTCCTGACAAAATGAGCTTTGTCTTAGGGTGCATCCACATTTTCTTCTCTATCTTTTCTTTTTCTTTTTTGTTTAACCTGAGCTAAAGGTTGAATAATCTGGTTGATGATTTTAAAGAACCAACATGGATTTTATTGGGTTTCCCCTACTGTTTTCCTGTTTTCAGTTCCCATGATTTCTGTCTTCATTTTAATTTGTTCCTTTTTTTGTTGGATGAAGCCTAATCTTCTTTTTTTCCCCTCCTGTAGTTCCTAAAGTGAAACTGTAGGCTATTAACTTTCCATATTTCCTTTATCTAATGTAGGGCGATGGTTTGGAGATGGTTTGAGTGTGTCCCCAAAGGCCCATGTGCTACTGGAACTGATCCCCAGTGTGGTGTACTGAGGTTGTGGACCTTTAAGAGGCGGGGCCTAGTATGTGGTAATCTGTTCCCAGGACCACCCTTGGACAAAATTGATGTCAATCTCAAAGGAGTGAGCAAGATCTCAAGGAACTGGATGAGTGACTTTGAGAACGGGGTGTTATAAAAGTGAGGCCACCCATGTCTTTGGTGTCTTCCACAGGTACTCACAATGTGGTCACCTTCTGATGCCCTCTGCCAGGCTATGATGCAACATGAGGCCCTCACCAGACATAGTTGCCTGAACTTGGACTTTTCAGCCCCCCAACACAGTGAGCCAAAAGAAACCTCTTTCCTTTATAAAGCACCTGCTCTCAAGTATTTCATTCTAGCAACACAAGATTGACTAAGACATGTGCACTTCCTGGTATAACTTTTTTCCACAGCATGTGTATGTTGCATCCCCCCCACATTTTTATAAGTTATATTTTAATTTTTGTGCATTTCAAAAGATTTTAAGAGTTCTTTTGAGGCTTCTTTGATCTGAAGGGTATATAGAAGTCTATTGCTTAATTTCCAAATATTTAGAGGAATTTTCAGCTATTATTTGGTTATTAATATCTAGTTTAATTTTGTTATATTGTAAGAACATATTTGTTATAACTTTTATTCATCTAAATTTGGCAACATGTTTTCCAAGAATGTAGTCTGTCTTGCTACATGCTCCATATGAGCCTGATAAAAATGTGTATTCTTCTGCTGTTGGACTGAACCTTTTATCAATGTCAAGTTGATTGACAGTGGTGCTCAGATCCCTCAGCTTTACTGATTGTCTGTTATTTACTAACAGAGGGAGGCTGAAATGCCAATCATAATGGTGGATTGTTCTACCTCTCCTTACAGATTTATCAGTATTTGTTTTGGTATTTTTTTTTTTTTTTTTTGGTACTGAAGATTGAACTCAGGGACACTCGACCACTGAGCCACATCCCCAGCCGTATTTTGTATTTTATTTAGAGACAGGGTCTCACTTAGTTGTTTAGCATCTCACTTTTGCTGAGGCTGCCTTTGAACTCATGATCCTCCTGCCTCAGGCTCCCAAGCCACAGGGATTACAAGTGTGTGCCTCTGTGCTTGGCTTGTGAATTTTGACACTCTGTTGTTTCATGCATACACATGTAGGCTTGTAATGTCTTCTTGGATGTTTGATCCCTTTATCATTATGTAACAATGTTCTGGAAGCCCAGACCTCTATTGACTATGAGAATTTTTTTTGTTTGTTTTTTGATACTGAGGATTGAACCCAGGGGCACTTACCTACTGAGCCATATCTGCAGCCCTCTTTAAATATTTTGTTTTGAGACAGGGTTTTGCTAAGTTGGTTAGGGCCTTGCTAAGTTGGTGAGGCTGGCTTTGAACTCACAATGATCCTCCTGCCTCAGCCTCACAAGCTGGCTGGGATTACAGGTTTTGCACCACTGTACTGCACCTGGCAGAATCTTAGTCTTTAAAGATAGGATGAGGAATTCACTTAGGAACTCCCAGGTAGAGAGCAGGACTCTATTTTTTTCCTGGGGAATAACCTTTATTGCAGAGAAGACAGCTCTGGTGCCTTTCACAATTATAAATTGCCTCCTACCTGGCCAGAGCTGTTAGGTGCTCTTCCTCAGAGCTTCATTATCAGAACCAAGCGAGGTTTGTATCAACCATGCCTTTTTATTGTCTGTATTTTATGATGCTTTGATATCAGGGCCCTTGTGAATGCTGGGGACACTGTTCCTCCCAGGACTAGCCAATAAAGATCATATGAGATCATAAAATCCTTCCCATGTGCAAACCAACCCACCAAAGTCCACCCTTCATTTACCTTTATCAAGTTCTCACAAACCAACCAGTTATTCCCCTGCCTTAATTACTCTAAGGCTAGGTACTTAGGCAACTGGGGGCAGCCCCTTACCAGCAAGCCTGCAGAAATTATTAATGAACCAAGCCCACGCCTGCTTGCCCTGCCTGGCCCAGACTTTCCTGCAG
The DNA here is from genome assembly GCF_052094955.1 of Ictidomys tridecemlineatus. Lineage (NCBI taxonomy): Eukaryota > Metazoa > Chordata > Mammalia > Rodentia > Sciuridae > Ictidomys > Ictidomys tridecemlineatus. The sequence goes on from NC_135483.1 coordinate 87,978,694, forward strand.
AAACCATAGAAAAGGCTCTCGATGTTGCCCCTGCCTTCCATGCCCTTCCCCTGTCTCCTGAGCTGCTCTGGTGCTACCCTGCGTGGTCCTTCATGGTATTCTGGGTCTCTACCCCTAGGAACCTGGGACAGCACCCTCCTTCATGACAGGCATTTCTGCATCTGCATGTCTGACCATACCTAACCAGGGGCCTTCTAAAGTGAAATCCTGGAGGAAAGACCCAAGAAGGGGCTATTCTGATACTGCTGCCCATAGGAGTTTTTCTCTCTCTCAAACTATTCCAGTAGCCCCTAGCAAGTCACCCCACATAAGCTCTCGAGAATTACTATCAGTGTTGGACGAAAACAGCTTCTGCAGATGATATAGAGATCATAAAATACTTCCTATATGCAAACCAACCAATCCAAATTGGTCGGTCTTGGCATTTCTGAATGTGCCCATCTCTCCAAATGCCCCATGTCCGTCTACCCAGATACCCGATTGGATAAGAAAAGTCACTGATTTTCAGTTTGTCCAGCTACTCCTTGTTATAAGGATGGAAGGGAGAAATTCCAAGCTCTTTACATGTCAGAGCTGAGGAAGGAGACTTGTGTCTCTCTTCATTAACCCTTTACCTGATGTCTCTCATGGCTATCCTACAACGGATAGCCCATAAACACTGTCCAGAAGAATGAACACTGAATGGGTGAGGGATTAAAATGTGACTATTCTATTATAGATGGATAAAGGATTAATGATTTATAAATGAGAAATGGAGAAATGATTACCGGATCCATAAACATTTTCTGGGTGAATGTGTGAATGATATGTGATTGTAGTTTTATCCAGACAGGACTCCACCTACCCACCTTATATCCATGGAGGCTGGAGGAGCTGCAGGTCCTAGCCCAATCCACCCCACCTAACTCTGAATCTCTAGCAGAGGCCCCATGAGCCCCAGGACTTTGAGCGCTCATCATTTGACACTCGGGGCCTACTCCTAAATGAGAGCTACCTCAAAATATTAGGTCCCTATTTTGTCATGCAGATATGAAATGCAGAGGAAAATAATGTTTTACACATTCCCACCAAATGAAATACAGTTAGCAAGTCTTTTTCTGATTTATTTAAATATTACCCAGTTATATTTTTCTACTAGGATTATTAATAGACCACTAATTTGTCCAAAATGATGGAGACTGTAAACCTTATTATCTAGATTCCTTTCTTACGCACAATCTTGAAGAAAATTTCAGGTCTAAATCGAGGCAATGAAAATGACTTCAAAATTAAGGGCTTTGTGCTCTGAAAGCAAAGCTTGCTTGCTTTTCTCTTTCACCTTGATAACAAGGACAAGCTGCATTTGGGGTACTTTGTCTGGGACAGGTCCATCTGAACAGCAGTGGGAAGCCTGAGTACATGTGGAGTAAGAGAAAATGTTTGGGCAGTGGTTACAAGTCCAGCCCAGGATGACAGGTTCCAGAACTTTCTCTGCTACTTTTAGCCCTAAAGCTAAGCCTCTGTTTCATCATCTGCAAAATGAGGACAGATTAACTCTCCTCAGAAGTTGGTGTGGGGGCCATTTTAGTGTTCCCCATGTGTTGCCTGGTCATGTCCTCAGGATGGCTGGATGGTGGCTCAGGGCATGCCCTCTGTACGGCAATGACCATGCCTCAGGGAAGGCACGCTCACATGTCCTTATTCCCAACCTTCTGCCTCGGCTGCTGCACGCAGGTTCAGGAGCCTGACATCATGTTCACTATGTGGGGACCGTGTCATTGCCATCCAGCATGACCTGCCCGCAGCCATCTTGAACTGTAGCCACCATGTTTGCTCCTGAGCATCCCTGGTGTTCCTCCACATAGTGTCCCCGCACACCACAAGTCAACGAGACCACTGGGGTGCTGTGTGGCCCTTTAGGATTGGTGACTGGGTGGTGGGAATGTGCCTGACTCTTAAAAGAGATATGTTCTGGCTTGGTTGAAGTCACTTTTGTCCTAATCTATATCTAGGTCTTTCCTTTGATCCACAGTCCATGGATCCTCTTAGTTTTGCTACCACTCAGAACCACGTTCCTGTCAATCAGTCTGTCCTCCAATAAATTGTAGTCTCTGCTTAGTCTCTATCTTCAGTCCCATGGCACTTTGGGTACATTCTAACAAACTGGGACTGGGCTGTCTCAGGACATCTATATTATTATAATATTTTTTTTCTTTTTAATTGGGGGGGTGCCAGGATTGACCTCAGGGGCACTCGACCACTGAGCCACATCCCCAGCCCTATTTTGAATTTTATCTAGAGACAGGGTCTCACTGAGTTGCCTAGTGCCTCACTTTTGCTGAGACTGGATTTGAATTTCCGATCCTCCTGCCTCAGCCTCCCAAGCTACTGGGATTATAGGCTTGCATTACCACACCCAGCTAAAATGTCTTCTTAAAAGAGAGGTATATTGAAGTGTTTGGGGGTTGAAATTATAGGATAGCTATAGTTTGTTTAGCAACCCTTGAGCAAAATGAAAGCAAAAGAGTTGGTGAGTTAATATGGCACGATTCCTACAACAAAGTCATGAGTGTATGCGTGATTGTTATACCATGCTCTCTATGCATCTAGGTTAGAAAATATTCATTATCAAAACTTTAAGTTTTTTCAAATAACCCAATCAGTAAATGGGCCAAAAAAACAAATAACCCAATCAATAAAGGGGCCAAGGAATTGAACAGATACTTCTCAGAAGATGATAGACAATCAATCAAAAAATATATGAAAAAAAAGTTTAACATCTCTAGCAATTAGAGGAATGCAAATCAAAACTACTCTAAGATTGCATCTCACTCCAGCAGAATGGTAGCTATTATGAATACAAACAACATAAGTGTTGGTGAGGATGTGGGGAAAAGGCACACTCATACATTGCTGGTGGAACTGCAAATTAGTGCAACCAGTATGTAAAGCAGCATGGAGATTCCTTGGAAAACTGGGAATGGAACCACCATTTGACCCAGCTATCCCTTTCCTCGGTCTATACCCATAGGACATAAAAACAGCATACTACAGGGACACAGCCACATCAATGTTTACAGCAGCACAATTCACAATAGCTAAACTGTGGAGCCAACCTAGATGCCCTTCAGTGGATGAATGGATAGGGAAACTGTGGCATATATACACAATAGGATATCACTCAGCATAAAAGAGAATAAAATCATGGTACTTGCAGGTCAATGGATGGAACTAGAGAAGATAATGCTAAGCCAATTCCAAAAACCCAAATGCTGAATGTTTTCTCTAATATGAGGATGCTGATCCATAATGGGGATGTGGTGGGGGAGCACAAGAGGAATGGAGGAACTTTAGATAGGGCAAAGCAGAGGGAGGGGAAGGGAGAGGGCAGCAGTGTAGGAAATACAGTGGAATGAGATGGACATGATTACCCCAGGTGCATGTGTGAAGACACGAATGGTGTGACTCTACTTTGGGTACAACCAGAGACATGAGAAATTGTGCTCTATATGTGTGCTATGAATTGAAATGCATTCTGCTGTCATATATAACAAATTAGAATGAAAAAATAAATTTTTAAAAATTAAGTTTTTTTCTACACAAAAATGTAAAAACAAAACCAAAAACTCACCCCACATAATGAGTCTGAAAGTCAAGACTGAGGTATCTCTCCACCATTCTGAATGCACAAAAGTCCCAGAGTGACCCACACAACCACATCACCTGCCAGGCAGCTGGGAGACAGTGAGCACCTTATTGATAGTATTGAAAGAAATGGGAGTGGCCAGGGGCAGTAGGGCACACCTGCCATCCCAGCAGCTCAGGAGGCTGAGACAAGGGGATTGTGAGTTCAAAGCCAGCCTCAGCAACAGCGAGGCACTAAGCAACTCCGTGAGACCCTGTCTCTAAATAAAATACAAAATAGGGCTGGGGATGGGGCTCAGTGGTCGAGTGCCCCTGAGTTCAACCCCCAGTACGCCCCATAAAAAAGAGGAAGAGATGGGAGTGACCATAACACTTAGACACCTTTTCTAATACACAGAGTGACGAAGAGGAACAAAGGATGGTGTCTAAGAAACTTTGAAAACACAAAGACCTACATAAAAGCATCCCTGTTGTCATGATGTTTTCTGAAGTATTTTGTACACAAAAATCTTCAACTGCTAAATGACCCACACTTTTCCCTCTAAGAAACATAGTTCTTTGTAAGATGACTGCTGAGTTCCAGTGCCCACCACCATCGAGAGAAAAGGCCCATCTCCTGAAGGTAGGCTCACTGTGCCCGTCAGAGAGGTGAGTGCTGCAGGTGTGACCCTCAACCAGCTGAGCTGGACCTCAGAGGACTCCCACTGAAAGAACACCGGAGGTTCATCCTGGGGTTCTGCCTGGTGGCCCCTGAATGACCCTCGGTCCAGTAGGACCCATGGTGGTCCTGCAAGTCTGATTGCTGGAAGCCTCAGGGCCTTGGTGAGCACATGATTCAACAGTGAGGCTGACCCCAGCTTGGGTCACTGGCAGCGGACCCACTGTGCGCCAGTCTCTAGTTATGGGAGATGTTTATTATACACATATGACCATGGTGCGTTTTCTCTCTGAAGTGAAACATGTGAGTGAGAATCAGAAGACTGTGTGTGTGTGGTAGGGGTCCTGGGGTAGAACCCAGGGCCTCACACATGCTGGACAAATGGTCTACCACCAAGCTACACCCAACCCCAGAAGATTTATTTAAGAAGTCACTGGGTTTCCGGCTGGATAGAAACAGAAAGATCCAATCCACGAGACCACATTTAATCCTGCAGCCTGTGGTCTGTCTACCTCTGGACTTGTCCACTGATGTCCTCCTGGTACCCAAACAGTGCTAAGCATAATAAAATCTGCTGATGTTTTAAACCAACGTAAGACTAAAGGCGAGGAGACTTTATGATAAAGTAGTACATTTGTTTCGGAAACATGTTTCTGATAAAAATAATCTGACTCTATTTACCTTTGTTTTAAGTTTTATTTCTCCTCATTTACAAGAGAGAAAAAGAATTCAGTTGATTCCCATTGTCTGAGCTGAATATGTTCCATAAGTCAACCCAAACACTGAATCACAGCTGGGAGTTCCGCTGACGACATCTTTATCAACTGTCTCATACAGACCTTATTTAACATGTTTCTGTTGATTCACTAGACATGGAACTCATGACCAACAGCACTGTGACTTGTGCCCAAAGCTTCCCTAACACAGGTGCCTTCTCCCCAGGGCACAACACAGTCTTCTTGTGCTTAGGAACTAGACAACTCTTCTGCATGACACGTTGGGACCATAATAACCAGCAAAATGGCCCAAGAAAAGCACCAAGCAATGCAAAACCATGTCACTGAAAAGACTATGAAAAGGACACTTGTTTATAGAAGGAGCTGGAACACCCCGTTGGAACGTGGCCTTGTTCACCCTCAAGCATGGGAGCATGCACATTGGTGACTCATTATTTCTCCCACTGTGCACATCGCAAAAGCCCGTGAGTGCTTTTTTGGGGGTGATCATAAATTGTAGTGAGTAGGTGAATTCACAAATACAGAACCCTGAAAAATGAGGATCGACTGGGTATCATTTTATGCACGAATGCTAACGGTGACTCAAGATACCCATGTGGAGTAATTTCTAGAATATTCCCCAGGAGCCTTGATGGTCACAAACAGACTACACAGGAAAGTACAGAATTGTGTAAAAATCAGTACAAAGATGAATTGATTTCTGATGCACTAATATTTGGACATTGCTATCTGAGCTCATCTCAGCTCCTGAGAATCACATCTCCCTGTATCAGGTTGGCTGTCTAACAAAACATCTGCCACCTTCAAATCTTGGGTTTATATGTGAAGATACACCAAATCAGTCCCTGCCATGAGGAAAATCTGTTTATTTATTGTTATAGCTATTGGTATCTGCTGCACACAAGTCACACAGTTGACACAGTGTAATTCATGCAGTGTAGACAAAGCAACATGGCAGAGTGAATTACAGTCTTTGCAACTAAAGGCCCTGGAGCTACTAAGGTGTTCACTGGCCTTCTGGCCTGAGGCAAATCACTCTCCATCTTGTCATCCACCCAAAGGATGTAGCTTCAGCTTTATTTGGTATGCTCTGCTTTTAGGAAAAAAATAAATAAAGGCCTTGGTTAATTTTGAGTGGCATTGCATTTTTTCATAATTTTAACATTTAAGAAAATATGGTTGCTATGACGAATAAATAAGGCCATACATGACCAAGCCTGGTGCTGGGCTCCTATTTTGCATAACCTGGCCAAATGCCACTCAAGTGCAAAACTGTGAGCCAAGGTAAATCTTTCATCTTTATAAGTTGATGGCCCAAGGTATTTTGTTACAGTAAGGAAAATCTGACAAAATGCAATAGACCAGCACCTAACCCTACTCTTGACCTATGGTGGGTGCCCTGGAAATAAGTGTGTTGAATGGATCAAAGAATGAGCCCTCAAAGTGGCTCTGGCTGGTCAAAAAGGTTCAAGAGGCTGGTTGAAGCCAAGAGTGCCATATGAACTGCTTTGGTCATTCTGAAGTTATTTTCCATTTATTTGTTATTCTTACCCATTCCTATAGAAACTTCATTGTTGTAAGAAAATGCCAAACATTTTGATGACTCTATAAGACAAACATCAAAATAATACACAACATGGGTGCTAGCAGAGTAAAGTTGTCACTGCCCCTGCCTTTCTGAAACTGCCCTACCACAAGAAGAACCAGAAAGAGAAATAGAGTACCCTAAACAACATGACAACGTGAAACAAAATTTTGGTTTGTTTTCTGTTGCTAAAACAGAAAACCCGAGTCTAGTTACTTTATAAACAAAAGAAGTTTTTCTGGGCTCACAGTCCTGGTACAAAGCAAAGGGGCTGGTGATAGCCTTCATGTTGAAAGAGTCCCAAGGCCATGCAGGGCATCTCATGATGTGAGACAGGGAGCATGAGGGAGATGAAGCCAAACTGGTTTTTATGGAAGACCCTTCTCGAGGTAAATCATCAATTCATCATTCCACTCATTCATTGGTGACAAAAATGATTTAGTCCATACTAGAAGGCAAAACCCCAATCACCTCCTAAAGGTCCAACCTGGACCCACCCTTTATTCTCATAATGGGGAATAGATGTCAACATGGAGAGCACAGACCATGCTCAAGCACAGCAGGTGACTGGAGCCGCAGGCAGCCAAGGCTCTCCTTAGCAGCATAGAGACTTGCGGGCAGGGCCCAGCTGCTGCTGACCCAGGGAAATCCCACAGAACCAGGGAGTCCACACAGTAGCGGCCAAACCCACCATGACTTGGAAGTGTACAGGAAAGGAGATTCTGAATGGCTAGCAGCCTCCCTGGGAAAAACACATGATAAACCAACCCATCCTCCCCCCACAACACACACACACACACACACACACACACACACACACACACATACACACACAGCATTATTCAGCATAAAGAAAATATTCTGTTAGGCGGGAACATATCCTGGGTCCCTCCATCCTCCGTGATTTATTTCAAAGACAATGAACCAATCAGAGATCTAAATAATTACTCTAGAAGAATAAAAGGAGAGAAATAGCAGGAGAAACAAAGGGCAGCTAAGGGACACTTACCTGGATATTGTCCCAAAGAGCAGGTGAAGCCATGACCCCAACATAAAAGAATCATCCCTCTGCTACAACAGTAGCTCAGAGCAGGAGACCACAAGTTGGAGGAAAAAAGTGGGAGGCAAGAAGAGGCACTGAAGGTAGCAGGCAGAGACCAGGGTGGGGGGAAAGCAGAAGATAAATGGGGACTATTGGCTGGGCACAGTGGGGCACGCCTGTAATCCCAGGAAATTGGGAGGCTGAGGCAGGAGGATCGTGAGTTCAAAGCCAGCCTCAGCAAAGTAGTGAGGCCCTAAGCAACTCAGTGAGACCCTGTCTCTAAATAAAACATACAAAGGGCTGGGTATGGGGCTCAGGGGTTAAGAGCGCTTGAGTTCAATCTCTAATACCAAAGGAGGGGGGAAAGAAATGGAGGCTATTATTTCAAACAACAAGAAGAGAAGAGACAATAACATTGCAGACATGGAGGAGAAGATGGAGTGGCTTGAGCAGGATGAAAGACCAAGGGGATCTAACATGTGCCACACTGGTATCCCTGAAGTAGAGAATTTAAATAAAGAAGAGGAACAAAATTAGAGTAAAATGAATTTCCAGAAATAAGTCCTTGTCTCCAGGGGTTAAAAGAGCATCTTCAAGGAAAAGTAAATCATTTGATCTTAACTAAAACAAATTACCAAGCCCCCTTCTGAGCAGGATTTGAAATGCATGTACTAAAGACAGATGGGACCCCTATGTTCACAGCAGCCAAGAAAAGGAATCAACCTCAGTTTCCAGGCACAGGGGAATGAATAAGGAAAATGTAACATAGATACACAGGGAGTATTACTCAGCCATAAAAAGGAGAAAATCCTGTCATCACAACTTGAGTAGATCTAGAGGACATTGGAGTGAAAGAAGCTGAGCATAGAAAGACAACACCCAATTTTCACGTATTTGCGGAATCTAAAACAATCAAACTCACAAAAGCAGAGAATAAAACAGTGATAAACTAGGAGCTGAGGGTGGGGTGAGGTAACCTTGGCCAAAGAGCTCAGAGCTTCTGTTGGAGAGGGGGGATATGTGATCCATACTTAGGGCACTGGCTACATTAATAAGCTCAATTTCATCATTCTACGCTGCATATATGTGTCATAACATCATGGTGTACCACAATTATGCACAAGTTTAACTTGTCAAAAGTTTTAAAAAAATTATTGGAAAAAAAATACTGGTCCTGTCTGTGGTGACACCTCAAGCCAGAAGATGGAAAGCAATGTTCACATGGTCCTGCAGGGTGGCAAACCCCTCCAACCCAGGACAGATGGTGTGGCTGGGCTCAGGGCCGGCAGCCCGTAATCTTAGGACTGGAAGGTTGAAGTCTGTGGTGTCTCTATCGGGAATAAGAAGGCCAGAGGAGGGCTCCCTTCTCAATGTCGGCCTCAAAGTCACTCCATGGCTAACAACGCAGATGTCCTGGCCACCACAGCCGCCTGGGCCAGCATCTGAGGGCCACCCTGCTGCCCCAGGGTTGCCCATAAACACTCACTGGTATGAGCTACTGCTTTGCCTAGCCAGCTCAGGCCACAAGGATCCTGAACAAAGCCACTGTGCTGCACGTCTCTGTCACCCAGGGCCCCAGCCCAGGCAGACTCTCTGTAGCTCTTCAAGGGGCCCAGAAAACCCTATTATTATTATTATTATTATTATTATTATTATAATATAGCTCTCTGCATGAGCCCAGCAGACACAGGGGACACAGATCACTTGTTGGGGAATTAATATCTCAATAGGGAAAGCTCTGGGGCTCAAAACTGATCCAGACACAGCTGGAGGGAAAACAGGGCAGAGATGTTGTGACAGGATTCAAAAGAAGTCATGTAAATACATCCTGCAGGAAGAAGGCCTTCAAGGAGTAAAGAACCTGGAAAACCCCCCGTTTTCTTGACAGTGGTCAACCCCGTGAAGCCCTCGATGGCATCCCTCACCCAGTGGAGCAGCTGGGCTGTGGGGTCCTCGTGCCATGGGTCACCATCCTTCCTGGTGCCAGGCTGAATCATGCCAGGAAGTTTTAGACATCACAGGCCCTTCAGAGTGATCTCTCTTGTGGTATTTTTGTCTCTGCTCACATTAAACAGCACAGGAATTTCAGAGACAGGCAAACGGCCCATCTCTGACTTGGAGGCAGAGACAGAGGCTGGGCTAGAGTTGGGGCCCAGGCTGAGAGAGTCCCCAGCCCCTGGGTTCCACTCATCTCTGCCCAGCCAAGGAGCCTCAGGATGCTCCTGCCTCTCAGCCCAGGGCAAGACCTCCGATTGCACTCAGGGTGCCTAAAACCCCCAGTGCAACACAGTCCCAGGAACAACAAAAAAAAAAAGTCTTGATTTACTATTTTTGAATTCTTCTGGAACCACTAGTACATGCTAGGCAAGGGCCCAACCACTGAGCCCCCTCCCCAGCCCTGGAATGAGTTAGTTTGTTTAACAAAAGAGCAATGAAGAGTACTAAGGTTTTTCTCCACTCCCTCAAAATCCTCTTCAACAATGTCACTCAATTCTTTGAGGAAGTCTGCTTGTCCCTCGGTATCTGCAGGGGATCCACTTCAAGACATCCCCATCCCAGGGACATCCAAATGCACAGCAGATCAGGTCCCTGGCGTGAAAGGCAGAGTATTTGCATTTAACCTATGCCATCCTCCCATGCACTTTAGATCATCTCCAGATGACCTCGAATACCTAACAGAATGTAAAGGTCCTGCCGATGACCGCAACACTGTGTGGTTTAGGGATAATCACAGGAGATGGTCATGCGCACACATTTCAGCACAGATGCAATCGTTTCTAAATGTTCTCTGTATGACGTTGGCTAAATCCTGCCATGTTGCCAAAGCTGTGGATACAAAGGGCCAGCTGTTTGCTGAGCCACTTAATCCGAGGATTCCTTAATTGGATTTCTCCAAAGCTGAGTTCCCATATGTAAGACTGTTGCAAGGCCACCAGTGGGAACTGGCCCAGTCCCCTGCTGACTCACTGGGAGCGTGCCACACACTCTATGGCCCTGGGTGTGCCCTTTTTTTCTTTCTTTCTTTTTTTTTATTGGTTGTTCAAAACATTACAAAGCTCTTGACATATCATATTTCATACATTTGATTCAAGTGGGTTATGAACTTCATTTTTACCCCGTATACAGATGGCAGAATCACATCGGTTACACATCCACGTTTTTACACACTGCCATACTAGTGTCTGTTGTATTCTGTTGCCCTTCCTATCCTCTACTATCCCCCCTCCCCTCCCAGGTACACATTCGTGTGTCAGGAAGGCTGCTGTGTTGAGTGGACCATTTCAGTCCTGGGCATGATCGACCAGGAAAGGTGGGTGGCAGGTCAAGGCCAGCTGCACCCCTGGGCTCCTCGTGGGCTGACACTGTGGGCTCAAGTCCCACCTGGCATCCAGCAGACCTTGCTGCCACCATGGAAATGCTTGTCACCTATGTCTGACACAGAGCCACAAGTCACGTGTGGCCACAGGCCCTGCACATGTGGCTGGCGTGACTGGAGAACTTAATTTTCATATTTATTTAATTTTAAGTAATTGAAATATAAATGGCTCCATGTGGAATCTCCATGGGGGAAGTCAGAGAGAGGCCTTCTCTACACACCTGGGAACCAGGCAGTGCCCTCCCTGAGACCAGGGTGGTGGGGACTGCAGGTCATGAGGGTATCACATAAACATACCCCAGGAACATAGTCTGGGTGGCCCAGATACCTCTCCCTTCCAGAAATTTCTCCTACTTGGGCCAAATTTGGAGGCTCTACTGTTTTATTTATTTATTTTTTAATTAAAAGGATGGTTACATTTTTCTCCAAATATCTAGTTTATTAAATCCAAAGCTTCTCTAAAACTATTAGAAAGGAATTTTGAGAGGACCCAGAACATGCAAAGAGGGTATCCTTCTAGAAGTACAAATCTACCTAAATGTCCAGGGCATGGTCCCCAACTGGATGCATTAAAAGTATACAATAGAGGTCAAAAATCTTGTGACAAAGGTTCTAGGGCTTCAAAGTAAAAGTCATGGTATGGGGAAGGGTGTCCCTGTCCAAGGACTAGGGATAGGAGTGGGGAACATACACTCTCTCTCTTCCTCGTTCAACCTAACTTACTAATTCCCCAACACATGATCAGCTTACAAAAAGCTTGCTTCAAAGTCAGGAGACCCTGTTGGGCAACCGCCATTCTGTTGCTGTGACCCTCCCATAACGTGTCTTAAATTCATGTGACTCATACACAACCCCTTTTTTCAAACCCCAGGTAACCCTCAGCTATCTATCCCCGATTTTCTGCACTTGACCATGAACGTTTTGCAGAGGGCCTATTCTTCACAAGCTATTGGTCTCTGTGCTTTGCAGGGAGCTCCTCAGAGCCTGACAACAATCCCAGGGGCAGGTATTTTTAGCCTCCTTTTGCAGGTGAGGTAGCAAGAGGTTAGGCAACTTCAAGCAAAGTCTGTGCCCCATGTCCAGGGACCTGGTCTGTTTGCGCCAACTACACTCCCTCAGAGAGGACTCTTGGAACTGCGCTTTTGGGACTGGACCTTTATGGGACAAAGCCATAGTCCTAGGGATTTCCTTACAAAGTGCGTGGCGTGAGCTCTGGGACTGTCCTGGGTGAGTGTGTTCAGTGTGGATGGAGGCAGTCATGGCTGGGAGGTGACAGCACAGTTCAGATGGGCCACACAAGAGCAGCCTTCAGGTTACATCTATGGCAGCCTGCAAGACCCGGATGCCAAGCCATAGCCACCAAGAGACGAAACATAGCCCAAATTCTCAACCAGAAGTGAGGCTGTTTGTATCCTTCTCATGGGAAAAAAAAAAAAAAAACAGTTCATGTTAGCAGGCACATGACACACGGTCTGATAGTGACGAAGTGCAGTGGGTGACGAAGTGCAGTGGGTTACGTAAATCCCGAGGATGGAGGTGATTCCGATCCGATCATCCTGTACCAACAATGGCATGGAGGTGGGTTCACACATTCCTTCTCTGGGAGTTATTTGATGTGCATCCCCTCCTCCAAGTGTGCCATTCACTTGCCGGGAGGGCACTGATAACTCTCGAACGCCTTCCTCTCCAAATTCTGCAGACTGACAGACTTATAATGCAAGTTCCCATGCAGTGAGACCTTCACAAGTGCATGAGTTCTCTCTTTCTATGTATCTCTGTCTCTCTGTCACACACACATGCATTAAATAGGGAGAGACTACTTCATTCTGTCCCACGATCAAAGGCACACACTGGCCATTATACACGGCATCCAAGTTGATTCCAGTCAAGATGTGCTTGTGTGCTATGAAATCCTACTAACTAGTTCTATCACGGGATGGGCTGGGAGGCTGTACCCTGGGCCACCCCAGCATTCTTGGTGGAGGGCCTCTGCATCAGGATTGAGACAGGCTCCTTTGGTCATGGTGTGCAAATATGTTTGAGAATCAGGGCTGCCACCTGAGTTCACTCCTCACTACAAGGCAGAATCGCCCCAACAGTAATGATGGGAGTTTCCAAATAAGTTTTCTTTCTTCTCTCTCATATTATTCATCCCCCACCCCCAAGCAAACCCTATTTTATTTTTTTTCTAATTTGAAAAAGACACACATTCACCTTCTTTGAAAAGACACAGAGTAAAAGTGCATATTTCACTTTTTTTCTCTCCAGACCAAGTCTACTCCTCAGATGAATGCTGCTCTCTCTTAGGTACTCATGTTTCCAGATTGTTCTACGTATTCACACACACACACACACACACACACACACACACACACACACACTCATATTTGCATAGTTGGATATGCACTGTTATGTGGTAAATGAAAATCCAATGTCAATTGCATCATTAAGTGCCCGCATGAGTTCTGAAAAATATATAGTGACATGTGACAACCTGCTTTTTCACTAATATAGTTTTGATATCATTATAATTTGGTGTCAAGATACAAATTAATATCTATATTTGTAAAAAGACTGCAGAGATCATAATGCATGGACAGGTTATAATTTATTTAACCAGGTCCCTTCCGAATAGCTATTCTTTTTCCTGTTTTTTTTTTTTTTTTTTGCTATTACAAAAGTAAATGTTGCAATGCATTACTGTATGCATACAAAAAAATTTCCCCACTTTTGTTAATATGTATGTGCAATAAGTTCCCAAAGGTGAAATTGTTGAGTCAAAGTACTTGCGTGTTTCATCCAAAGCTGTTACCAAATGGCCCTGCGGATTCTCCCTTATGTTCTTTGTCCTATTGATTCAAAAGAACTTATTACATATTAAAGCTATCATAAGCACTGAAAATAAATGTATCTTACAGGGTTTTTTTTACTGATTTTCTTTTTTCATTTGCATAAGGGTTTTCTTTTAGGAAGTCATTCTTATAAGTCTTTATCTATTGTGAATTCCTATGTCTATCATATGTAGAATGACCTCTTTACTCCACAATATTATTAAACTGTTCACCTAAGTTTTAGTAGTTTTATGATTTCATTTAGATATACTTATTTTTTAATTCTATTTTATTGGTTTTTTAATTATATATGACAATAGAATCCATTTTGATAAAATTATGTAAGCATAGATACATCTTCTAATTAGAACCTCGTTCTTGTGGGTGGGCATGGTGGTGGGGCTCATGTAGGTATATTCATAGGTTTCATAGGAAAGTTAGGTTAGATGCTTTTCTACTGTCTTTCCTATTCCTATCTCCTCTCCCTTCTTTTCCTTCCCTTTTTTCTAATCTATGGAACTTTTCTTCTCCCGGCCCCTTTTTATTGTGGGTTAGCTTTCAAATATCAGTGAAAACATTTGACCTTTGTTTTGGAGGGACTGGCCTATTTCTCTTAGCATGATAGTCTCTGGATTCATCCATTTACTGAAAAATACCAAAAAGTCATTCTTCTGTATGGCTGAGTCATATTCCACTGTGTCTATATAAGCACAATTTCTTTATCTGATCATCTGTTCATGAACGTCTAGATTGCTTCCATAAAATTCAGTTTAGAATGTATTGTAGTCTCAAAAGCAAAGTTTTATTTTACAAATGATTAGCCAGCTTTCCTTGACATTTATTCAAACCCTGACCTCCCTCCCTGACAGATGTGGAATGATTTCCTGCTCTGTACTGATTTCTGCTTGCAATTTGAGTCTCTTGCTCTTCTCTCCGTGACAGTTTTGACTTCTGCTCTTGTGCTCTCCCATCTACCATTTGTCATCCTCCTGCCCCTGTCTCATTTTCTTTTTTAAAAAAGCTTTTCCAATCTACACACAGGAAACACTGTACATGAAGTACTTCAGCCTGCTTGACTGGTTTGGTTTTGACAGGTACCATGCTCCAGAACCCTCTGTGTATCGAGCCTATTCAGGTGGCTAGGGAGAGACGACTCTGGGTCCCTTGGTGGCACCACTGGAGAGACACCAACAGAAAGGCCAGACTGATGAATCGAACTGTGTCCACCCCCAAGTTCCTTAAATTCAAATGTTGAAATCCTAACCCCCAGAACTTCATATTGGATTTTTACTTGGAGATGGGGTCTCCATAGAGGTGATTAAATTAGGATGAGGTCCCTAGGAAGAGCCCCAATCCAACATGAATAGTGTCCTTATGCAAAAGGTAAACTTGGCCAGAGAGAGACATGCCTGGGAGAAAATGATCTGTGAAGATGAAAACAGCCATCTATAAACCAGGCAAGAGAGGCCTGGGACAGACTCTTCTTCATACCTCTCAGAAGGAACCACCCTGCCAGCACCTTGATCTTGAACTTCTTGACCTCCAGAACACTGAGACCAACACATGCTGCTGTATAATCCAGCCAGCATGGGGTGCTTTGTTACAGCAGCCCTGAGCAAACTAATACGCCATTCCTCTACGAATGGGAACTGATCGTTTCCAGAGTTTACTTAAAAGAATTAAACTAGAAAGAATTTCTTGCATATATGTTTTTGCAGAAAACGTTGTTCCTTCAGGGACACTGTCCTTCACAAATATTCACCTTCTGCTTCCCTTCTAGAAGGTGTCCTTCTCCCCCAAAAACAAGATGTCCTTTCTTTCCTGGGTCATCGAAAACCCACCTGCATCACAAAAGTTTCCATAACTAAATGGAAATGAGTCTCAAATTTCTTTTTTCCTCCCATTTTATTCCAATGCTGCAGAAGACCTAGTTCTTCTCCTTCCCAGCCCAAAAGGTAGTGATGAAGTCAGGTAGAACCAATTCTACCCCTTTGAGGGACAGCCACAGATACTACATTAGTCAGATTTGCATCACTATACCAAAATACCTGACACAGCCTACCGAGGGATTAAAAAAAAAAAAAGGTTGACATGGCTCAGTTTTGGAGATTCAAGGTCATGGTGCCTGAATCAGTTTAGTTCTGGAGAGGAACAATGGCCAGAGTTCACTGGAGAAAGCAGTCCCATCTTGAGCCAGGAAGCAGAGAGAGGGTGGATCAAGGATCATCCCCTTTGCAACAAGCCTCTTGTGAGAACTCATGAGAGAAACATCATCAGTCAGAATAGGGTCCCAGCGACCCCAGCGTCTCCTACCAGTTTCCATTTCTTAAAGATTCCATGGCACCTCCACAAACCACCATGCTCAGACTGGAACCTATCATCCCAGGGACCTCGAGGAGCACCCAAGCCATCTCCCAACCAGAGAGGACATGAAGGTGTGCTGGAAAGTGACAGAGCGGGTGACTGCACAGTGCACCTTTCCAAGAGCTTCCCACAGGACACCAGTACACTCTGACGGGGGTTTGGAAGTGAACTCAGTCTCTGTGGAAGGGGGACAGCTGTGCAAATGTATCCAATGTGCTCATATTTACCAATCACGGGGCCAGAGGTTTTAACAATTTCTTATGAAATTTGCTTAATTGCTCAACACAAAGCTAGAGGGATCAGAGCAAGTTTTCTGTCACTAGTGGGTGAAGAGTGAGGCTGACATATCTTATGCCAAGCTCAGGTCATCCCTCTGCCCTTTCAAGATTCCTTTAGTTAGCTGGGTGCAGTGGTTATAATCCCAACAGCTTGGAAGGCTGAGGCGGGAGGATTGTGAGTTCAAAGCCAGCCTCAGCAAAAGGCTGGTGCTCAGCAAAAAGCGAGGTGATCAACATCTCAGTGAGACCCTGCCTCTAAGAACTCTGGGGGTGAGGTTGGCCTCCCAGCAGCATGGCTTAGTGAGGCTCATTGCCTCTAAACAGGTCAAACTAGATGATCCCCATGATCCCTGTCACCTCCCACATCCTCTGCATCTTTAGTTGAGTGTTTAGAAATCTCGGACTTGTGCTGTCCTAATTAGCAACATGGCCGTCATGGGGACTTTCTTCTTAGATTTTCTGAGTGGGCCACAGGATCAAAGGGTGCCGGGTGAAGACCACAGAAGCTATCAGCATTTGGGAACTCAACACCAAGGCCTGGGATGCACCCTCCCCTGCTCTAGCAAGTCTCTTCTTTTTCCTGCTCTCTGGGCCTACACCCCTCCCCCTGCCAACAGCCATGGCCATCAGCTGACCAGAGTCACTAAGAAAAGGAAGTGGTGGACTTCTGCCTCCAGCCCAGGCAGCCGCTGTAAATGCAGAGAAAGGAAAGAAATGACACTCGGAGCACTTGGCAGAAAATACAGCCATCGGTGTGCTGGGGTGCTAAGGACGCAGGCCTCCAGTGGCCGGGACACCCATGGAGAAGACAGGCTGCTGCTCAGGAGACCCCTACCCCCAAAGCAGGCAGGCAGCAGGGGGGACAGAGCAGGGAAGCAGAAGAGGGCCTGCAGGGAGAAGTGCCCTCAGGCAGCCAGGCCGTCCCCAGCTCCCTGGCTCCTAAAAGTTCCTCTAAAGGGAAGGATGTCAACTTCAGGTGGCTTAGACAGGAAGGGCCTGGTCTACAGGCTCATGCTGCCCCTTGTGTGTCCATGTCTTATCCTGTTTCTGTCTCATGGGGGACAGGATGCAAGATGGTACTATCACAGATGCAGCCTCAAAATACCCAGGGTACCTTGAAAAACAGACCAGTGTGCAACCTGGAAATGCCAAACAGGACAGGTCAGGAAATCTGGGGCCACCAGGGAGAGACACCCAATGGGCAAACAGATGGACGAGGAGATGGAGCTCATGGGCAGGAGAGAAGTCTGTACTGCCACACATGACCAAAACCACGTGCATGTCCCGTGTCATTTAATAAAAACAAAGTCTTAACTGCATTCCTTGGAAAGGAGCAGCCCACTTGCTAAAGTAAAAACAAACAAACAAACAACAAAAAAAAAAAACTCCAACAATGGCCTGAATGAAGGACAGGACCAATAGCTGTCTGGGGATAAAGATGACCCAGATGGCGCATGCAGATAGCAAAGGAGAAGAAAAGAAAGAAAAGAAAACATGCATGACTTAAAACATCAAAAATTAGGACAGAGAATCTAAATGCCTCTCAATAAGCTACATATTTTTAACTTGGTGGAATAAATTAAAATAACCCCAGGCATGGAGCTGTAAGTCAGAGAGCAGTGAAGGTATCATGAACACACCTAACATGGGAGCTGTTGCAAATCAATATATGTATCCACATATGTACATGAACACACAGGACAAGGCTTGGGAGGACAGGTACCAAACTGCTTTCCCACCATGGGACTGGAGGGCAGAGGTCAGGTTGCCCCTGTTGTTGTTGACATTTGAATTCTTCCCTTTCCACATGTACCAGTGTGTAGTTAAAAACTTTCCAGAACAAGAAATGCAGAGAGTTCTCCCCTCTTTGAGATCAAAGAAACTCACTTTCAAAGTTGTGGCTGTTCCTCTGAAACCTTCTCTGGGAGTACAGTTATTAGCCTCCATCCAAGACTGTGGGGGCAGATCCCCAAATTCCCTGCCTCCCCCACTAGGACTGCAACAGGTTGGTCAGTCCTGACCACAGCCAGGGACCAGGCACTGCCTCTGGTATCAGAACAAAACCCCCCTCTGGGATCGTTCCATTCAAGAGTAGCTTAAAAATCTAGAATGGGGGATTTGAACACAATGAGATGTTGATCCCCAACTCTCAACCACCATCTGTAAAAGTCTTCAATAAACGTGAGTTTGAGACATGATGTTAATCAATGATTTCAAGCATTCTTAGCACTTAAGATAAAAACAGCCTCAGCATTCTTCCTCTGCCCAAGCAAATCCAAAAGACTTGTGAAGGAGCATCAAGAGGTCACTCTGTGTCTCCAGAAGGGGCTGCAGAAACCCCAGGCCCCCAAGATGCCCTAGGGCAGGTGCACTGCGTGGTCTCAGGAGAAGTCCTCCTGAAGGATCTCTATGCACATCACCTGCATGAAGGCCCTGCAGGAGCTCACCACATGGCTCCCTGCTTGATCAACTCCACTCCACCCAGTGTTGCTCACACGTGAGCAAAGACAGCTCACACTACACAGCATCCACATTAGGAAGCAGGGAAATTGAGGCAAAGACCAAGTCTCTGGCTAAAGGCTCATGGTCTCCCTAGAAAAAATACAAATTCTCCTCATTCATATAATAAAACATTGGGGCAGGAACAAATACAGTGGTGAGAAGGATACTGATTTAAAATATAGATGTTTCAGTGCTACGTGAGAAGTCAAAAAGATCTTTCATAAATCATAATTCAAAATATCTCCTGACAGCAGAAATCACAAAAACTCTACGCAGTGAAAAATAAATAGGTGAACCAACAAATGCAGAAACACAAAGTTGAGGGAAATGTGTTCAACAATTATGGGAATGGATTTGTAAGAGGTAAAATGTAAATGGAAGTTTTTAAGATGCATTTGAATACTCCAAAAGGCAAAACAAAGAGTGCAATAAACAACTGGCAGAAAATACATGCAGTCAACAAGCTCCCCAAGGTACTCATGTACAGAAAAACGAAAGCCACTGTCAGAATAGAGCAGAAGAATTTCCCAGAAAAAGAGAAAGAAAATAAAACTGAGAGATTACTTGGCTTATCTGATTATGGAAACCTCTGTCAAGAGGGATATCCACTTTTATTCTCAGAGAATTTAGAAGAAAATTATCATAGGAACAGTGCAAACTAAGAAAAACCCCAAACAGATCAAAGTTCTGCTGCAGAAAAAAACAAAAACGGGTATAAGAAAGAAAATGTGATTATACTATATGCTGTATCCGTCTGTTTATTGTTGCCATAACAAAATTCTTTAATCTGGGTATTTGATGAAAAAAAAAGTAAAGAAACTAGCTTAGTTTATGCTCTGGGGCTGAAAATACAAGATAAGGTGGCTCCATCTGTTTGGCTTCTGGTAAGGGCCCTAATGGCTACATCACAATATGATGGATAGTATCATGGAGGGAACCCATGGAAGAAGAAGGGATCACGCGATAAGAGAGAAAGTCAGAAAACTTCAGGGGCCAGACTTGCTTTTTTACAACAACCCACTCTCTTGGGAACTAATGGGGGTTCCATAAGAGCTACATTAATCCCTTCTGAGGGTAGTGACCCCAAATACCTAACCACCTACTACTCACTATTCCCCCACCTCTCAACACTGCCAGACTGGGGGGGGGGGGCTCTAGCACACGAAGCTTTGTGGGATGCACTCAGGCCATATCCGGCTCCGTTTGGGGACAGAAGCCGCCGGGACCTACTTCCTCTTATTTAATGGTTAAGACTTTAGCGTCCTCCTTTAAAAGGCCCAGAGCCCGGTGGTCACCTGCGCCCCTGTGCCCGGGCGCCCAGGAAGAGGGCAAATGACAAACACCCCCCGCTGTGCCCCCACCTTGTCACCCTCCTAACCACCAGCGCCTTGGGAGCGCCCAGGGCGGTGGCCCAGGAGCGAGCGCCGCCACACCTACCTGGACTAGGTGAGGCGGCCTGGGCGGCCGCGAGCACGTCAGTGGCGCGGGGCTGGAGCGGGTGCATCCTCAGGGACAGGTGGGACGCCGCAGCGCCGGCCGCCTGCTCCTCCTTGCTCTTAGGTCGCCAGTGTCGCCTCAGCCACCTGGCTTGCTGTGCTTCCTCATTTTGGGCAACTTCCTTAAAGCGCCAGGGCCAGCGGCCCGCACTTCCTCCAGGCCGCCGCCCAGGCTCTCCCTGGCCCGCCGGGTTGACAGCACCTGGGCACCCCAACGCGAGGGCCAGTGGCCCTGCAGGCTGCAGCCGGGGAGAAGCCTAGACCGGGCTCTCCGCCTTCCCCTTCCCTCCTCCCAGCTCAACAAGCCAGGCAAAGAGCCGTCCCATGTAAAGAGAATGCGACAGCTAACAACATGAACCACAGCTGGGCCCTTAGCTTCCCATGTCCTCCCCACCACCTGGCTGACATCTGTGACTCCTGAGGCCCTCAAGGCACTCAGGGTCCCTTTTCCTTCTTTTCTTTTTCTTTTCTTTTTCCTCCTCTTCCTCCTTCCCTCCTCCTCCTCCTCCTTCCCTCCTCCTCCTCCTTCCCTCCTCCTCTTTCCCTCCTCCTCCTTCCCTCCTCCTCCTCCTCCTCCTCCCCTCCTCCTCCTCCTTCCCTCCTCCTGCTCCTTCTCTCCTGCTCCTTCTCCTCCTCTCTTCCTCCTCCTCCTCCTTCTCTTCCTTCTCTTCCTTCTCTTCTTTTTTTCCTTTAATTTTTTTTTCTAATTTTAACCATGCCTTCACTTGGAAAAAGAATCTTTCTTGTTCATTGTCTGGTGTGTTTGCAGTCCACAGGCCAAGGTACCTGCTCATGCTGTGGCCCAGAGACCTGCAGAGCCCAAAGAGCTCCCTTTATGGGAACATCTAGTGGGTGGGTCCCGCCTGCCCAAAGGGCTGTTTTTCTGAGGGCTTTAATGATTTCAAAGTTCTTTCCATTGAATCCACTTCCTTCCGTCCACGACTAGTCCTGGGGTCTATATGTAATCATATTAAGGATAATTCTTTTTTAAGGTCCTTAAAATGTTAAAACCTGTCTTTCCTTCCCACCCATCCTTTTTATTGTTAAACTGTGACTCTTTTGTCAAACCTTAACCTAAATGCATGATAAAGCCCAGAGGGTGGTGAAGGAGGGAATGTCACCCACCTGTGACCTCAACAAGAACTGTCACAAGAACCTTTCAGAACCACCATCTTGCACAAAGACCACCACAACCTCATACTGTAAGGCTCTGCTTGAGGGTATCTGTCCAGCAGCTGCCTGTTCAAACTTGGGTAAATGCCACTCTTGTTAGCGATCCTTATAGCCAGGATCAAAGTAATTTATAAAATTATCCTATTTCATGGATAAGGAAAATGTGATAGGTATACACAATGGGGTTTAATTCAGTCTTAAAGAAGACTGAAATTATGTCATTTGCAGAAAAATGAATGGAACCATTGAATGAAATAAGCCAGACCCAGAAAGTCAAGAGTTGAATGAGTGTCCTCTTTCATATATGGAAGCTAGAGAGAAAAATATTTTTGAAAAGGGATCCCATGGAAACAGATAGGAGACCCGTAGAATTGAGGAAGGGGCTCTGGGGGCGGGGAGGGACAGAGAAGGCTGGGACTAGAAAGTGAAATTGATCAAATTATTATGAGCATGCATGAACATCACAATGAATCCCACTCTCATGCATAATCCTAATGTACTAATAAAAACAGTTCTCTTCATCTTGCCTTTGAATCTCCACCTTTTTTCTAAACCTCCTTGAATATGCTTATAGCTTCCTATGGCTCATGTATTCCCATTGAAAAATCAGCTACTCCCAAATAACTGTGCTCTTTTTGGAGAATCTCTGTATTATGTGGGTTTTGACAGGACATTAAATGTTCCCATGAAACAGTGTCCAGGTTTTCTTGATAACACTTATTTGCCAATTCCTGTTTTTAAAAAATCTGTACCCTGAGCCCAAACACAATAATCCAAATAAAATACACAGTATGTCAGATTATAATCACTGTGGAGAGCAATAAAGGGATGTGGAGTGTTGACCTTCAGTTGGGCCCCTTAGTCTTTTCCACTTCAAATCTTGTTTGAATGGCTCTTCCATTCATTTTTCTAAACCTGTATGGATGATTTTATTATGTCTCTATCTGTAAATCATTAGACTGAATGTTGCTTCGACAAGCCAGCAAAAATCTCGGTTGTCCACAGGAGATTTTCAGAGCTGGTAGTGTTGCTGGACACCAGCTCTAGGAGTCCTGCCTTGGATCAGCGTGTGAAGAGCTAACCGAGATTTTGCTTTATATCAAGGGCTTCTTTAGGGCTTCACCTGGTGGAGGTGAGGTGAAGTTCTAGACTCATCTGCCAGCACCCCTTCAGCACTGCTGTAGTCTTTCCCCACGTCGAGACATCTTCCGTGTTAATTACTATGCTTGCAGTGGCTTTAGAAAAAAAAATTAAAGTCATCTCCCAAATAGCTAGAAAACAATCTTCCTACACATCAGCCCATTTCTTCCACCCTTTCTTCTCCCCTTTATAGATTTTGTTTTCCAATCTCTCACTGTAATATATCTAAGTTATTTCCAGACTCAGGTCTCCAACACAACCACTTTTTAAAATCTCCTGTCCCTTTTCCTGCAGATTACTATGTTTTACATTTCTTTAAAAATAGTATATATGATATATTTGTTTTCTGTTTCTGCTGGCTTAATCCCAACACATGAGGTCTCTCCTCATCTGTCTATATTGACTCACTGCTTCTACTGCTTCTGGGTACCTAGTATTTTCCTTGGGTACTTGGTGATAGCTGACTGGGAGCCATTTGTTGTCTTGAAAAAGTATTTGTGGGGATTCGTTGATATCTAAGAAGAAAGTGTTTTCTTTGAAAGAGAATTTGCCTTTGCTTCTGTTAGAAACACAGGATACAACTAGTCTTTGGACATTTTAAGGTAAATACTCAGTTTAAGTGTTTTTGACCACACAAGTAATATGACTTTGAGCTATAAGTTGGAGTACGATTTTTATCAATTCATGGTTACAGTTTATTAAGAATTTTTTTTTCTGTTTCCTGCTTCCTCTTACCTTTCTTTTGCATTGGAATCTGTGTGTCTCATATTCCTCTCACACACAGTAGGTTTTTTTTAAAAAAATGGAACTAGATCTTTTTAAGACCATCCATATCCAAAATGTTTCTGCCCTCATGTTTGATAGATGCTTTGGGTTGTATAGTTTTCTAGTCTTTCAATTATTTTTTCTTCACAATTTTATTACCTTCTTGCTTCAAGTGTTATTGATAGATCCAAACCATTTTTATTCTTTATCTTTAATTATAACTTCTTATCTTCCCTTTTAAGATTGTAGCATTTGCTATATGTCCCCAGTGTTTGATAATGTATGATGAAAATGTGGATTTTCCTAGGATCAATTTATTCTTCATCACAAATACAGTGCAAACATACTTTTAAATACAATTCAGTTTTATTATAAATCTAGAAAAAAATTTATTTATGGAAAAATTTATTCAATTATTTTGTCAATGATCTTTTACCCTCATTTTTTTTCTTTTTTATCTTTTTGGAAGTGCTATATTTGCATGCTGGATTCTTTGTGATACATTCTTATGTGCTTATACTGTTATTTTTGTAGTATAGCATCTTAAAATTGGGATGTCTGGGCCAAATATTATGTACATTTAAAAAAATTAATTTTCAACATATTTAAACAATTTTCTCTTTCCCTTGTGGAGAATCTCATTTCTTCATGCTTTCCATTTTTGTGATATGAAGGATGCCTGATGATATCTCTGGCATCTATTTGCATTTTCCTATTCTCTAGGGAGACTGAGTTTTTGGACATTTGCATTATTCTTATAATGTGCTTGCTTAATATCCTGCGTCCATTTTTCTATTGAGTGGTTAATTGATTTCTAACTCATTTATAAGAACTGCCCCTCTCCTTCCCCCCCCCACCCCAGATTGCACCCAGGGAACTTAACCACGAAGCCACATGCCCAGCCCTTTTAATTTTTTTTTTAAGACAGGGCCTCACTAAATTGCTAAGGCTGGCTTAGAACTTGCAATCCTCCTGCCTCCGTCTTCTGAGCTGCTGGGATTACAAGCATACAACACCATGCCTGGTTTATAGAAAATTATTTTTCTCTCTCTTTTTAAGGAAATTTTTTAAATGTAAAAAATATTAACAATCTTTTTATCATACTTGTATATATGGTCCTCATTTTTACTTTTCTCTTTTACTATTATGACTTACCTAATCTTTGTGATTTTCTGAAATTAAATGCATTTGATTTTAAAATCCAACTATTTTTATTTTATTTTATTTATTTTTTTGGTACAGGGGATTGAACCCAGGAGCATTCATTCACTGAGCCACATCCCCACCTCTTTTTATATTTTATTTAGAGACAGGTTCTTGCTAGGTTGCTTACAGCCTCCATAAATTGCTCAGGCTGGCTTTGAACTCCCGATCCTCCTATCTCATCCTCCCAAGCCACTGGCATTACAGGCTGCACCACTGCGCCCAGCAAAAATCCATCTATTTTCTAAACTCCTTTTTAATAATGCCCACTTAAAAATCGCTAAGATCTTTAGTGTCCTCCCGACACACACACATGCACAAAAACGCACACACACACACACACTAGGACCCTTTGAACTGACAGATACCAATTAGCTTCATTGTGATAATCATTTCATAATGTATACATATATCAAACATCTCATTGCACACAGTAAATGCAATTTTTATATGTCAATTATACTTTAATAAATATGGAAATTTTAAAAAAATAAAATATGGCACCAAACCTTACCAATTTCCTACACTTTCTTCTAATATTTCTAATTTTTAACTTTTAATATTCTTGCTTCCCTCTTCCTTGTTACTTTCAGTTTTGACCCCCAAAACTGCAAGTAACAAGCCAACTATATAACCTTGTATATATCGTGTTATGTGAAATTCACCTGGTTTTTCCCAAATGAACAATGATACCAGTTTTGATAAGCAATTCTTTTTTCACTGAAATGAAATGTCAACTTTCTCACTGAATGATCATAGCAGTCATCAAACTTGTTCCTCTTTCTGGACTCTAATCTTGTTCCATTGACCAGTTTGCCTGTCTTTCAACCAAAACCCATTGTTTTTAAAAATCATCAAGAGAATGAGAAGTCAGGCCACAAACTGGGAGACATTATTTGTAGAAGACACATCTGGTAGATTATCATTCAGAATCTACAGAAGAACTTTTAAAACTCAACCATAACAAATCATCCCATTAAAAATGGGCCCGAGATCTTACCCGACACCTTGCCAGAGAGAGACGTACAAAGCAGCTCATGAGATAATATTCCACCTCATTTTTCACTGGGAAATGCAAATTAAAATGACAGTGAGATCCCACTACACCCCTATTAGATTGGCCAAAATCTAGAACACTGACAATACCACATGCTTCAAGGATTCAAGCTTTTCTTAGCCTGCTGGGGGGAGTACAAGATGCAGTGGTCACCTAGGAACCCAACCCCTCCTAGGATACGATGATCCACTAACTATGCTTCTTGGTATCTACCTAAAGGACCTGAAAACTTCTATCTCCACATGGGCACAGGGTGTAGCTCAGTGGTAGAGTGCTTTCCCAGCATTATCAAGGCCCTGGGTTTGACCCCCAAAACTGCAAGTAACAAGCCAACTAAAGGATAAGCCTGCACACAAATGTTACCAGGACCTTAATTTTGCTGTGAAGCTAAAGCTTCCCTAAAAAAAAAGAAATGAAATAAATAAAGTCTTTAATTTTAAAAAAAAATTAACTTTATTTTCATCACAGTGGCAAATAATAATAATAGGATATTCTTGACATGAAGAACAATACAAACAAAATAGAAAATTCCATCAGGAACCTCAGGTGACCATGACAGAATTCTCTCTTTCCATATTCACACAAGGTCGTGGAGGGGATGAACATGGCTTCCTCTCAAAGATGATGCTTCCATCATACATTTATGTCCATATAAGATACAACAATTCTACTTAAATTTAATAGAATAAAAATCCTAGTGTGAGAAATGAAGAGTTACTGACTCTTTGGAAATGACTTGACCACAAATGTGTGTCATTTCTGGAAAGATGTCACTGAATAAGGCCAGAGACAAGTGAAAATAAGCAGTTTTAGTCATTTTTAAACAGTAAGGTTTAATTTTGGACAGTGTTGGTTAACCCTGCTGTCATGAGCTAATTCCTTCACACTGTGTTTCCCTCATTCTCCAAGTTGAGTTACTCATAGAAGTTTGAAGTTGTCGAGTGTTTTAAATTTTACTTCATTTTTTTGTAGCCATCACCCCTTGGTTGTTTATCCTTACTTCTGCATTTGAAAGGATTCCACATCACACCCAGGCCTTCTTAACCAGCACTCTGCCATTCCTAACTTCTCTATTGGTTTCAACAAGTGATAGCACATATTGAATCTATCAGTTCTCCCAAAACTGAGGGTACAAGTCTATTACCATTATTACTACATGGGAATAATATCAAGTGTGGCCACATTGCTCCTTGGTCCTCTATCCTCTCAACTAAGATTAGGTAGATTTAACTCCCTTATCTTTTGGCAGGAAAAGTTGCTTGGGGAAAAATCTGAGAGTATCCAGTCAACTGCTCTAATTTTGGATGACTTGCTGTCTTAGTCTGTTTTCTGTTGCTATAACAAAGTGCCCAAGGTTAGGAACCTTATAAAGAAAGAAAATTTATTTAGCTCACAGTTTTGTAGACAGGAAGTTCAAGATTGGGTGGCCCCATTGCTTTGGTTCATGCTGAACAACATAACAATGGTGGGAACATGTACATAAGAAGTCACATGGTGAGGCAGGAGGCCACAGAGAGATTTGGACCAGGCTTTCTCTTCTTATAACATCCTGCTGTCACAGAAACGAACTGGGTTCCAAAGGAACTACGTTAATCCCTTCCTAAGGCTGAGCCCCCCATGATGTAGCCACCTTGCACTAGGCCCCATCAAACTCCTCAAGGTCCCCCCTCCTCAGTGCCACCACCCTGGGGACCAAGCTGCCAGGAATGAAACTGTGGAGGACAAAACAATCCAAACTACAGCTCTTCCTCGTCCTCCTGGATTCCTAGAGGATACTTTTTATTATTCTGCAATTAAGAGACTTAACAAGGACATGTATGGCCATGGATCAAGCTGTATCTTCTGTTTTTCTTTTTAACACAATGTGCTCTTTATTGTCTCAGGACATTCGTTGTGTGTTATTTTGAATACCTTTCCATTTGCTGGGTCCTCATTTTTAAGGATGTGGATTAACCTTTTGTCATCCATATCTATTATTTTCTCTTGGATTTCTATCATCTCTTTTTACTTCTGTGTTTATAGTGACTTTCTTTCCCTTTTTAATCAGTAGTTAGCTGTTCAGCAGAGTCTGCTTCATGGTTTGCCCTTTCTATCTTACCTGAAGATGGGATTATTGATCCTCAAGTTATTTACTTACCTCTGACTTCTCTCCATCTCTTCCACTAGTTATTATTTTCTTTTGTTTATTCAGTTGATCTTTGAGACTTTTAAAAATCAAATTTATATTCTTACCGAATCATTTTAATTATGTACACTTAAAATTTCTTTCACACTGGGTTTGTGTTTTGCTTGCACATTTGGGTCAAGTTCACATACACGGCTCGCTCCCTGAGTTGTATCTCCTCTGCACTTGGCAGATCTAGACTCCCCTTGGCTCTGTCCTGTTTGGGTCTGTTCTGTTGGATCTTGTTCCCTTCTCCTTTTCTGTGTTGTCATTGAGGGTTCACACCTCGTAGATGGCTCACACCTCGTAGAGGGTTCACACCTCATTTTCTACAGACTTTGAGCAGGAGAAGGAGGAATGGGCTCAGCTGGAGTTGCATTGAACACTTGGTCTCTGCTCCCTCATGAGACTGGGCACAACATCCAGGATTCTCTCCCCCTCTGGGGAGAGGTTTAGGGCCCTCCACGGTGGGTGAGTGGGGTGTTGAGCTCCTCACTGCCCCCATGAACAGTGGGTTCATGTAGTCTTCTCACTCTGACGAGGCACGTCCTGACTTCCAGCTGGTCTCTCTTTACCCTCATCTCCATACCACCCATATCCACCACCCACCAACTCCAAAACCGGGAAAGTCAAGGAGGAGAAATGACTCCATTCACTTCTGCAGGTCCCAGAGGGAGTCTTCAGGACATGGTGAGCCCAAGGGGCCGTCCTGGGAGGGGGAGTCTGACATCTCTGTGGCCCTCTTACACTTCTATTTCTCCCATGAGCCAGCACTCCAGGAAGGGCCTCTCCTGAGGTGCTTCTCCTTTTCTCCTTTGGTTACCCTTGGAGACCATGTTTGCTTTCTTCCTCTTCCCTTTTATCTGGGTTGGGGGGCCTGAGGAAAGGGAGGGTTCCCTTCCTCCTAGAAGGCAGGGCCTTCTGTGAGGGTTTCACCATTTCTATCCAAAATTTAATGCCACACGCTTTTGCTATAAAATCGACATTGTGCCTTTTAGTATTAGAATGCAAAATTGTCATTTTTCACCTCTTTCACCCCTCTTTGGATGATTTGGATTGCAAGTAAAAGAATACCCAACTTTAAAACTAGTGAGATAACAAAATTTTATTGGCACACAAAGGAGAATCCAGCATGGTCAGGATTCCATCCTCTGTACTTTCATACAAATCAAATGGGGACGCAATTTATCGCAGGTGAGACTTGTCTTAGGAAGGTAAGTTAATTATGATTGACAACCCCTGGACGGATCCGTCCAGCCCTGTGAGTCTCACCTCCTAGTCCTACCCACCCAGTTGCCACTATGCCACAGAATGTAGCAAGAGGAACAATCTGCTCCGGATGGTGTCCCCCAGCCAATCCCCATTAAGCAGATTAAAAGTGGTTTGTTACCTACTAGGGACATGAGGGATGGCCTTCCTTCTGGTTTTTTCCACCCTTCTTTTTGCTGGTGAGATTCTGAGCCAAAACAAAAACAAAGAAAAGTTCCCTAGAGACCAAGGATCATGTTTGAACTCTGACCATGTTGCTGAAAGCTTGGTCCTTGTCCCTAATGCCAATCCAATAATGAGTACATAGTTTTGAGAAAAAGGAAAAAGAATTTTCATTGCTTTGCTAGCAAAGGAGAAACACAAGGGACTTCTGTCCCAAAGGCTGTGATTCTTTCTATCAGCAGGAACAGGGAGTTTTAAGGAGGTGATTTAAAGCTACATTCCAAGAGTTCTCCAGTGCAGTCAACATTCACTTGTTAATTTGGGAGAAAGTCATTTCTGAGATCTTCTGGTGCCATCCCCAAAGTCTGGATGACTTTGTTCCTATGGTGGGTTTGTACTCAGGGACAGATAACTCTGCCCTCGATGGGAAGAAAGGTAATCCTGTTTCCCCTGGGATTAGGGACCTGGAACGATTAGGGAGGAGCAGGGAGAGAAGAAGAGAAAGAAACATTCCCATTAAAAAAATAAGTTACAGTAGCAGAACAGCAAGGGCTATATACAAATCATAAAGTGGACACAGTTACCACCACATGTGTGTAGACCCAGCCATGAGTACTCTGAAGGAGGTCAGAAAGCAGGGAGAATATTCCAGTCTCTGTTCCTGTCCTTGTGAGTAGCTCAGAGCAAGTCAAGTCTCCTCTGTACACTCCTGATTTCTTGTTTCTAATAAAATTTAAGTCAGCAATCAATTATTGAGGATCTTATATTGGTCATGCACCATCCTAACCACTACAGATGAAAAGGGATGGGGAAAGACATTAAAAAATAACTTCTCCCTCTTATCTGTTCTATAGGTAACTATCATTTGCTGGACTGGTTATTCTTTGTAAATAAATAATTACTGAACTGGGAGATAGTTTTGCTTTTGGGGGTGGGGCAAGTACCAGGTATTGAACTCAGGGGCACTACCACTGAGCCACATCCCCAGCCCTATTTTGTATTTTATTTAGAGACAGAGCCTCACTGAGTTGCTTAGTGCCTCACTTTTCTGAGGCTGGCTTTGAACTCATGGTCCTCTTGCCTCAGCCCCCCAGCTGCTGGAATTACCACAATGCCCGGATGCTCTTATTTTTACCTTAGTGAAAATCATCTCAGTCCCTAGATTTTCTCATATCAAGATACCATTCTTTTTACATGCAATTCAATTTTTGACATTTTTTTGAAGGTACAATTCATGTTATATACCACTTACTCATTTAAAAGGTACAACTGAACAATTTTCAATATATGCCCAAGGTTGTACATCATCACCCAAATCAATATTAGCATCTTCTTCAACAACAAACGAAGCCCTGTCCCCATTATTAGTAGTGTTCCATTCTTCCCACCAACACAATCCATCCCCTCCCTCCTACCTGTGGTCCTAGGAAAATTATCAGTCTGCTTCCAATCTCTGTAGATGTGACTGTTCTGGACACTTCATATAAATTTAGTCATATAATCATATAACATGTGCTCTTCATGGCTGCTTCATTTACTGCACATAATGTTTTCTTTCACGATATAGCAAGCATCACGATTCCATTTATTTCCATTGTCAAATGATCTTGCATGGTATGGATATGCCACATTTCATTGACACACTCACGACTTCCTGCTCTTTGACTATTGCCATGAACACAAGCTTTTGTGCTGATGTACGTTTTTCTTTTCTTTCTTTCTTTCTTCTTCTTTTTTTTTCTTGTACTGATATCTGGAAATAGAATTGCTGGCCCATAGGGTAACTGCATGTTTGTCATTTTGAGGAACTAACAGGTAATTTGCTAAAGAGACTATACTATCTGAAATTTTTACCAAAAACAAGGAGGCAAGTTCCAATTGTTCCCAAATCTTTGGTGACTCTTCCTGTTGGCCATGTGATATCATCCATGGGGGTAGGTGTGAGGTGGTATGTCATACACAGGCTCTCTGGGGACAAGCCAGATCCTGGGCCAGCAAGCAGTGGGGGAGGGTGGGGCCTGTACTGCTTCCTGTAAAAAAGGGATAGTAGGTAGGATAAGGAAGAGAGTCAGTAGGTTTAGGAAGAAGAGTGAGTATAAAATTTGGACCAAAAGTTCTTTAGAAATTGGGTGACAGTTAAGAGTGAATGTAATGTCAACCCATGTAAAGAGTCAGTCACAATGATGAACTGGGAAGAATATGTGGGAAAGCAGATATCAATAGAGACATTAGGAAATCAGGCAAAGTATAAAGTGAGTGATAGTATTAGACATTTTCAACAGGGTTGAGGTTGAATATAGAATCTTAGGAAGAAACAAATGTGTAGTCACCAATAGGAATGACGTTTGAGAGAATTAGAAAACCTGGAAAAGGATGATTTTAGTAATCCATGATCACTTTCCAATTAGGCTTTGGTACAATCATAAGTGTGACCTTTCCATTTTGTGTCCAGAATATCACTGTGATAAAATGTAAATATAGATCAGGTGACATGGGTATATCTTCCACCATTTCTGGGAGCAATATATTGAAGAAGTATAAATTAGCATTCAGGGGTACAAATACGTGTACCCTGGGTCTATGAGTATAGAGATAATGCATGAATAGACCATACTGTGAATAAAGAATATAACTGGTTCCGATTTAAAAAATGGATTGAATTGATATCTGAAAATATATAGGAAATCTTTTTTTTTTAAGAAAGAGTGAGAGAGGAGAGAGAGAGAATTTTTAATATTTATTTATTTATTTATTTATTTTTTGTTCTCGGCGGACACAACATCTTTGTTGGTATATGGTGCTGAGGATCGAACCCGGGCTGCACGCATGCCAGGCGAGCGCGCTACCGCTTGAGCCACATCCCCAGCCCCAATAGGAAATCTTATATTGATACACAATGATTCATTACAACGAGTTATATATCTAATGGTAATATTAGGGTTATGGTTTACCATGAAGGGTGTGTGAGTTTTGCTTCAAAAGTGATTATGGAATTCAAAAATAATTTGTTTGGAAAGAAGTCTCATGAAAAGACCAGTCCAGAAATATACAGGAGTACATGTGTTGTGAAGCAGGAAGTGATTGAAAGTGAACCAAATGCCTGGAAATTTGTGAACTTGTGGATGGAATATACATCTTATCATGTGCATCAATTGAAGAAATAGTAATGTACCAGTGTTGAATAAAAAATAATGTCAAAATGGACATCATGTCCCATAGGAATCTACTAGCATTGATGTTAAACAGGGTCAGTTACTGTAGAAATGTTAGGATTTCTATGCACCATTCACTGAAGTTAGTTTTCAGTACTAGGAAACAAATATGTATTTCAGGTGGATGAATATTTCTGAGAATAATCTTGTGAAAAGTTGATTATAAATCCACATACGTGAACATGAATTTAGGGAGTGTAAAATAAGACACATATATTTTATATTTTTAAAAATTTGGAGAGTGTGTGTGTGTATATATACATATATATACACAAAACACACACACACAGAAATTAAAAAGTAGAAATATATATGCCAATTGAAATTCATCATGAAATATATATCATCCACAGATCCAAAAATATTTTTTTTACTGAACATGGATTTATGTATCATGTTGTTCAAGTAGGAAGCTCACCCATAGGTTGAATTTTCAGTTCGAACAGCATTTAGGAGGAGTGATCTCTTCTCAGAGTTTGTATCTGCCAAGTCAGGCACCTCACAAGAATGTAGTTGGGAAACCAGGTAAGATTCTGTATTTGCATGTAAAAATACATGTGCTGAATAGGCTACAGAGAAAGGGAGACAGCAATTCACATATTTGTTAACTGTAAAAACACATGGAGAACTATTACATTGGACTAGATTCATAACACCTACTCTTTATAATGCAAAAGGCAAGTCCAACTATACACCATGCCTCCTCTGAACTGCTTGTATTTCTATTCTGTTTGGGTTATTTTTCTCCATCATATTAGGATTCGTAGTCACAGTGTAGTAGGGTATAGGTTAGTGTCAGGGATTCAGTATTTGTAATGGAAAATAGGAAAATGAATCCAATGTGTATGCAAATATGTGCTACACAAAAATCTTCCCACTCTCATCCAGCACAATGCCTAGACCTTACCGCGCCCCAAGTAAGATGCAATTCGAGAAGAAGAGTTAGAAAATCTGTGAATACATATGTGGAATGAAAAATTCTCAGGAGTTCACAACCTTGGAAGTGGTAGAGGAGTTTCCATAAGTAAGGGACAGGATAAACACTCCACAAACATGGAGCTCTGCTGGCCTAAAGAATTCTTGAGAAACTGCCTCTGAGGTTGGGCTCTTGAAATATATGTTGTTGTCAGGAGCTTTAGCTTCCTTTGTAGTGAGACCATCAAAGCTGGGTCTGCATCTATGGGACCTGGAGGACATGGTTTCTGATTTTCCAATGAACATGAGGCAGAAGTGCTGAATTCTCTATTTGTAGGTAAACTGTGGCCACTGGGGGCTAAGTGTCTCCCCTTGGGACTGTGAAGCCATTTGGTCATCCTCCACTTTTCATGGTGTTTCTTGCTGCTGCACTGGGAGTTTGGTATTTCCTTCCCGAAATACAAGGAGTTCAACTGGGACACAGTGCTGGAGGGAGTTCTGTCACATGGTGTGGGTAAGGGTCCTAGGAGAATGCACCAACTAGCATTCTATCCCACAGAGCTTGGCCACTTGACCATAGCAACCTGATTCTGAACATTGCCCTGAAACCTCTCCATATAACAAGATGCCTTTACATATAAGGGTCTGCTGGCTGCACCATGTCAGTCACAAGCCATTTGGAAGCCCATGGCAGATCCACATGGCCCCACCACAGATGTTTTATCACACACCTGCACACCACTGGTCTAGGCCCACTACTCAGCAGGCACCAACTTGCTGGCATCTCTGTTCTACACCATTTTCATGCAACCCAGTCAATCAAGGCACCTGCCTGGTACACTCATGATAAGCAACAGGACATCCAAAGGTTCTGCATTGCCACCTGGTCATGGGAATTTCAAAGATTGCATGGTATTTATCTAGCCATTTTTAAAGGAAGAGGTTGGAGGCACTGTGGGTTTTCATTCATTCAAGAAACATTAAATGGTGAGGAAGCTCATTTCAATGAAAGCTCTGGAGAACTCTCACAAACAAGGCTTCCCAAAGAGTGGCCAAAACGTCACATGAAAGCACGCTCATTGAGGTCTACAATGTGAGGACCATGTGTGTTTTGATGCTCAACTATGACTGCCAGGTCTTGAAAAATAAAATCATGTGATATCCTGGCTGAGATTCCAAGTGTTCTGTGGACAGTCACCCTGGGCTTCGATCTCAGTTTCCAAGGGTGACTCTTATGCGTGGCCTCTGAAAATCCCAACACAATTCATGGCAATACTTCTCTGAGGTCAGTTCCAGAACTCAGTCTTCAAGGGGAATCACACCAGAGTTCAAGCCCAGGTAGACCCAGTCATCTCTTCCACTGCCACACAAATGACCACAATTCAAACCAAAACACTGCCACATGGCCCTCATCTTCTTCCATATAGAGACTCCTCATAACCTCTGGCTGGTGGTTCCATGAGGGGCCCAACCCAAGACAGTGTCTACAATAAGCTGCCTTGCCCCTCATTTGCCTAATATCAGGGTGGCCTGGACACCCTTCCTGTGAACCAGGAGTGATCAAATAGGCCTGCCTTTAATACTGCTTAGCTTCTCCACTTTGAGGCCTGCTGATGGTGGGGTATAAATTCTTTGTGTGAATTGGAGTCATGAGAAAACTTAAGCACCTAATGGCTAGCCTCTGCAGGGCTTTGAAGAACTCATTTGACCCAAAGGATCCCTATTCTCACTTGATGGAGGTCAGGAACCTTACAGAGGAACGCAAGAGACTTCATTGACAATGACTGCTTTTTTGTCATATTGGCTTTGGATAAACATAGGGGGATCTTTCTTGAGATCCATCAGGTGCTGACAATCTAAGCCACAGCCTCACTCAGGGCCAAGAGGCTGATTCAGACACATCCCTTTGCAAAGCAGTTAAGCAAAGAGCCACAGGTGATGCCCATTCGTTTGCATTTGAAAAATGTTTTCTTCAGGCTTCACAAAGGGGTTCCCTGAGGCAAAGTCCTTGCTGACATTCAGGGCAACATAACAATAGGTAAGCAAAAGGCCCAAAGCAGGGTTTCTCCACTGAGACTTTACTGGGCCCACTAATATCTGAGTTTTCTGAAATGCTTGCCATTCCTTTCAGCTATCCAGCACATGGCCATGTAACCAAGATGGAGGTGGTATATATATCTTGGACACAAAACCATGACCCTATTCTGGAGAGTGGCCAGAGTTCAGGAAAAAAACAGGAAATTAGGAAGATAGTAGGTGTTGCCCATGAATAAGGCAAGGCGCAGTCCATTCATAAATTGGGCAGGATGAATGCAGGAAGCTTTCTTCTAGAGAGGACACATCCATTGATGCATTCTTTATTCTAATGTCTACAACCACGGACACAGTGGGATACACAGACATAGCAACACTCGCCTTGTCAAAAGACTTGCTAGAAACAGTCCACTCCAAACAAACAAACCGCCTTTCCTAGAACTTTTCAGAACATGAGACCGAACCACAAACTCACACCCACACCCACAAAGCCACCTCCTTCCCCCAAAACTGTCTGTGACTACCCGCAGTGTCATCTGCCTTGTGGGCCATACTATGTTCCCCGGAAATGGCCTGTCCTGTCTCAGATCTGGGCTCCTTGGCAATCTCTGTGAAGTTGTCAGGAGCCAGGGGTGAGCCACTACCTGCTTTCTCAGGAAAGACCCCCCTTCAGAGCTTTCATGGCAATTGGCCATCCTCAAATCTGTAGGTACCAAGAAAGACTGACTCTGTCCTTGGTAAATCCAAAGAAGTAAGCCCACTGGGATTGGGACTGAGATTGCCTCTATGTGCCTGGCTTCCTGGATCCCAAGTTCAGAGAGTTCCATCACCAAGAAAGTGAGGTGAGGTCACTTCCTTCAGGAACTGAATGAGGTCACTGCCTTGGAAACCACTTTGTCCTAAGAGTTGCTTCCAAGGGTCCCATGAGATGGAGGCTGCCCCTGCTTCCTGTGACACTTTCACAAGTTAGAATGGTATATCAACCATAGGCACCCAGGAAAAGCTCTCCACACAGGCCTGGTTTGGTCCATCTTGTCTACATTAAAAAGAGAGAGGCTCATTCAGACACATCCCTTCATCCTGACCACATTTTTTGCCACGGAAGATGAATTTTGCTCTCTCAGGTCCTTCATAGCTGCCTACATCTTCTCCAGGTATCATTTCTTCATGGACCTTTGAGGTTCTCAACAGGTGGAAGATCCCCTATATTCCTGTATTGTAAGACCAACTCTGTTCCTGCTCTTCTGTAAAGTTAGATTGAGGGAACAGTGTATGGTTGGGGTTAAGAACATGTTCGATTTGGGTTAGGAATCATTCTGCTGAATGAAGAATGGTATTGGGAACCTGTGATATTTATAATAATATATAGGTGAAATATATGTATGAAAACAGAAATCTAAGTAAGATTTGAAGGCCAGAAGGGCATTGGGCCCTTGATTGGGATACTTAGCTTTGAATTACATTCTGTACTGGTGTCTCAGATAAATCCATGTACAATGGAATAGGATCTTGTACCTTGGATGATTGAATGTAGAAGAGAACATCCAGTCAAAAAGAGATAGTAGGTAGGAATAGGAAGATAGTCAGTAGGTTTAAGAAGAAGAGTGAGTATAAATTTTGACCAAAAGTTCTTTAGCAATAGGGTGTCTGTTAGAGAGTGAAGGTAAATGTCAGCACATGTGAAGAGTCAGTCACAATGATGAACTGGGGAAAATATGTAGGAAAGCAGATATGAATATAGACATTAGGAAATCCAGGCAAAGTATAAAGTGAGTGATAGTATTAGACATTTTCAACAGGGTTGAGGTTGAATATATAATCTTAGGCAGAAACAAATGTGTAGTCACCAATAGGATTGAAATTTGACAACATTAGGCAACCTGGACAAGGATGTTTTTAGTAATCCATGCAGACTTTCCAATTAGACTTTGGTACAATCATAAGTGTGAGCTTTGCATTTTGTGTCCAGAATATTACTGTGACAAAATATATATGTAGATCAGGTGACGTGAGTATTTCTTTCACCATTTCTGAGAGCAATATGTTGAAGATGCAAAAATTAGCATTCAGGGGTACAAGTAGGTGTACCCTGGGTCTATGAGTATATAGATAATGCATGAATAGACCATACTGTGAATAAAGAATATAACTGGTTCCAATTATATATTGGATTAAATTGATATCTGAAAATATATAGGAAATTTTATATTGATACAGGATCATTTATTCCAACCAGTTATACATCTAATGGTAATATTAGGGTTATTGTTTACCATGAAGGGTGTGTGAGTTTTGCTTCAAAAGTGATCATGGAATTCGAAAATAATGTGTTTGGAAAGAAGTCTCATGAATTGACGAGTCAAGAAACATGGAGGAATACATGTGTTCTGAAGCAGGATTTGATTGAAAGTGAACCAAATGCCTAGAAATTTGTGAATTTGAGGATGAAATATATATCCTATGATGTGCATCAACTGAAGAAATATAATGTACCAGTGTTGATTAAAAATGAATATCAAAATACACATCATGTCCCACAGGAGTCTACTTGCATTGATGTTAAACAGGGTCAGTTACTGTAGAAATGTTAGGATTTCTATTCACCATTCACTGAAGTTAGTTTTCAGTACTAGGAAACAAATATGTATTTCAGGTGGATGAATATTTCTGAGAATAATCTTGTGAAAAGTTGATTATAAATCCACATACATGAACATGAATTTAGGGAGTGTAAAATAAGACACATATATTTTATATTTTGAAAAATCTGGAGAGTGTGTGTGTGTGTATATACATATATATATACACAAAACACTCAAACACAGTCATTAAAAATAGAAATATATATGCCAATTGAAATTCATCATGAAATATATATCATCCAAAATATATTTATTTTACTGAACATGGATTTATGTATCATGTTGTTAAAGTAGGAAGCTCACCCATTGCCGCAGTCTGGCTGGGCACAAATCACGAGCCACTGAAGCAGGAACAAACTTTATTTTTTAACTGCAGGAAAAAACCTCACACAGGCTCCTGGGGAATCCTCCCGAAAAGCCACGAGTCTCCTGCAGGAACCCCCAGCCGGAAATAGCTCTTCATGAAATCCCTCCTCCTGCACTTCGCCAACCAATGGGAACGCCAGAGGAATCCCCGTGAGTACTCAAAATAGCACAAGAAGTCCAAAAATAGCGCGAGAACGCAAAAGTAGCGGCAGAGGTGGATAATGCCTCGCCTGTCAATCAATACTTTTGGCAAAATGCCCAGGAGCCATACATACTCGGCTGTGGCTCTCAGCATCTCCCCCCTTCTGTTTAATTAAACAACAAGTAATGTGGCTTACGAACCATGCCTGTTAGGTAGTCCAGTTCAACATATGGTCCTTACCCATCATCGGATGAACTGACCTCTAGGCGTCAGCCTCCTGTCTTAGGTTGGTACCACTGCAATCGGATCATACCCGTCACTGACTACAGGTCCAGCATACAGCCATACTTGTGGATAGGCCTTTGCACCAGTGGGGGGGTGAGGTTCTTTGCCTCACCTCTGTTGGCCCCCAAATTATAGACCATCACTAGTAGAAGAGAGGAGGATGAAAAATGCCATGACACCAAGCCAATTGAGGGCTCCTTTGAAAAATTGTACCACCGGTGACACCATCAGCAAAAATACTCCAGCACTACCACAATTTGCTGCACCAACAGATAGTTCACAATGCATACAAGTGATACATATACTCCAGGCAAGTTCTGCAAGCAGTTCAAAGTAGAGGAATCTGTCAATATGTCCATTTCCTCCCAAAGTAAATTGACTCCTTGATTGAGCATTACTTGTTGAGTTATTATTCACTGATGCATCAGTTTATACAGTTTGTTGTGATAACTATTGAAGAAGCTGTAGTTTGGTTTTATCTTTGTCTTCACTGGCACTGGGATGAAGATAGGAATTCTGGCAAAGATGCTAGGAAAAAAATTATGTAACATTCCAAAAGGCACTAAGAAAACAATTTTTTGAACAATTTACATTATCCTGAACAGAATTATTAAATATAATGAGAAGGAAAGGTGAAAGCAAACAAACAGATCTGTTAACCTCCTTATGTGTTCACATATTAAAACAATTTTCAACAGCTGTTTACCCAATCTAAATCTAAATTAAACCATTAAAATCACGTGAATAAGAAAAATTTGGATCCATTTATTCATGAGAGCTCCTC
Source organism: Ictidomys tridecemlineatus (assembly GCF_052094955.1). NCBI lineage: Eukaryota > Metazoa > Chordata > Mammalia > Rodentia > Sciuridae > Ictidomys > Ictidomys tridecemlineatus. The sequence goes on from NC_135483.1 coordinate 88,018,500, forward strand.
ATATAAGATATATGGACATACACACATACAGACATACAACACAAAACAGAAGTGTGCACACATAATATACAACACATAAGACAACAGTAAAGGCCTTGTAGCTTTACCTGGGTGAAATCTCCATTGCAATGTTTAAAAACTCCACAGTCAAAAAATAAAACTGATCAGAAAAACATTAACCTAGGTCTGAATGAGCTCAAAAATAAAATAGAACTTTATGATGTGGAAAAAGGCAATAATAAAATAAATATTGAAAAAACCATCCTGGTTAATCACTGTTGTAGATGTAAGAATAGCCAAACTGGAGCTCTGGATATCAGCTGTTATGGATTTGAGTCAAATCACCTTTTTTTTTTTTTTTTTTTTTTTTTTTTTTTTTCGTTTTTGTGTTGGTCCATAGAATTCACTTTGGTTAGTTTCTCTGGAATCCAAATCGGCTATTGTTCTCCCTGTAGAAACACACAAACAGAACCCCGACTCCAGACAATCACTGGGTCAGGACCTTAGTTAATCTCTCTGGAATCCAAATCGGCTGCTGTTCTCCCTGTGGAAATACACAGACCCCCGATTCCAGACAATCACTGGGTCAGGACCTTTCCATTGTCCTATTAGAATATCCTTCCAAAGTACCTTAGGCTTATGTACATTTTTTGAACACATATGCCTTTCCGCAGCACTAAGCCCTGATGAATCAAAATTTAAAAAGTTTAGAGTAAAAAGGGTTATTTTAAGTTTATCTTTGGGGGATATATACTCCTTTCCAATTCCCTCTTTTTGCTTTAATCAGTACATTTTAATAGTTTGATGAGCTCTTTCAACTATGCCTTATCCCTGAGAATTGTATGGGATTCCTGTTATATGAGTAATGCCAAATGATGAGCAAAATTGTTTAAAAGAGGTAGAAGTATAACCAGGACCATTATCTGTTTTTAACTGTTTTGGAACGCCCACAGTGGCAAAATTTTGTAAGCAATGAGCTATAACATCTTTAGTTTTTTCTCCAGCATGAAGGGAGCCCATCAAAAATCCAAAAGAGGTATCAACTGTAACATGCAAATATTTTAATTTTCCAAATTCTGGCAAGTGTGTGATGTCCATCTGCCAAATATGGTTAGGTCCTAGTCAGTCCTCTAGGATTGACTCCAAGATTAACTTGGGGTAAAAAGGTCACACAATTTTGACATTGTTTTATTATTTGTCTAGCTTGTTCCTTAGTTATTTTAAAATGCTTTTGTAAAGTATTAGCATTGACATGGAACCTTTTATGAAAATGTGTAGCTTCTTCTAGTGTAAAGAAAATATGTATGTCATGTGTAGTTTTATCTGCTAAATCATTGCCCATACTAAGGGCTCCAGGCAATCCTGTATGTGCCCTGATATGTCCTATAAAGAATGGATCTTTTCTGTCCCAGATTAGACTTTGTATAGTGGAAAACAAAGAGAAAACAGTAGAGGAAGGGGAAATCCTACCAGCATCTTCAAGGGATACTATAGCATTAACTATATACTGACTATCAGAAAATAAATTAAATACAGAATCTTTAAACATCACAAAAACTTGTAAAACTGCATTAATATCTACCTTTTGAGCTGATTGTTTGGGTACTAAAAATGTAAAAGTTTGATCAGGGGTAACTACTGCTGCTGTACCATTATTTGACCCATCAGTGAATATATTTGGAGCATTCATGATAGGGGTTTTTCTTGTCATTTTTGGAAAAACTACAGGATGCTTAGACCAAAAAGACAACAAAGGATTAGATGGTAAGTGATTATCAAATGAAACATTAGATTTACACATGATTATTGCCCAAGTATTTAACTCATTAGCTAACTCATCAATTTGATCCATAGTATATGGAGTAATAATTTTATTGGGAGAAATTCCAAACACTCCCTTTGCTGCTTTTATTCCTTTGAGTATTAATTGTCCTACAGCCTCAGGATACCTAGTAAGAATAGTGTTAGGAGAATAAGATAAATGTATCCACAATAATGGACCTTCTTGCCAAAATACTCCTGTAGAAATATTTTTTGTTGGTATTACAATAAATAATAAAGGCAAACTTATATCAATTCTATCCAAATGCATATTTTCCATATATGTTTCAATAATTTTTAATGCCTTTCTTGCTTCAGGAGTTAATATGCGGGGTGAATTTGGATCTGATGGACCTTTTAGGATATCAAATAAAGGTCCCAACTCTCCTGTTGGTATGCCTAGATAAGGCCTTATCCAATTTATGTCTCCTAATAACTTTTGAAAGTCGTTAAGTGATCTGAGTTGATCTACTCGTATTTGAATTTTAGGTGGACGGACCATGGTTGAGGATAATAGAACTCCTAAATAATTAATTGAAAAATTTAATTGTACTTTATCTATTGCTATCTCTAGATTATAATTTTTTAATAAATTTGTAAGTGTGGCATAACAGTCCAGCAATGTGTTTTTATCTTTGTGTGCTAACAATACATCATCCATATAGTGAAATATTTGTAGTTCCGGATTTTGATTTCTAAGTGGCTGGATTGATTTATTAACATAAATTTGACACATAGTTGGGCTGTTAGCCATCCCTTGAGGGAGCACTTTCCATTCATATCTCTAATCAGGACCTTCATGATTCAGTGCAGGAATAGTAAATGCAAAATGTGGACTATCCTCAGGATGAATTGGAATTGAAAAGAAACAATCTTTAATATCTATAGCTAAAACATACCAGGTTTTTGGTAAAGCAGTCAATTGGGGAATCCCTGATTGAGCAGGTCCCATAATAACCATCTCATTATTAATGACTCTTAAATCTTGTAATAATCTCCATTTACCAGATTTCTTTTTAATGACAAAAATGGGAGTATTATAGGGAGATACAGAAGGTTGTATATGTTCCTCTGCTAATTGTTGTTTGACCAGGTCATGGGCTGCTTGTATCTTTTCTTTAGTCAGGGGCCACTGAGGAACCCACACTGGTCTATCTGATTTCCAAGTAATTTTTATTGCCTCAGTGACCCCTTCTGAAAACCCAGTCCATGTCTATTTATTCCTTGATCTATTTGAATCGATGCTGCTATACCTTGTTATCCTAATCTTTTTTCTTCCCTGAAACCTTGTCTAGCCCTAATAGTGGGCATATTTGGATTGATGTTATTTGTTAATGTCAAACCTAATTGATCTAGGACATCTTGTCCCCATAAATTTATAGAAAGATGATCCAATACATATGGCTGTATAGTTCCTTCACATCCTTCAGGATCCTTCCAATCTAAGACCATTGCACTTCTATGGGGATTAGTTGCCACTCCTAGGCCTCGAAGCGTTTGAGTGGCTTGTTGTAATGGCCAATGTTTTGGCCATTCTTGACGAGATATGATGCTAAGGTCTGCACCTGTATCCAGTAGCCCATTAAATTCATGTCCTTGAATATTTAGTTTTAGCATTGGGCGAGAATCTAAATTCAAGGACAGCATAGCCCAATCTACACCTGTGCAGCCTAAACCCCTGGAACCTCTTTCCATAATACTACTGGAAAATTTATTATGTAGGCTGGATATTATTAATAACTGTGCTATTCTATCTCCTGGTGAAATTACTGATATACCCTTTGGAGAACTAGCTATAATTTTTATTTCACTTTCATAATCAGGATCAATTACCCCGGGACTTATCATAAGTCCTTTTAGCGTAGAAGAACTGCGTCCTAACAATAAGCTTACTGTTCCTTGGGGAAGAGGTCCTTTTACTCCTGTGGGAATGATTTTAACTCCCATCTCTGGAGTTAGTACTGCTCTGGTGGAGGCGCAGATGTCCAACCCTGCGCTCCCTCTGGTTCGTCTGATGAGAGATCTGATGGATAGTGTGTCCTGGGTACTACCCTGATGGTGTTTCTGGGTTCCTCCATGGTGTTTCTGGGTTCCTCCAGTGCCCCGTACATTTGTGGTCATGGGCCCCGGAGCATTAGGCCCCCCTGTCCGTTTTTTGGCAATGGAGCCTGATGCCTTTCTCCACGATATCATGGGTAACCACCTGGTCCTTGTCTGTTTTTTGATAATGGAGTACCCTCTATGGTGGTTTGAGAATGGCATTCATTAGCCCAATGTCTCCCTCTACGGCATCATGGGCAAATATCCGGTGTTCTATTCCTTTGATACCTAACTTTGTTAAACATTCCTCCTATGGGGCAACTGCTTTTAAAATGTCCTGTTTGTTCACAATTGTAGCATGTTTTTGGCATGGCATCTAAAGCCTGTTGTACTGCTGCCAAGACTTGTCCTTGTTCATTAATGTCTCTACATAATTTAATATATGTGTTTAAATCTTCATGTCTGCATGGTCTAAAGACCTCTCTGCAGCAACGATCTGCTTGGTCATAAGCCAGTTGTTTTATAAATGGCATTGCTTGTTCTGTATCCCCAAAAATTCTGGAAGCTGCTTGAATAAGCCTATCTACAAATTCAGCATAAGGTTCATTAGTTCCTTGTATTACCTTAGATAATTGACCTTGTAAATCTCCATGCCCCTGTAAAGTTTTCCATGCCCTAACCACATCTACAGCGATTTGTGCATATACGCCAGGATCATATTCAATTTGTTGCCATTGACCCTCATAAGGTCCTTTTCCTAACAACATATCTAGATTTCTTTGAGGGTAACCAGCTGCTGCATTTCGCCTAACTGTCTCCCTAAAAAATTCCTCATTGGCAACCTTCCATAACAAATATTGTCCTCCATTTAGCACAGATTTACACATGCTAGCCCAATCTGCTGGAGTCATGTCCAAGTTGGTAATGGATTCGACAATGCTTACAATGAAGGGTGCTTGAGGACCATAGGTTGTTACAGCCTCCTTTAACTGCTTCACTGTTTTGAAATCTAATGCACGGTGAATTCGCTGCCCTCCTGCCTGCTCAAGTACAGGGCATGCAAATCTTTGAGGTCGTGTCTCAGGATCCCATCTATCAACTACAGGGGTTGAGGGGGTTGAGGGCCACTCAGCTATCTCCATAGGTGGAGCTGTTGGTTGAATTACGCCCTCTGGTGATAGAATGGTGTTAGTAGCAGCCTCCTGTTGTAGCTTTTTCCCTAATAGCTGTTTCTCCTCTAAGCTTTCTTCCTTTAAATTTTCTTCCTCTGTCTGACTAGCTTGAGAGACCTTCTCTTTTGCTTGATCTAAATTGTCTTTCTCCATGGTTTGAACCTCTAACAATTTATTTAACACTCTTTCGGTTTGTTTTTTACTAATTTCTAATCTGTTACAAAGATAACGCAACCCAATAAGATAACACAAAACAAAACCGAAACAGAATGAAACAAAAATGGAACAAAAAATCATTGTATCAATTTTCCTATTTTCTTGACATGTACATTTGTGGTCTATTTCTATCTCTTCCTCAGGGGCAAACAACTTCAAACCTTGAGCCAACCATTTTTCCCAGTCTGCCTGAGAAAATTCTAAGGATAGGCAGCTTGAAACAAAAACAAAACAAATCAAAGCAAGAACATATTGTTTTTTAAAATGGTCACCCATTCTCTTGCCTTCCCTTAGGGGCAAGCAATTTCACTTACCCCGAAGAAGCCTCAGACGATCCCCGTGCGGGCCGCCAAATGCCACAGTCTGGCTGGGCACAAATCACGAGCCACTGAAGCAGGAAAAAACTTTATTTTTTAACTGCAGAAAAAAACCTCACACACGCTCCTGGGGAATCCTCCCGAAAAGCCACAAGGCTCCTGCAGGAACCCCCAGCTGGAAATAGCTCTCCGGGAAATCCCTCCTCCTGCACTTCACCAACCAATGGGAACGCCAGGGGAATCCCCATGAAAACTCAAAATAGCGAAAGAAGTCCAAAAATAGTGCGAGAACGCAAAAGTAGCGGGAGAGGCGGATAATGCCTCGCCTGTCAATCAATACTGTTGGCAAAATGCCCAGGAGCCATACAGACTCGGTTGTGGCTCTCAGCAACCCATAGGTTGAATTTTCAGTTCCAACAGCATTTCGGAGGAGTGATCTCTTCTCACAGTTTGTATCTGCCAAGTCAGCCACCTCACAAGAATGTAGCTGGGAAACCAGGTAGGATTCTATATGTGCATGTAAAAATACATGTGCTGAATAGGCTACAGAGAAAAAGAGACAGGAATTCACATATTTGTTAACTTTAAAAACACATGGAGAACTATTACATTGAACTAGATTCATAACACCTACACTTTAAAATGCAAAAGGCAAGTCCAACTATACACCATGCCTCCTCTGAACTATTTGTATTTCTATTCTGTTTGGGTTATTTTTCTCCATCATATTAGGATTCGTAGTCAGAGTTTAGTAGGGTATGTGTTAGTGTCAGGGATTCAGAATATGGAAGGAAAAATAGAAAAATGAATCCAATGTGTATGCAAATATGTGCTACACAAAAATCTTCCCACTCTCATCCAGAACAATGCCTTGACATTACCCTCGCCCCAAGTAAGAAGCAATTCGAGGAGAAGAGTTAGAAAATCTGTAAATACATATGTGGAATGAAAAATGCTCAGGAGTTCACAACCTTGGAGGTGGTAGAGGGCTTTCCATAAGTAAGGGACAGGACAAACACTCCACAAACATGGAGCTCTGCTGGCCTAAAGACTACTTGAGAAACTGCCTCTGAGGTTGGGATCTTGTAATATATGTTGTTGACAAGAGCTTTTGCTTCTTTTGTAGTGAGACCATTAAAGCTGGGTCTGCATCTATGTGACCTGGAGGACATGGTTGCTGATTTTCCAATGACCATGAGGCAGAAGTGCTGAATTCTCTCTTTGTAGGTAAACTGTGGCTAATGGGGCTAAATGTCTCCCTGTGGTGACTGTGAAGCCATTTGGTCATCCTCCACTTTTCATGGTGTTTCTTGCTGCTGCACTGGGAGTTTGGTATTTCCTTCACCAAATACAAGGAGTTCAACTGGGACACAGTGTGGGACGAAGTTCTGTCACCTTAAGTGGGTCAGGGTTCTAGGAGAATGCACCAACCAGTCTTCTATCCCACAGAGCTTGCCCCCTTGATCATAGCAACCTGATTTTGAACATTGCCCTGAAACCTCTCCATACAACAAGATGCCTTTACATATAAGGGTCTCCTGGTTGCACCTTGTCAGTCACAAGCCATTTGGAAGCCCATGGCAGATCCACATTCTCCCACCACAGATGTTTTATCACACACTTGCACACCACTGCTCTAGGCCCACCACTCAGCAGGCCCCAACTTACTGGCATCTCTGTTCTACACCATTTTCATGCAACCCAGTCAATCAAGGCACCTGCCTGGTACACTCATAATCATCAACAGGACATCCAAATATCCTCCAGTGCCACCTGGTCATGGGAATTTCAAAGATTGCATGGTATTTATCTATCCATTTTTGAAGGATGAAGTTGGAGGCACTGTGGGTTTCCATTCATTCAGGAACCATTAAATGGTGAGGAAGCTCATTTCAATGAATGCTCTGGGGAACTCTCACTAACAAGACTTCCCAAAGAGTGGCCAAATCATCACATGAAACCAGGCCCATTGAGGTCTACAATGTGAGGTCCATGTGTGTTTTGACTCTCTACTATGGCTGCCAGGTCTTGAAGAATAAAATCATGTGATATCCTGGCTGAGATTCCCTGTGTTCTGTGGAAATTCACCCTGGGCTTCGATCTAAGTTTCCAAGGGTGACTCTTATGCGTGGCCTCTGAAAGTCCCAACACAATTCATGGCAATACTTCTCTGAGGTCAGTTCCAGAACTCAGTCTCCAAGGGGAATCACACCAGAGTTCAAGCCCAGGTAGACCCAGTCATCTCTTCCACTGCCACACAAACGACCACTATTCAAACCAAAACACTGCCACATTGCCCTCATCTTCTTCCATATAGACACTCCTCATAACCTCTGGCTGGAGGTTTCCATGAGGGGCGCAGCCCAAGACAGTGTCCACAATAAGCTCCCTTTCCTCTCATTTTCCTAATGTCAGGGTGTCCTGGACACCCTTCCTGTGAACCAGGAGTGATCAAATAGGCCTGCCTTTAATACTGCTCAGCTTCTCCACTTTGAGGCCTGCTGATGGTGGGGTATAAATTCTTTGTGTGAATTGGAGTCATGAGAAAACCCAAGGACATAATGGCGAGACTCTGTAGGACTTTGAAGAACTCATTTGACCCAAAGGATCCCTATTCTCACTTGATGGAGGTCAGGAACCTTACAGAGGAAGGCGAGAGACTTCATCCACAATGACTGCTTTTTTGCCATATTGGCTTTGGATGCACATATGGGATCTTTCTTGAGATCCATCAGGTGCTGACAATTTAAGCCACTGCCTCACACAGGGCCAAGAGGCTGATTCAGATACATTCCTTTGCAAAGCAATTAAGCAAATAGCAACAGGTGATGCCAATTTGTTTGCATTTGAAAACTGTTTTCTTCAGGCTTCACAAAAATGTGCCCTGAGGCAAATGCCTTGCTGACATTCAGGGCAACATAACAATAGGTAAGCAAAAGGCCCAAAGCAGTGTTTCTCTACTGACACTTTACTGGGCCCTCTAATATCTGAGTTTTCTGAGATGCTCACCATTCTTTTCAGCTATGCAGTACATGTTCATGTCACTAAGCTTGGAGGTGGTACATATCTTGGACACAAAACCTTGAGCCTATTCTGGAGAGTGGCCAGAATTCAGAAAGAAAACAGGAAATTAGGAAGATACTAGGTGTTGCCAATGAATAAGGCAAGCTGCTGTCCATTCATAAATTGGGCAGGGGAATGCTGGAAGCTTTATACAAGACAGGACACATCCATTGATGCATTCTCTTTTCTAATGTCTACAACCACGGACACAGTGGGATACACAGACATAGCAACACTCGCCTTGTCAAAAGACTTTCTAGAAACAGTCCACTCCAAAACAAACAAACCGCCTTTCCTAGCTCTTCTCAGAACATGAGACAAAAACAACAAAATCACACCCACACCCACAAAGCCACCTCCTTCCCCCAAGGATGTCTGTGACTACACACAGTGTCCTCTGACTGGTGGGCCATACTATGTTCCCCCGAAATGGCCTGTCCTGTCTCAGATCTGGCCTCCTTGGCAATCTCTGTGAAGTTGTCAGGAGCCAGGGGTGAGCCACTACCTGCTTTCTCAGGAAAGACCCCCCTACAGAGCTTTCCTGGCAATTGGCCATCCTCACATCTGTAGGTACCAAGAAAGACTGACTCTGTCCTTGGTAAATCCAAATAAGTTAGCCCACTGGGACTGGCACTGGTACTGCCTCTGGGTGCATGGCTTCCTGGATCCCAAGTTCAGAGAGTTCCATCACCAAGGAAGTGTGGTGAGGTCACTTCCTTCAGGAACTGAATGAGGTCACTGCCTTGGAAACCACTTTGTCCTAAGAGTTGCTTCCAAGGGTCCCATGAAATGGAGGCTGCCCCTGCTTCCTGTGACACTTTCACAAGTTAGAATGGTATATCAACCATAGGCACACAGGAAAAGCTCTCCACACAGGCCTGGTTTGGTCCATCTTGTCTACATTAAGAAGAGAGAGGCTCATTCAGACACATCCCTTCATCCTGACCACATTGTTTGCCATGGCAGATGACTTTTGCTCTCTCAGGTCCTTCATAGCTGCCTACATCTTCTCCAGGGATCATTTCTGCATGGACCTTTGAGGTTCTCAGCAGGTGAAAGATCCTTTACATTCCTGTGTTGTAAGACCAATGCTGCCCCTGCTCTTCTGTAAAGTTAGATTGGGGGAACAGTGTATGGTTGGAGTTAAGAACATGTTCGATTTGGGTTAGGAATCATTCTGCTGGATTAAGAATGATATTGGGAACCTGTGATATTTATAATAATATAGAGGTGAAATATATGTATTAAAACAGAAATCTAAGTAAGATTTGAAGGCCAGAAGGGCATTGGGCCCTTGATTGAAATACTTAGCTTTGAATTACATTCTGTACAGATGTCTCCGATAAATCCATATACAATGGCATAGGACCTTGTACCTTGGATGATTGAATGTAGAAGAGAACATCCAGTCAAAAAGGGATCATAGGTAGGATTAGGAAGATAGTCAGTAGGTTTAGGAAGAAGAGTGAGTATAAAATTTTGACCAAAAGTTCTTTAGCAATAGGGTGTCTGTTAGAGAGTGAATGTAAATGTCAGCACATGTGAAGAGTCAGTCACAATGATGAACTGGTGAAAATATGTAGGAAAGCAGATATGAAAAGAGACATTAGGAAATCAGGCAAAGTATGAAGTGAGTTATATGACTACACATATTCAACAGGGTTGAGGTTGAATATATAATCTTAGGCAGAAACAAATGTGTAATCACCAACAGGATTGACATTTGAGAGCATTAGGAAACCTGGACAAGGATGTTTTTAGTAATCCATGCTCACATTTCAATTAGGCTTTGGTACAATCATAAGTGTGACCTTTTCATTTTGTGTCCAGAATATTACTGTGATAAAATGTATATGTAGATCAGGTGACATGAGTATTTTTTCCACCCTTTCTGGGAGCAATATGTTGAAGACGCAAAAATTAGCATTCGGGGGTACATAGGTGTACCCTGGGTCTTTGAGTATAGAGATAATGCATGAATAGACCATACTGTGAATAAAGAAAATAACTGGTACCAATTTAAATAATGGATTGAATTGATATCTGAAAATATATAGGAAATCATATATTGATACACAATCATTCTTTCCAACCAGTTATACGTCTAATGGTAATATTAGGGTTATGGTTTACCATGAAGGGTGTGTGAGTTTTGCTTCAAAAGTCAGTATGGAAATCGAAAATAATGTGTTTAGAAAGAAGTCTCATGAAAAGACCAGTCAAGAAACATCGAGGAATACATGTGTTCTGAAGCAGGATTTGATTGAAAGTGAACCAAATTCCTAGAAATTTGTGAACTTGTGGAGGAAATATATATCCTATGATGTGCATCAACTGAAAAAATAGTAATGTACCAGTGTTGAATAAAAATGAATGTAAAAATACACATCATGTCCCATAGGTGTCTACTTGCATTTACGTTAAACAGGGTCAGTTACTGTAAAAATATAAGGATTTCTATGCACCATTCACTGAAGTTAGTTTTCAATACTAGGAAACAAATATGTGTTTAAGGTGGATGAATACTTCTGAGAATAATCTTGTGAAAAGTTGATTATAAATCCACATACATGAACATGAATTTAGGGAGTGTAAAACATGACACATATATTTTATATTTTGAAAAATCTGGAGAGTGTGTGTGTGTGTGTGTGTATATATATATATATATATATATATATATATATATATATATACACACAAAACACACACACAGACATTAAAAAGTAAAAATTTATATGCCAATTGAAATTCATCATGAAATATATATCATCCACAGATCCAAACATATTTATTTTACTGAACATGGATTTATGTATCATGTTGTTGAAGTAGGAAGATCACCCATATGTTGAATTTTCAGCTCCAACAGCATTTAGGAGGAGTGATCTCTTCTCACAGTTTGTATCTGTTAAGTCAGCCACCTCACAAGAATGTACCTCGGAAACCAGGTTGGATTCTATATGTGCATGTAAAAATACATGTGCTGAATAGGCTACAGAGAAAGGGAGACAGGAATCCACATATTTGTTAATTTAAAAACACATGGAGAACTATTACATTGGACTAGATTTCTAACACCTACCCTTTATAATGCAAAAGGCAAGTCCAACTATACACCATGCCTCCTCTGAACTGCTTGTATTTCTGTTCTGTTTGGGTTATTTTTCTCCATGATATTAAGATTCATAGTCAGAGTCTAGTAGGGTATGGGTTAGTGTCAGCGATTCAGTATTTGGAATGGAAAATAGGAAAATGAATCCAATGTGTATGCAAATATGTGCTACACAAAAATCTTCCCACTCTCATCCAGAACAATGCCTTGACATTACCCTCGCCCCAAGTAAGATGCAGTTCGAGAAGAAGAGTTAGAAAATGTGTGAATACATATGTGGAATGATAAATGCTCAGGAGTTCACAACCTTGGTGTTGGTAGAGGAGTTTCCATAAGGAAGGGGCAGGGGAAACACTCCACAAACATGGAGGCTCTGGTTCCCTAAAGACTTCATGAGAAACTGCCTTTTAGGTTGGGCACTTGAGATATATGTTGTTGTCAGGAGCTTTAGCTGCCTTTGTAGTGAGACCATCAAAGCTGGGTCTGCATCTATGTGACCTGGAGGTCAAGGTTTCTGATTTTCCAATGAACATGAGGCAGAAGTGCTGAATTCACTTTTTGTAGGTAAACAGTGGCCACTGGAGACTAAGTGTCTCCCGGTGTGGACTGTGAAGCCATTTGGTCATCCTCTTCTTGTCATGGTGTTTCTTGGTGCTGCACTGGGAGTTTGGTATTTGCTTCATGAAATACAAGGACTTAAACTGGGACACAGTGCTGGAGGGAGTTCTGTCATGTGTGGTGGGTCAGGTTCCTAAAAGAATGCACAAACCAGTCTTCTATCCCAGAGAGCTTTCCCCGTTGACCCTAGCAACCTGATTCTGAACATTGCCCTGAAACCTCTCCATATAACAGGTCCCCTGGGACCTGCTTTCCGCAGCCCTGCTCCCCTCGGCCCTTTTTCCCCTGTGTCTTGCTTCCCCTGGCCTTTCTCTTGTGGGACCTGCTCCCCTAGGCCAGGCTCCCTCTGGTGCTGCTTTTCTGGGCAGTGCCTCCCCTGGCCCTAATCTCCTGGTCCTGATCTCCTTGGGCCCTACTACACCTTGTCCTGCTCCCCATGGTCCTGCTTTCAAGTGCACTGCTCCCCCGACCCTGCTCCCCTGGGCCATGCTCCTCCTGGCCTTGTTGCCCTGAACCCTGCTCCTCCCTGGGCTAATCTCTCCATGGGCCCTGCTCCCCCTGGACATGTTCTCACCAGAGCCGTGCTCCATCTCTTCCTAATTTCCTGGGCAATTCTCCCCATGGCATTGCTCACCATAGCCTCAGTTCCCCTGGCCCTAATCCCCTGGTCCTGCTCCCCTCGGAGCTTTAGCTGCCTTTGTAGTGAGACCATCAAAGCTGGGTCTGCATCTATGTGACCTGGAGGACAAGGTTTCTGATTTTCCAATGAATATGAGGCAGAAGTGCTGAATTCTCTTTTTGTAGGTGTGATTAGGGCCCAAAAATATTATTTTGGGGCCCTGATCCACCTTTTCTTGCTACCCATGGCCCTGCTCCCCATGGGCACAACTTCCCTGGGCCCTGCTCCCTCTCGTCCTGCTTTCCTGGCTAGTGCTCCCCATAACTCTGCTCCTCTGAGACCTGTTCCCCCTGGCCCTGCTCCCCTGGACCCTGCAACCCCTGTGTCCTGCTCCCCCTGGCCCTGCTCCCATGGGCTCTGCTCCACTAGGCCATGCTCCCTCTGGTCCTGCTTCCCCAGGATCCTGATCCCCCTGGTCCAGCTTCACCAGACACCACTCCCTCTGGCCCTGCTTCCCTAGGCTCTACTCCCTATAGCACTGCTCCTCTGAACCCTGCTCCTCCTTGTGCTCCACTCTCCCTGGGCCCTGCACACCCTGGGTTCTGTTCCCCCAGTCCAGGTTCATAGAACCCTGCTTTCTCTGGCCCTGTTCCCCTGGCCCTGTTCACCCTGTCCTGCTCCCCTGGGCCCTGTTCTTCCCTGGGGCCTGCTCCCTCTGGTCCTGCTTCCCTGGGCGCTGCTCCTCCTGGCATTGCTCTCATGGGCCCTGCTCTCCGTGGCCCCTGCTCCCTCTGGTTCTGTTTTCATAGGCACTGCTCTCCCAAGCTCTGCTCCCCTGGGCCCTGCTCCCCTGGGACATTCTCTCCCTGGCCCTGCTCCCTGGGGCCTGCTACTCCTGTGTCTGGCTCCCCCTGGTCCTGCTTTCCTGGGCCCTGCTCCCCTGGGCCATGCTATACCCTTGCCCAGGTCCCCTAGGCCATACTCCCTCTAATACTGATCCCCCTAGGCCCTGATATTCCAGACTCTGCTCCCCTTGGCCCGGCTTCCCCCTAGGCTCTACCCCATCTGTGCCCTGCTCTCCTTTGACCCTGCTCCTTCTTGTCCTGCTTCACTGGACCCTGCTCCACTTGGCCATGCTCCCTCTGGCTGTGTTTCCCCTAGCCCTGCTCCGCTGGGCCGTGCTCACCTAGACCCTACTCCCTCTGGTCTTGCTTTCCTGGGCCTTGCTCCCTCAGGCCATTCTCCCTTGGGCCCTGCTTTCCTGGGCCTGCTTCTCCTGGACCTGCTATGCTGGGCACTGCTCCTGCTGAGTCCTGCTCTTCTGAGCCCTGTTGCCCCTGGTCCATTCTCTCACTGGGCCCTGCTCCCCCAGGCCCTTAACCCCTTACTCTGTTTCTCCAGGGACCTGTTCCTCATGGCCCTGCTCCCCCTTTCCCTGCTTCTCCTTGGCCTGCTTCTCCAGGCCCTGCTCCCCTTGGTGCTGCTCTCCCTGAGCCCTTGTCTCTGACCCCGCTCCCCCTGGCCCTTGTATTCCTGGCTCTATTCCCTCTGGTTCTGCTCCCCTGGACCCTGCTCCTCTGCGACCTGCTCGCCCTGTCCCTGCTACCCTGGGCCCTGCTTCCCCTGAGTATTGCTCCCCCTGGCTCTGCACCCCTGTGCCCAGCAACCCCTGTGTCCTGCTTCACCTGGCCCTGCTCCCCATGGGCCCTGCTCTTCCTGGCCCTAATCCCCTGGCCCTGCTCACCCTGTCCCTTCTCTCCTGGGCCCTACTTCCCCTGTCCCTTCTCCCCTGGGCCATGCTAGTCCCAGGCCCTGCTTCCCTGTGCCCTACTCCCCATGGAGCCTTCTTCCCTTGGGCCCTGATCTTCTGGTCTTGCTCCTCATGGGCCCTGCTCGCCGGGCTCTGTTCCCCCTGACCCTGGTCCCCCTTGGCCATGCTCCCTGAGCCCTGCTCCCCTGGGTTCTGCTCCCTCTGGGCCCTTCTCCCCCTGGTAATGCTCACCCTGGGACCTTCTCCCCCTGGCCCTGCTCCCTCTGGCCCTTTTCTCTCCGGATCTGCTCCCCTGGCTCTGCTTCCCTGGGCCTTGCTCCTCTGGCATCTTCTCTCGCTGGTCCTACTTCTCTGGGCACTGCTATCACTGTGTACTGTTCCCCCTGTACCTACTCCCCTGAGCCCTGCACCCATGTGTCCTGCTCCCCATGGTCCTGCTTTCCCGGGCCCTGCTCCTCCTGGCCCTGCTCCCCTGGCCCTGTTCCACCTTGGCTGTGCTCGCTGAGCCCTGCTACCCTGGGTACTGCGCCCCCTGGGCCCTGCTTCCCTGGGCCCTGCACCCCTGGTCCTGCATTTCTCAACCCTGATTCTCCTGACCATGCTCCCCTGGGCCCAGCTCCCCCGAGCCATGCTCCCTGGGCCCTCCTCCCCATGGTTCTACACCCCCTGCACTGGTTTCCCTGTGCCCTGCTCCCCTGGGCCCTGATTCCTTTGGGCCCCTTTCACCATGGTCCTTCTCCCCATGGGCCCTGCTCCCCTTACCCTGCTACCCCAACCCTATTTCCTGTGAGCCCTTCCCACCCTAGCCTGGATCTCCTGGGTCCTGTTCCCAGTAGGCCTCCTCTCCTTGGGCCATGCTCTACCTGGTCCAGCTCATCCTGGGCCCTGCTCACCCTGGTCCTGCTCACCCTGGCCCTACTTCCTGTGGGCTCTTCTCCTAGCCTGGCTCTCCTGGGCCCTGTTCCCTGTAGGCCTCCTCTTCATGGTTCAGCTCCACCTGGTCTGGCTCCTCCTGGGCCCTGCTCCCCCTGGCCCTGCTCCCCTAGGCACTACTCCCCCGGGTCCTGCTCCCATGGGCCCTCCTCTCCTGGGCCCTGCTTCCTCTGGCCCTGCTCCACTGGGCACTACAACCCCTGTGTCCTGCTCCCCCTGGCCCTGCTCCCATGGGCTCTGCTCCGCTGGGCCATGCTCCCTCTGGTCCTGCTTCCCCTAGATCCTGCTCCCCCTGGTCCAATTCACCAGACACCACTCCCTCTGGCCCTGCTCCCATAGGCCCTACTCCCTCTAGCCCTGCTCCCCTGGGCCTTGCTCCCCTCTGGATCTGCTCCTCTTGGCCCTGCTCCTCCTTGTGCTCCAGTCCCCCTGGGCCCTGCACACCCTGGGTTCTGTTCCCCTGGTCCAGCTTCATAGCACCCTGCTCCCTCTGGCCCTGTTCCCCTGGCCCTGTTCACCCTGTCCTGCTCCCCTGGGCCCTGTTCCTCCCTGGGGCCTGCTCCCTCTGGTCCTGCTTCCCTGGGCGCTGCTCCCCCTGGCATTGCTCCTATGGGCCCTGCTCTCCCTGGCCCCTGTTCCCTCTGGTTCTGCTTTCCTAGGCACTGCTCCCCCAAGCTCTGCTCCCCTGGGCCCTGCTCCCCTGGGACTTTCTCTCCCTGGCCCTGCTCCCTGGGGCCTGCTACTCTTGTTTCTGGCTCCCCCTGGTCCTGCTTTCCTGGGCCCTGCTCCCCTGGGCCATGCTATATCCTGGCCCAGGTCCCCTAGGCAATGCTCCACCCTGACCCAGGTCCCCTAGGCCATGCTCCCTCTGGTCCTGCTCCCCTAGTCCCTGATACTCCTGACTCTGCTACCCTTGGCCCTGCTTCCCCCTAGGCTCTGCCCCATCTGTGCCCTGCTCTCCTTTGACCCTGCTCCTTCTGGTCCTGCTTCACTGGACCCTGCTCCATTTTGCCCTGCTCCCTCTGGCTGTGTTCCCCCTAGCCCTGCTCCCCTGGGCCCTGCTCACCGAGGCTCTACTCCCTCTGTTTCTGCTTTCCTGGGCCTTGCTCCCTCAGGCCCTTCTCCCTTGGGCCCTGCTTTCCTGGGCCTTCTTCTCCTGGACCTGCTCTGCTGGGCCCTGCTTCTGCTGAGTCCTGCTCTTCTGAGCCCTGCTCCCCGTGGTCCCTTCACTCCCTGGGCCCTTCACCCCGAATACCTTAACAACTTACTCTGCTTGTCCAGGGCCTTGTTCCCCCTGGCCCTGCTCCCCCTTTCCCTGCTTCTCCTGGGCCTGCTTCCCCAGGCCCTGCTCCCCTTGGTGCTGCTCTCCCTGAGCCCTTGTCTCTGACCCTGCTCCGCCTGACCCTTGTATCTCTGGCTCTACTCCCTTTGGTTCTGCTCCCCTGGACTCTGCTCCTCTGCAACCTGCTCGCCCTTACCCTGCTACATTGGGCCCTGCTCCCCCTGAGTATTTCACCCCCTGGCCCTGCACCTCTGTGCCCAGCAACCCCTGTGTCCTGCTTCGCCTGGCCCTGCTCCCCATGGGCCCTGCTCTTCCTGGCCCTAATCCCCTGGCCCTGCTCGCCCTGTCCCTTCTCTCCTGGGCCCTGTTTCCCCTGTCCCTGCTCCCCTGGGCCATGCTCCTCCCAGGCCCTGCTTCCCTGTGCCCTACTCCCCATGGACCCTTTTTCCCTTGGGCCCTCTCTTCTGGTCTTGCTCCTCATGGGCCCTGCTCACCGGGCCCTATTCCCCCTGACCCTGGTCGCCCTTGGCGGTGCTCCCTGAGCCCTGCTCCCCTTGGTTCTGCTCCCCCTGGGCCCTGTTTCCCCGGGCCCTGCTCCCCCTGGGACTGCTCACCCTGGGACCTTCTCCCCCTTGACCTGCTCCCTCTGGCCCTTTTCTCTCTGGATCTGCTCCCCTGGCTCTGCTTCCCTGGGCCTTGCTCCTCTGGCATCTTCTCTCCCTGGTCCTACTACCCTGGGCCCTGCTATCACTGTGTACTGTTCCCCCTGTACCTACTCCCCTGAGCCCTGCACCCATGTGACCTGCTCCCCATGGTCCTGCTTTCCCGGGCCCTGCTCCTCCGAGTCCTGCTCCCTGGCCTTGCTTCACCTTGGCCGTTCTCCCTGAGCCCTGCTACTCTGGGTACTGTGCCCCCTAGGCCCTTATTCCCCTGGGCCCTGCTCCCCCTGGTCTAGCATTTCTGGGCCCTGATTCTCCTGACCATGCTCCCCTAGGCCAAGCTACCGGGAGCCATGCTCCCTGGGCCCTCCTCCCCATGGTTCTACACCCCCTGCACTGGTTTCCCTGTGCCCTGCTCCCCTGGGCCCTGCTTTTTTGGGCCCTGTTCACCATGGTCCTTCTCCCCATGGGCCCTGCTCCCCTGACCCTTCTACCCCAACCCTATTTCCTGTGAGCCCTTCTCACCCTAGCCTGGATCTCCTGGATTCTGTTCCCGGTAGGCCTCCTCTCTTTGGGCCATGTTTCACCTGGTCCAGCTCCTCCTGGGCCCTGCTTTCCCTGGCCCTGCTCAACCTGGCCCTACTTCCTGTGGGCTCTTCTCCTAGCCTGGCTCTCCTGGGCCCTGTTCCCCGTAGGCCTCCTCTTCTTGGGTCATGCTCCACCTGCTCTGGCTCCTCTTGGGCCCTGCTTCCCCTGGCCCTGCTCCCCTAGGTACTACTCCCCCGAGTCCTGCTCCCATGGGCCCTCCTCTCCTGGGCCGTACTTCCCCTGGCTCTGCTCCCTGGTCCCTACTCCCAATGTGTCCTTCTCCCCCTGGCCTGTCTCCCCTGGACTATTTTCTCTCTGGTCCTGCCCCCCCAATCCATGCTCCTCATGGCCCTGTCCTCCTGGGCCCTACTCCCCACTGGGCTCCTCTCCCCATGAGTTCTGCTCCTCCTTGGCCCAGCTCCCCCTGGACCTGCTTCCCTGGGCCTCACTCCCTCTGGCCATGCTCCCCCTGGCCCTGTTTCCCCTGGCCCTGTTTCCCCTGGCCCTTCTTCCCTGAAATTTACTTCTCTGGGCCCTGCTCACTCTGTTCCTGCTCCCCCGGGGCCCTGTTCCTCCTGACGCTGATTCCCTGGGCCCTGCTCCTCTTTCACTCTGTTGTCTGGTCTGCTCCCTCTCGTTCTGCTCACCTGGGCCCTGCTCCCAATAAGTCCTGCTCCTCCATGTCCTGCACCCCATGGGCCCTGCTCCCCCTGGCCCAACTCCCTGTGGGCTCTGCTTCCTCTAGGCCTGCTGTCCCGGGCCTTGCTCTCCCTGGACCTCCTCCCTCTGCGCCCCGCTCCCCTGGGCCCTGTTCCCCCCTGGCACTACTCCCCTGGGCTGTGCTCCCTCTGGTCCTGCTCCCCTTGGGCCCTGCTTTTCCTGGACCTACTTTCTTAGGTCCTGCTGCCCCTTGGGCCCAGCTCCCTCTGGGCCCTACACCCCTTGTCCCTGATCCCCCTGGTGCTGCTTCCCTGGGCCCAGTTCCTTCTGGCCCTGCTCCCCCTGTCCATGTTTCCCCTGGCCCTACTTCCCTAGGCCCTACTCCACTGAGCCCTGCTTCTCTGGTCCTACTTTCCAGGCCCTGTTAGCCCTCGCACTGCTCCCCATAGCCCCTGCTCCCCCTGGCCCTAATTCCCTGGTCCTGTTCTTCTTGGGCTCTGCTCCACTTGGTCCTGAAAACCATGGCCCTGCTCCCCATGGGCCCTGCTCCTCCTGCCATAATCCCCTGGCTCTGTTCCCTGTAGGCCTCCCTGCTCTCTGTTCCCTGCTTCTCCTGGCCCCTTCTCTCCCTGGCCCTGCTTCCCTGGTATATGCTCCCCTGGGACCTTCTGTCCCTGGCCCTGCTCCCTGCGCCCTACTCTTCTCCCCCTGTCCCTGCTCCCCTAGGCCTTGCTCCCCCTGTGTCCTGCTCTGCCTGGCCCTGCTCCCCTGGGCTGTTCTCCCTCTGGTCCTGTTCCCTCCTGGGCCCTGCTCCACCTGGCCCTGCTCTTCTGGGCCTTGCTCTCCACTTGGGCTCCATTCCCCCTGAACCCTGCTCCCCCTTGGCTCTGGTCCCCCTGATCTTGCTTCCCTGGACCCCATACCTCTGGCCCAGCTCCCCGTACCTTGTTCCTCCTGGCTCTGCTCCTCTTGGCCCTGCTCCCTCTGGTCTTGCTTCCCCGGGCCCTGCATTTCCTGGCCCTGCTCCCCAGGGCCCTACTTTCCTCTGGTCCTACTCCCCTGTTCTCTGCTCTTTTTGGTTCTTCTCTGCCTGGGCATCAGTTTTCCTGTGTCCTGCTTCCCCTTGGCCTTGCTACCCCTGAGTCCTGCTCCCCATGTTCCTGCTTCCATGGGCCCTGCTCCCCATGCCCTGCTCCCCTGACTTGCTCCCCTTACTTGCTTCCCTGACTTTCTCCCCCTGGCCCTGCTCCTCTGGGCCCTGCTCTTTCTGGTTCTTCTCTGCCTGGGCATCAGTTTTCCTGTGTCCCGCTCCCCCTGGGCTTTGCTACCACTGATTCCTGCTCCCCATGTTCCTGCTTCCCTGGGCCCTGCTCCCCCTGCCCTGCTCCCATGACTTGCTCTCCCTGGCCCTGCTCCTCTGGGCCCTGCTCCTCTTGGCCATGCTTCCCCTGGGTCATACTCCCCCTGGGCCTGCTCCCCCTGGACCTGTTCCCATGTTCCCTACTCCCTTGTCCCTACTTCCCTTGGCCCTGCTCCTCTGAGCCCTGTTCTCCCTGGCCCTGCTCCCCATGTTTTCTGCTCTCGTGCCCTGCTCGCCCTGGCTCTACTCCCTGTGGCCTCTGCTCCCCCTAGCCCTGCTTTGCTGAGTCTTGCTCCCCCTGGTTCTCCTCTCCCTGGGCCCTGCTCTCCCTGGCCCTGTTCCCCTGGGTCCTACTGTCCCCAGGCCTGTTCCCTGGGCTCTTCTCTCCCTGCTTCTGCTCTTTCTGGCCCCAGGTCCCCCTGGGACCTGCTCGCCCTTGGCCCCGCTCCCTCTGGCCCTGCTCCCCTTGGCCGTTTTCCCCCTGGGCCCTGCTCTCTGGGCCTTGCTCCCTCTGGTCCTGCTTTCCTGGGCCCTGCTCCCCATGGCACTACTCCCCATGGGCCCTCCTCCCCCTGGCCCTGCTAACCTGGGACCTGTTCCCCTGTGCCTTGCTCCCTCAGGGCCTTGCTCCCCCTGGGCCCTTCTCCCCATGCTCTTGCTCCACATGGGCCATGCTACCTTGGGCCCTGCTTGCCCTGATCCCTGCTTCTCCTGGGCCCTGCTACTCCTGGCCCTGCTCTGCTGGGCCATGCTCCCCCCTGGGCTCCTTTCCCTCTGAGTCGTGCTCCCCCTTGGCTCTACTCTCCTTGGTCCTGCTTCTCTGGGCCCTGTTCCCTCTGGCCCGCTCCCCATGACCCTACTCCCTAGACACTGCTACTCCTGGTTCTACTCCCCCATTGCCCTGGATTCCTGTGCCTCACTCCCCCTGGGCCCTGCTCCCCCTGGTCCTTCTCTCCATACACCTTGCTTCCCTGGTCCTGCTCCCCCTGGCCTTACACCTGCAGCCTATGCTCCCCCTAGCCCTTATATCCTCTGTCCTGCTCCCCATGCTCTTCCTTTCCCTGGGCACTGCTCCAACTGGTCTTGCTCCCCCCCGGGCCCTGCTCCTCATGGCCCTGCTCCACTGGGCCCTAGTCCCCCCATTCTTGCTTCCCTAGGCCCTGCTTCCCCTATTTCTGCTCCTCCTGGGCCTTGGTCCCCCCTAGGCCCCACTCCCCCTGGGACCTGCTTCCCCTGTACCCTGCTCCACCTGGTCCTGCTTCCCTGGGCCCTGCTTCCCCTGGCCCTCCTCCCCTTGGCCCTGCTTCCTCTGGGCCTGATCCTGGAGGCACTGCTTCTCCTGCCACTGCTTTCTTTGGGTCCTTCTCCCCCTAGCCCTGCTCCCTCTGGCCCTTCTCCCTCTGGCTCTGTTCCCCCTGGTGCTTCTCCACTGGATGATACTACTCTGGAACTTGCTCTCCCTGGCCCTGCTCCAAT
This sequence comes from Ictidomys tridecemlineatus, assembly GCF_052094955.1. Lineage (NCBI taxonomy): Eukaryota > Metazoa > Chordata > Mammalia > Rodentia > Sciuridae > Ictidomys > Ictidomys tridecemlineatus. Next base: position 88,040,210 of record NC_135483.1, read on the forward strand.
GAGCCCCAGTCCACCTGTGTCCTACACTCCCTGGCCCTGCTCCCCCTGGCTCTGCTCCCCCTTTCCCCTGCTTCTCCTGTGCCCGCTTCCCTGGGCCCTGCTCCCCCTGTGTCCTGCTCTCCCTGGGCCCTGCTGAACCTGGACCTATTCCCCTGGGCCTCGTTCTCTAGACCCTGTTCCCACCTGTGCTTCACTCCTCCTGGGCGCTGCTCTCCCTTGGCCCTTATCCCCCTGGCCATTTCTCCACCTGGCCTGCTCCCCCTGGCCCTTTTCTCCTGGCTCTTTTCTCCCTGGCTCTGCTCTCCCTGGCCCTGTTCTCCCTGGCCCTGCACTCCCTGGCCCTGCTCCCCTTGCCCTGCTCGCTCTGGCCCTACTTTTTATGGGCTCTGCTCCTTCTAGCCCTGCTCTCCTTGGCCCTGCTCTCTCTGGTCCTCTTCTCTCATGGCCTTGCTCCAACTTATCCTGCTCCTCCAGGGCCCTTCTTTCCCTGGCTCTGCTCCCCTTGGCACTACAATCCCAGTACTGCACCCCTGGGCCTTGCTTCCCCTGGTTCTGCTCCTCCTGGGCCCTGGTTCCCCTGTGCCCGGCTCCCACTGAGGCTTGCTCCCACTCGGCCCTGCTCACCCTGGCTCTGCTCCCTTGGCCCTGCTCCCCCTGGTTCTGCTCACCCTGGGCTCCGCTCTCCCTAGGCACAGCTCCCCCTGGGCCCTGCTCCCCCTGCTCTTTTTCTCCTGGCTCTGCTCCCTCTGGCTCTGCTCTCCTGTGCCCTGCAATCACTGGCCCTTCTCCCCTGGGCCGTACTCCTGCTAGGTCCTTCTCCCCCTAGCCCTGCTCCCCAGGGCCCTGCTTCCCCTGTGGCCTGCTTCCCCTGGTCCTGCTCCTCTGGGCCCTACTCCCTGTGTGCCCTTCTCCCCCGGTCCTGCTCTATCTGGCCCTGCTCTCCTGGGCCCTGCTCCTCCATGGGCTACACTCACCCAGAGCCCTGTTCTCACCTGGCCCTGCTCCCCCTTGTTCTACTTCCCCAGGACCCACTCCCTCTGGCCCTACTCCCCCTGGACCTGTTCCTCCTGGCTCTTCTCACCTGGATCTTGCTCCCCTGGGCCCTTATCTCTCTGGTCCTGCTTCCCTTGGCCCTGCTCCCCCTGGCCTGCTCTCCCTGGGCTCCGCTCCCCCTAGGCACAGCTCCCCCTGGGCCCTGCTCCCCTTGGCCTTTTTCTCCTGGCTCTGCTCCCTCTGGCTCTGCTCTTCTGTGCCTTGCTCCCCTGGGACCTGCACTCACTGGCCTTTCTCCCCTGGGCCGTACTCCTGCTTGGTCCTTCTCCCCCTGGCCCTGCTCCCCAGGGCCCTGCTTCCCCTGTGGCCTGCTCCCCCTGGCCCTGCTCCCCTGGGCCATTCTCCCTCTGGTCCTATCCCCCCAGGGCCTTGCTCCTCCTGGCCCTGCTCTTCTGTGCCGACTCCCCCTGGGCTCCACCCCCCCTGAGTCATGCTCCCTCTTGCCCCTGTTCCCACTGGCCCTAATCCCCCTTGCCCTCTACCCCTGGCCCTGCTCCCCTGGGACCTGCTCCCCCAGGCCCTGGAACCCCTAGGCCCTGCTTCCCCTACCCTTGATCCCCGGGCCCTGCTTTCCCTGGGCCCTGCTCCCCCTACCCCTGCTCGCCTAGGCCCTGCTCCCCCTGGCCATGCCCCCTCTGGGCTCTACTCCTGCAGAGCCTGCTTTCCTGGATCCTCCTCCCCCTCCCCCTACTCTCCCTGGGCCTGATCCCCTGAGCCCTGCTCCCCCTGGTTTTGCACTCCCTAGGCTGTTCTCCCCCTGGCTCTTTTTCCCCTGGCCCTGCTCCACCTGTTCCTGCTTGCATGTACCTAGCTTTCCCGGACCCTCCTCCCCCTGGCCCTGCTTCCCCTGGGCCTCCTTCCCTTGGCCTTTTTCCCCTGGCCCTGCTCCCTCTGTCCCTCTTCTACTTGGCCCTGCTCCCGTGGGCCCTGTTCCCCCTAGCCCTGCTCTCCTAGTCCCTGTTCCCTCTTTTGCTGCTCCCTCTTTTCCTCTTCACCTCGTCCTACTCCCCCTTGGCCCTTCTCTCCCTGGCCCTGCTCCCTGGGCCCCTTGCCCCTTGTCCTGCTCTTTGGGCCCTGCTCTACCTCATCCTGCTACCCAGGGCCCCATTGTCCCTGGGTCCTGCTCTCTTTGGGCCCTGCTCCATCTGGTCCTGCTCCCCCGGGCCTTGCTCCTCCTGGCTCTGCTCCTCCTGGCCCTGCTCATCCTGGCCCTTCTCCCCTGGGCATTGCTCCCCCCTGTGCTTCACTCCCCCTGTACTCTGCTTCCCCATGGCTTCATTCCCCTTGGTCCTACTACTCTGGGACCCACTCCCCTTTGTCCTGCTACCCTGGCCCTGATTTCCCTGGCCCTGCTACCCTGGGTCCTGCTCCCTCTGGTCCCTACTCCCTCTGGCCCTGCTTCCCCTGGCCCATATCCCCCTGGCCCTGCTCTCTTTGGCCCTGCTCTCCTGGGCCCTGCTGCCCCGGGCCCTGCTCCCTCTCATCCTGCTTCCCCACTGGCCCTGCTCCCTCAGGCCTTGCTCTCCCTTGTTCTGTTCCTCCGGGCCCTGTTCCTCCTGGGCCTTGCTCCCCCTGGGTCCTGATATCCCTGGGCCCTGCAACTTCTGGTCCTGTTTCCCTGCTCCTTACTCCCCCTTGCACTACTCCCCCTGGCCTCTGTTCCCCTTGGCCCTGCTCCCCTTGGCCCTGCTCCCCCTAGCCCTGTTCCCCCTGGTCCTACTCCCCCTGGCACTGTCACCCTGGCCCTGCTCTCCTGGGCCCTGCTCCCTCTGTTCCTGCTCCCTTGGGCCCTGCTCCCTCTAGCCATGCTCCCTCTGGGCCCTGCTCCCTCTAGCCATGCTCTTTCAGGGCCCTGCTCCTGCTGGGCCTGCTCCCCCAGGCCCTGCTCCCCCTCCCCCTGCTCCCCTGTGCCCAGCTCCCCTGTGCCCAGCTCCCCCTGGCCATGCTCCCCATGGGCCCTACTCCTTCTGGGTGTGCTCCCCTGAGCCCTTCTCCCCCTGGTACTGCACTCCCTGCACCCTTCTCCCCCTGGCCCTTTTCCACCTGGCCCAGCTCCAGCTGTCCCTGCTCCCCTGGGCCCTGCTCCCACTGGCCCTCTTCTCCTGGGCCCTCCTCCCCTACACCTGCTCCCCCTATCTCTGCTCCTCCTACCACTGCTCACCCGTGCCCTCCTCGCCCTGGTCATGCTCCCCATGGTCCCTGTTCTTTCTGGGCTTGCTCCCCCAGGCCCTGCACCCCCTGGTACTTCTCTCCCTGCACCCTTCTCTCCCTGGCCCTTTTCCCCATGGCCCTACTCTTAATGGACCTTCACCCCTGTCCCTGATCTCCCTGACCCTGCTCCCCCCTGGCCCTGCTCCCCCTTGCCCATGTTCCCGTGGCTCTACTCCCCCTGGCCCTTTCCACATGCTCCTGCTTCCCTGGGCCCTGCTCCCTCTGTTCCTGCTCCCCTGGGCCCTACTCCCTCTGGCCATGAACCCCTTAGGCCCTGCTCCTGCTGGGCCTGCTCCCCTTGGCCCTGCTTCCCCTGGCCCTGCTCCCTTGGGCCCTACTCCCCCTAACCCTGCTCTCCCTACCCCTTCTCCCCCATGCCCTGCTCCCCCTGACAGTGCTCCCCATGGGCTCTTCTCCCTCTGGGCCTCCTCTGCCAAGCCCTGCTCCCCTGGTACTGCTCATCCTGCGCCCTTCTCCCCCTGGCCCTTTTTCCTCTTACCCTGCTCCTCCTGACCCTGTTCCTTCTCGTCCTGCTCCCCTGGCCCTGATCTCCCTGGCCCTGCTCCCCCTGGCCCTATTCCCCTTGGCCCTGATCCCCTGGGCCCTGCTCCCTCTGGCCCTGCTCCCCATGTGCCCTGCTCCTCCTGGCCCTAATTTCCTGGTCCTGCTCTTCTTGGGCCCTGCTCCACCTGGTGCTGATCCCAATGGGCCATGTTCTTCTGGCCCTAATTCCCTGACCCTGCTCCCCATGGCCCTGTTCCCCTGGCCCTATTCTCCTGGACCCAGCTTCCCTTGGCCCTGCTCCCCTAGGCCATCCTTCTCCTGGGCCCTGCTTCCCCTGAGCCCTGCTACCCCTGGTCCTGCTCCCTCTGACCTTGCTCCCACTGGTCTTGCTCCCCCTTGGCCCTGCTCGCCCTTGGCCCTGCTCCCTTAGTCCCTGCTTCCCCTGGTCCCTGTTGCTCCTATCCCTTCTCCCTTTGACCCTGCTCCCCTGGGCCCTGCTCACCCTGGGCCCTGCTCTCCTGGGCCCTGCACCCCCTAATTCTTCTCCCCCTGTCCCTGCTCTCCTAGCCTCTGCTCCCTACGAGCCCTGCACCCAGTTTGGAGGGCAACTATGCAGCAGGGCATCAGGTTGGTTCCCAGGGGTCCAGTGCTGCACTGGTGCTGGCCCAGGCAGGTTCTGTGCTGGATTTGCAGCTGGGATGCAGGCAAGGCTTCAGGAGGGGAAGTGAGTGGAATGTAGAAGGCCCTGGGGGCCAGGCTAGGCCAGGAAGAACAGGAACAATAGGTTCACTGTGTTGGCTTCAAATCATGACTTCTCAGTGAAGACCTGTATGAATGGAGCATGGGGGAAAAGCTTCAGGCGGATGTGGCTCTTTGGAGAGCAGAGGCCCCATTGTGTCCAGGCTCCTACTAAGGCACTGATGTCCAGGGGCTTCACTCTTCTTCCAGGCTGCAGCTCATGGTCCCGGTGTTCTCCAGTGAAGCTGGGCATGGATAATATGCCTGTGATTATGGCCAACTAGGGGCCTCAGGCCTTCGCTAGGCAGGTGGAATGGCTGTCGCAGGACTGCAGGCCATCCCATACCCACAGAGGGGCCAGGTCAGCAGGGCCGTGGTCCCTATCAATCAATGGAGGAGAGATGGCCCTGCGCTGTCCTTCTGCTGCCATCATGGGCTCGGGCGTCCAGGTACCAGTAGTCATTGGAAGGCCTCTCCAGTGGCCACTCCCGTGCCAGCAGCTGTGACCCAGCTCACCCAGCTCCTCCTTTCTGCCACCCCAGCCTTCTGGAGCACCCTTCTCCAGGAAGCCCCCTGGCCAACCCACCCATCAGGCCCTCTCGCTGGCTGCCCATGGTCTAGGGTCTCCACCCCTGGTCAGACCAGGTTCCTCTTCGCTGTGGGGGCACTTGGTGATTCTGGAACTCTGCTCCTTCCAGTAAGGTGGGAACAGCTTCCTTGGACAGCTGGGAGGCAGGGCAAGGCCTCCAACATTGGTGGGGTCAGGGGAATGACTCCTGCAGAACCCCACTACTTGGCCTTCAGTGCCTTAGTTTTCCCTTCCATCACAAAAGCCTGTGCTTCCAGGTGAGAGTGGGTTGGTAGTACAAACCTCCCACAATGCCCCTCAAAACCCCACCCTCCCTTTTCCTGTGGGCCATGCTAGTGTCCTGGGGCCTCCTTTGCCACACACCTCAGATAGGCAGCTTGGACAATGGAGGAAGCTCAAGATCAAGGTGGCATCATGTGGCTCCTCCTGAGAAGGGGAGTGTGCTCGGGCCTCTAGCTTTCCTGTGGTTGTAGCCACCTCTGGTTTTGTGCCTGTAGACACACCTTCCCTCATCCCCCCAGGCCCCAAGGACACACCCAGAAGGCAAGGACACCCCTCTCCCTGTGCCTTTTCTTCAATTTTAACCACAATGACCTATTTCCCCTGAGACTACATTCTGTGAAACTGCATGTTAGGAGTATCGGAGTATCTTAGGGAAGAAATCCAACCCTGGGCATCTGGAGAGGGTGGCCTGGCTCTGGACTGGGCACTGAGCAGCTCCTTTTCTCCCTCCCCACCTCCATCTTTTCCCCTCCTGAGCTCTCTTACCCCTCCTTATTCATGGTGTCCCTGCCCTGCCAGCCCAAGCCACTCTGTCCTGCCACAGCAGGGGCGGGTGACCCAGGCAGGTTTTGGATCTTCCGCAGTCACTGCTAATGGAAGGCTCTCAGGCACCAGTTTTGCCTGCACCTTGCTGGCACACAAGGGGGACTCACGTGTCCTGCCCAAAGTTTACCATCCACTGGTGGGCAAGGGACCCTGATTCAAAGGGCCCTGGGGCAGATGGAGGGGCCCACACGTGCCCAGCTAGCAGCTGACTGACCTGGGCACCCCTCTCTGTGGCCTCTGCCTCCAGGAGTGCCCAGTTGGGTAAGAGGACCAGGGCAGTGGAAGCTGGCCCTGCAGTCCTGGCAGCTTTCAGTTGGAGGTGGGGCTGATGAAGGAGGGCAGGCACCTCACTGCATCACCCAGGTGAATCCCAAACTCCTGGGGTCCAGTGATCCTCCCAGCTCAGGCTCCTAGGTAGCTGGGCTACAGGCCCACGGCCCTAAGCCAGGCAGAGTGGAGACCAGTCACTCTGTGACTGTGCAGGTGAGCTGGCTGAGCCTGAACTCCCCCTCTGGGGTCAGTGGCCTGCCTAGTGTCCTGCAGGACCCCAGAGCTGAGCCCAGCACCCGGCCCTGGGCATCCTACAGCAGCTCAGTTGTCAAAGGTGTGGACTGAAGCTGTGGTTGAGCCTCATCCCTGCACCTGACCCTGTCATCCAGAAGGCCAACAGGGTCACCTGTTGTCAAGGATGTCAACTTGCAATCCAAGTCTGGGAACAACATGGCTCAGCTGGTGTCCACCAAGGGCTAGGGTGTGTGTGTGTGGGGGGGCATGCCTGAAAAATGGCCACAGTGGTCATCGTCATTAAGGAGCTTACAGCTGCCCAAAGCAGACATGGTCCCTAAAAAGGCAAGCACATAACTTAACATAAGAGGATTTTGTGGCAGGGCGTGGGCTGCTTCCCAAGGATAGGTTTGGTCAGGGGCCATTTTTCACAGAGGAGCATGTGCCCTGCATGCCCCTGGTCAGAACCCCTGAATAGCTGGACAGACATAGCTCCAGGACCAACCAGGGCAGAGCTGCAGCCTGGAGGGACAGCTGGGCTGGGGTAGCATGCCAACTCAGAATCTAATGTTCTGCTCCTGGTCACTCCACAGATAAGAGAAAAGCTTGGAGACCCATTGAAGATTCTCCTTTGAGCCATGAGTTTCTTCCCCATGGTTTATATCTGGGTGGTCAGAGCAGGGTTTTGCCAGGAGCCAGATGCCCTCTTCAGCTCCCCTTTACTGGAAGAGAGTGACTGTCCCTGGTATGGGCAAGCAGTTAGGGCCAGCTCAGGGCTCCATATGTCCACAGTCTGGGCTTCTGGGAGCCAGGACCCTGCCTGGACCCACAGGCTTTCTCCCAGAGGAACTGTCATCCAGGGCCTGCTGGTGCAAAACCTTCCTGGAATAGCAGCTGCTACATAAACCATGGTCAGCTGCCGGGACACTCAGGGGTCAGGGTGCAGGCTCCAGGGCTGGGGACAGCCAGCTGGGCTCAGCTTCAGCTAAAGTGGAAGAGGGTGAGGGTGGGGTGCGAGTAGAGCCCAGAAGGCAGGGAGGTACTTGCCCAGCATTGAGGATGTAGGGACAGGAGGAGCTGGGTTGTCAGACTTCTCAGAATCCCCAGGGCTGACCTTTGGGTACCTAGGGGTTTGGGTTCTTTCCTTGGGTCTGAATGTCTCTGGCTTCCTGGCCTGGGAGAGCTGGCTGCCCATTGCAGGTAATCAGACTGTGTTGGGCCCTAGGCAGTCATGTTGCCATGCCCAGTGTCCCTGGTAGTGAGGCATAATCAGCCCAGGCAGGAGTAGAATCTCAGCCAGAAGTCCTTTCTTAGCTGGGTGGGGATTGTCTTCCTGGGCTCCCCTGCTGGGCAGGATGAGGTCTGAACCCTGCTGCTCTCCTTCTTCCTAGAAAGGACTTCCCTCCACTTTCCCTGAGTGTCGGGAGCCTACCAGACCCGGCCTGCCCAGGGGGGCCTGTGGTAGCACTGTCTGCTACCTATTGCCCCAGTCCAGTGGGGCACCCAGCTGCTGGAGGGTCATTCCACCAACCTCCTTCCCAGGCTCCTCAGCCATCAGAAACAGGCAAGTCTGAAAAATTATCATGGCCAGGACAGGGCTGAGGTGACAAGATGACAGATGTCACATGGGGTCCTGGATGGAATCCTTCACAGACAGAAGGGGAAAGCAGTAAGTCTGAATAAACTTGGGCTTTGGTTAACAGTACCAATATCAACTGGTTTATTGTAACAAATACAAATTACACTAAGATGTTGGTACAGGGGAAATTGGGTGCTGGGTGTGGGGACTACCTGTACTATCTTTGCAATTTTCCTGTGTACTCAAAACTGTTCTAAATGATGGCACTTGTTGGTAAATGGGTGGAGCTGGAGAATATCTTGCTAAGCGAGATAAGCTGATCCCCCCAAAACAGAGGCTGAATGTTTCTTTCCTCTGATATGCAGATGCTAATTCATAATGAGGGGGGACTACGGAAAAAGAGAGTTACTTTAGACTAGGTAGAAGGGAGTGAGGGAAGGAAGAGGGCATGGGGTAGAAAGGACAGTAGAATGTATTGGACATCATTACCCTACGTGCATATGTAACTGCAGAGCGGGTGGGATTCTGCACCACATGCAATCAGAAGAGTGAGAAGTTATACTTCACTTGTGTGTGATGTGTCAAAGTGCCTTCTACTGTCATGCATAACTAATTGAAAAACTTAAAAACCAATGAAGGTCAGAATGAGCATGATAAGGCACAGTTTTGAAATAAAAGAATAAACAACAAAAAACTGTTCTAAAAAACAATACATTATAAATGCCTTCGAGTATGAGCTACAGATGACACCACAGGTGCCCTTTGCCATTTGAAGCTGGCAGTGAGGACAGAGGCTTACTGTACTGTCCCAGTTATTCGTGTGGTGTCTGAAATTTATGTCACAAATATGGGTTTGGAAGAAACCAACAAAGTGGTGCTTGGGAATCTTTCTGCTCAGCACCTGGCTGAATTCGAAGCCGCATCCAAGGGCTTCATTGAAACAGGTATGTAACTGGACACACCTCACTGGCACACCTTGCCTTCCACCCTGACCCTGGAGTGGATCCCACAGATGGTGCAGCAAAGGCCTGGCAAGGGGGTGGGAGTGGGCAGCAGCACAGGGTGTCCTGGGGCTTCTACTGGTGGGAAGGGTCTTTAGTGCCTGTCCTGTGTGATGGGTGCTTTGCCTGCCTCCTCCTGGGGCTCCTCCCAATCCCCCTTCCTGGGCCTCAGCAGCCCCAGATAGCTGGGCCTGCAAGTATGCACCACCACACCTGGCCAGCACCTAGAGCAGGAGCTAATGAGCACATGGTGCAGGGCACACTGCTCCTGAGGCAATTGTCTGGGGGTCCTGGTGCAAGAGAATTTAGCCCTGGCTCTCTTGCTCCTGGAGCTTGCTCTTAGGTGGGGCAAGGGTTATGGAGACTTTGTGCAGTGCAAGGACAGAGCCCCCCTGGCTCCCATAGTCCATTGGCTTCTCAAAGTCCCCATGCAGATACTCATAGCAGGTACTGCTACCTCCATTCACAGGCACAGGAACTGAGGCTGGGAAAACCTACACAGCAGGAGACTGCAGATCTGTGGTGCCCCTGGGCAGCCTGAGACCCCTCTGCCTGCACCCCACCACCCTCCATCCTCTATTTTTTTCTCTGCCTTAGTATTTGGGGACCTTTTGCTGGGCCATTATAAGGAGTGGGAATAGTGTACTTGGAATCTGCAGCTCAGATTAGCCTGAGAGCAGCTGTTAAGTAAATGTAAAATACGTCAGGAGAGCTACCTGGACGGCTTCTCTATCCAGGAAGTGACCTCACCTATGGTTAAATCCATGTGTCACTCTGTGTGGACGAGGGGTGCCTAGCTGAAACATTCTGGGCATGTCTGGAGGGTGTTTCTGGGTGATATTACAATTTGACTCATAGACTAAGCAAAGCAGATGGGCCTCCTGGGTGGGGACCTCACTTCATTCTCCATTGACAATTGAGGCCTCAATGGAGAAAGGGGGGAAAAGGCCGAGGGATTCTGCTCCTTTCTTTCCCACCTTCTTTTCTGAGTGGAGATGCTGCATTTCCTCTTCCCACCCTTGGACTGAGGTCCACCTCACCAGCACCCTTGGTTCTAGGCCTTTGACTTGAGCTAAACACCACCACAGGTTTCTCTGGGTCTCCTATGGCTTCGAGGCAGCAGATTTTGGGACTTCTCCTTAATAGAGCAGTCAGGTCGTCAGCACTCACTCCTTTCTCTCTGTACATCCTCTCAGTTCTGTGTTTCTGGAGAACCCTGACCAATGGGACGTGATGGGGAAAGATAATCCACATGTGTGCCTTGCTGGGTCCTGGCTTTCCTCAGACCATGTGGTCCTGTGCTCTGCCCAGGTTCTTGGGGCAACAGAGAGGAGGAAAGGAGAGAGAAAGACACACTGTGGAGGGTAAAGGCACCTGCTGCAGAGCTCACGGGCCAGCACGTGGTGGCCGAGCTCTGTGGGAGGCAGTGGGTAAGAAATCAAGAAGGCAGAGGGCTAGGAGGACAGGGAGAATGCATCTCCTGTTGGTCACAGTTCTTCTGGGTGCTCAGACACCAGCAGACCAGGCTTGGGTTATGCTGAATACCTTTCAGTGATCTGGGCAACAGCACCTGTGAGCCGTAGGAATCAGCTCTCAGTCCATGAACAAGGGCCCTTTCCTTAGACCATAGAGTAGCCACCACTCCATGGATCAAATGCTGAAGCCTTTATACACAGCATAGAGTGGAAACTTCCAGAATGGTGAACAGCTTGGTGAGCAGGTCAGTGTGGACCGGCACTTCGAATGTGGGTGTCCTGGGAAAGGAGAGGTCGGGACTACTTTTGTATCTTTTCTCAACAAACTCATTAATTCTTAGAGATAACTGTATGCAAACCAGGAACAAGGGGCCTTCCTGAATCATCATGAAGTCCTGGCTTTTCTTGGAAGGAGAGGATGTACCCACAAAGGGATGGGGAGACTGATTCCCCGGAAGAAGAGCTGATTGATATTTGCATGTCTGATCAGCATGGCTGTAAAGTGCATGTGAGGTCCCCTGATCCCAGCTCTGGCTGCCATCAGGGGCCTATCTTGGCTCCCTCCTCAGTGCCATCCTGAATCCTAAAACCCATGATATCACTGGCATCCTTGCTCTCTGAAGCCACCTGCTGTGGCCTGAATGTATCTCCCCCACCCTCAAATTCAGGTATTGAAATCTAACCCCCAGCATGAGAGTATTAGCAGGTGGAGGCTTTGGGAGGTCCTCAGGTGGAGGGTGGAGGCCCAGAGGTGGGATCAGTGTCCACATAAGAGAAAGCCCCAGAGCGGCCTGGTCTCTTCCGTCATGAGAAGAGTCAGTGAGAAGGCGCCATCTTTGAAACAGGAAGCAGATTCTCACCTGATGTGGAACGTGCTGACACCTTGTTCTTAGATTTCTCAGCTTCCAGAACTGTGAGAAATACTTTTCCATTGTTCTGCTATAGCAGCCTGAACAGATTGACCTCCCCTTCTGCCCTCTCCAGGCCTCTAGCCAGGGACCGTTCTGTGCTTTTGTGGGTCCACATAATTGACTGGACTTGCCTGGATGATCCAGGACAATCTCCCTATTTTCAAGTCCCTGCCCCGGTTACACTTTCCAAGTCTCTTCTGCCATCCAAAAGAACACATTCCAGGTTCCAGGTCCCAGGACGTGGGCATCTTTGGGGCATGCCACCTGAGATGGGGGAGAGAGAGCCTTTAATGGGGACAGGGAGCCCAAACAACCACAGGACCTTCCACTGCAGGGGAAGGAGGGCCCTCCACGGAGCCTGTTCTCCAGATGTGACTGAGGAACTGTGACCAATGGCACTTGTTTTGATTTGTGCTGTCCCTGAAGAAAGGACATAATTGGATGGATTTTTCAGTGAAAATACCACTAAGACCGTGGGCTAGATCCCTAGTGCACCATGTCTACAGAAAAATGGTCATTTTGAGATGACGGGCACCTTTCCTTAAGATATCCTAGAAACCCAGAGTAAAATCACGGATCTGCGAGAACCTTCTATGTGAAGAGGCATGAGAGGGCTCACCCTGAGGAAGCATCCCAGTCTTTAGGGTGTTCGTATTGATAAGAATCACTTTAAAAAGGCCCAAAACCCACAAGCTCCACGTGTGGTCAAACTGCTGCAGAGAGCAGGGGTGACAAAAGAGGTGAGGGAAACAGAAGTCTTGTGGTTTCGTAGCTGGTTTCATGATGAGTGATATTTCTCTAGAAAAACTGGGATCTGTTATGCCATGATGGTGGACAGCTTCAATGCCACTGTGGCTTGGCACCTGACTTCAGGGATGGGCTGACTTTCTGTTCCAAGTTCAAGATCACAGCCCAGTGGGGTGTGTGTGTGTGTGTGTGTGTGTGTGTGTGTGTGTGTGTGTGTGTGAGTTTGGGAGTATCTTCCAGTTATCCACTATAGGCTGTGGGTGCAACTTCTTGGTTGAGGGCTTGCCTAGCATGTGGGCTCCATTTCTAGTCCTCCTTCTTCCCAAAAGACACCCCATTATCCACTGCTGTGTAATTAATTGCCCAAGACATAGTGACATACTGACACCATTTCATTGTTCTGAGTTCCGTGGGTTTTGTGAGACTAGTCAGAGAACTCTGCTGGTCCCCCTTGGGATCCCTCCTGTTAGTGGTTCAATGGCAACAGGGCTGATCACCAGGGAAATGCTGTGCCTCTTTCCCTCTGTAGTCCTAAGGCCTCTCTGTGGAGTCTCTATAGCAGGTAGACTGACTTTTCAAATCAGGAGTTGTCAAACTTTCCTGTCAAGAACCAACTATTTGAGCTTTGTAGGCCATGTGGTCTTGTCACCTACGTTTCTGTCTCTCTTGTTGTGACATAGCCACAGACAGTGCAAGAAGATGGTCATGGTCGGCCACGATGACACTTTATTCACAACAACAGGCAGTGGGCTAGATTTTGCCTGCTTCCAGGGTGGCTCCAGAGTCTCAAGGGCACAAGAGCAGTCACCCCCTCTGTGAGCATCCAGCACAGTCCAGGCACAGAGTCACTGGCCACACTCAGCTGGCTAATGTAGGTTACAGGTTCAATCCAGATGCAACATTGGGGGAGCAGGGGATGGGTGTGAAGGAGGAAAGCATTTTTTCTACCCTCTTAGGTTCTGTGTCTGGGACCCTGTTAATTAAATTGGTAAGAGATAAACCAGAGAGAATTTTATTTGAAGTTAATATTTTATCAACAAATATATATTAAAAAACTAAATCACATTTGATGTTAATAGTTTAATTTTACTTATTCAGAGATATCACAGAAAAAGAAAAGAAAACCCCAAGAAGCAGTTAGATCTGACACCTTCTTGACCATTTTAACAAAGTGGAATATTCTGGGGTGGCAAGTTCTGACCCCCATCAGCAGTTTCAGAGAAGGGGTTATGAGAATTTGGGGGTTCACCGGGGCTGTCCCTGGGGAAACACTCCTATGGGGGAGTGAGAGATATCAGGTTCCACTTTGGCTTTTGTATTGGTCTTGAAGGAGACATTAGTGCATACATTCTTATTTCAACCAAGAAACAGAATTTACCTTTTTTTATTGGTTGTCCAAAACATTACAAAGCTCTTGACATATATTTCATTCATTTGATTCAAGTGGGTTATGAACTCCCATTTTTACCCCGAATACAGATTGCAGAATCACATCGGTTACATGTTTTTACATATTGCTATACTAGTGTCTGTTGTATTCTGCTGCCTTTCCTATCCTCTACTATCCCCCCTCCCCTCCCCTCCCATCTTCTCTCTCTACCAGAATTTACATTTTGAAATGGACATTTTACAAGCTTGAGGTACATTTCACTCATAAGCTGCTAGAATGCCAGGACCAGGGCTCAGTTGCTTTCTGCTTCTGCTGCTCCACCAAGGTGGAGCAAAACCTCATTCCCAGGAGTCAGTGGTGGGACATCTGTCACCTCTCTTCCATTATTTTCACTTCTGAATACAGAAAACAGAGATGTCATGTGACAATGAGGAGACAGGGACGTAGTTCCCGGCCAATGTGAAACACGCCACGCTGGGGTTGGACTGGCTTTGCAGTCTGCGTTACCCAGGAGCCCAGGGCTACTGCCTCCATAAAGGTATGCTTCAGTACCTGCAGGCAGAGGCATTACCTGTGATGCAGCTTCTCCTGCCCACCCAGGACACTGCCTGGAACCTCCTCCATAATCCCACAGGAGCCCTGGAACTTCGGTTACAACCAAATAACAGGAGGCCATTGTTTTGGATGAGGCTCCTGCCCTGGGCCCCCTCAGACCAGTCAAAAAAAATCAAAATGGAGTCACTCCTGCTAAAGTTCCCTGTCACCAGGCTGAAACTAAGCTGTTCTCTGACTTTCCAAGAAGTCAGGATCAGAGAAATAATAGCCAAATTCCCCAGACCAGCAGTTTCAATTGGCATGATACCAAAGTTCTCTCTGCCTTAATCCTCACATGAAAATCCACCTGAAATAACCTGATGTGGACAAACCAGTTATTTTCCTATTGTTCTCTTCCCCATCCCTGCCTTACCAGGAAAGTAATTTTGAAATGAAGATTCCATCTCCTGAGTTTTCTTTTTCTTTTTTTAATTTTTGTTTCTTTCTCCTCTTTTCTATCTATAAAACCAAACTCTTCGGCACAACCCATCAGGACTGTATTTTGCAGAACAAATCATGGCTTGATTCTAGAATTGAAAATAAGCCAATTAAGATCTTTCATCAATGGTGGTACTTTTGTCCTTGGAGTCTTCTTGCTTTCTCCTGTTTATTCTAGGCCTGAAATGCTCCCCTACACACCCCTACACACACACATGGTCTTTCCTACGGAGCCACTGCTCCCTGGGCACACCCTCTATGTCCACTCACCTTCTGCATATGCCTTCTCTTGTTCCACCAGATGCAGCCAGAGAATGCAGCCTGCATTTCTGGAGGTTTTCCTGCACACAGGGACAATTCTGGAGGTTTTCGTGCACACAGGGACAGTGCTCCCAGAAGCCCCCGGGCACGAGGTGGCTGCACGTGTGGTTTGCGGACATGGTAGGCGACCTGTCACAGTGAGTTTTTCAAAATGTCATTAGGACCCACAAGTGGGACATGATGTAGTGAGCCTGGCGTGCTGGTAGACCTCTGTAATCCCAGATGCTTGGAAGACTGAGGCAGGAAGATCGTGAGTTCAAAGCCAGTCTCAGCAACTTAGCAAAATCCTGTTTCTAAATAAAAAATAAAGAGGGCCAGGGATGTGGCTTGGAGGTGGAGCACCCGTGGGTTCAATCCCTGGTACAAAAAAAAATAATATATTGAGATGTAACTGGCATTTAAAACAAAATGGAGCAAATTTTAAAAAGTACTGTACATATGGTAAGCTTTGTACCTTCTAAGGTGTCACCTTTCTCCCTCATCGTATTCACCTTACTCTATAACAGTGCACCTTTCATCAGGACCCATCCTGCTGTGAAACTACAGGCATCTCTAGATGCTCTGCTTTCACTTTCTTTGATGGCTGGCTTTCTTTTTGTTTCTTCCTCCTGGATCCTCACATTAGCAAACTGCTTTTCCACTGATTCTTGAAATGCTGGGTTCTCAGGTCTCCTTTGCCTGGTGATCCTAGTGACACGGACAGTTGACCCCCACTCATATCTTGGTTGGCATCCCACCTTTCTCTTTCTCTGAAGTGCCAGATCCATATATAAAATGTATATGCTGTATATGCTAAATAGACGTGTGTATATGTATGGATCTCAGTTCTCCATGTGTTCTAGATGTCAGTCCTGGGTGTCTCCGATACATCATATCTTATTCTGATCACAGTCTTTTCAGTTCCTTGATGCTGTTGTTTGTAACACAAGAGTTTGTGGTTGGGCAAGCTCCAATCTATACTTTTTTCTCTCTCATTGCTATGCTTCTGTGATAGCTAAGAAATGATTGTCTAACCCACCATCATGAAGATTCATTCCTACTGGGTTTCTGAGTCTTGTGGCTTGGGTTCTCCCCCTTGTTAGATGATCCACTTTGAGTTGCCTTTGTAAATGGGGGAGGTAGGAGCTCCACTTCATTCTGATCATCCTGCGACACCTGCAGTGGGTTGTCTTGATGCTCTTTTTGGAAACCCTTTGACAATACCTGTGAAGACTCTCCATTTTATTTCATGAAGTTATTTGTCCCTCTTCATACCAGTACTCATTCTCTTGGTTACTGTAGCTTTTGAGAAAGGCATGAAATATCCAAGGTTGTATTAGTTGTTGCATCTAAAGTTCAAAGGAAATTAGATACAGAACAATCAGAGAAGTGGGTTTCTCTTATCTAGAGAACCAGCTGTCAGTAATCCCCAGGACTTGAGATCCCAGGGGTTACTCTGTGTCTTGTCACCACGCCCACTTACCACCCACTGGCCATCAGGGAGGCTCTGTGCTGAGAAACTCTGAGACCAGAGCTGGAAGGCTGCCTGGGTCTAGAACCTCTGCTTTACACTGCTTCCTTCTGAACTAACACTGACCTGCAGGAGTCACTGGGAGGTGTTAGGCACATTGTCCTGGTCAAAACATTTCTTCAATGTGGTAAAATAGACATGACATAAAATTTGCCATTTGAATCATTTGAAGCATACAAAGCACTGGCCCTGAGTACATGTTATTTCATTGTTACTCCATTACCATGTTTCTCCAGCACTTTCCATCTTCTCAAACTGAAGCTCTGCTCCTATTAAACACCAACTCCCCATCTCTCCTCCAGTCCCTGGTACTCACCATTCTATTTTCTGTCTCTATAGATTTAACTACTCTAGTTATCTCATTTAAATGGAATCACACAGTGTTTGTCCTACTGTGACTAGTTTCATTCACTTACAGTAGTATCTTCCATGTTCTTCTGCATTGTGGCATCCATCCAAGTTCCAATCCATTTTTCAAGACTGAATAATATTCCACGTATGTCTATGTCACACTTCATTGATCGACTCATTGGTCAATGGGCATGTTTTATTTCCACTTCTTGGCTATTGGGAATGATACTGCTATGAGGCTGAGTGCAAATAGTTGCTCAAGTCCTTGCTTTCAATTCTTAGCTGGATCATGTGGTAAATTCTATGCTCAATTTTTTGAGGAATTCTCAGAGTTTTAAAATGTCACTTTTGAAAATGATTTTAGAACTGACAGTGTTACTTTGGGTTGCACTCAACAGAAGAAATTTTTGTCTTACTGAGGCTAGTATTTCTGTCTAAAGAAAATAAATAAATAAATAAGCAATTTTGGTGAAGCAGGTCGGGTTAACTTGGAGAATGTGACAGTGGAACAAAATCTACTTTTTGTGGTGTGCTTCCTAGATAAAGAAGCATTGCTTCCTCTGTGGGACCGTAAATTCCAATTAAAATATTCACCAGGAGTGAGAGGAAGACAGGCCTAAGAACCAGAGTAAGTCCCACCACAGGCTCTGAGGACATTTGCAGGACAGAGTATCCAAAGCATTCACCCAGCACTGGGTGGCACAGAGTGGTGCTCAGCAGGTGCCAGCTTCTGTTCCATGTTATTGCTGAAGGAGGAAGGCACAGGCCTAGAAATTTGGGAGCAGGGACCTATTTTGTTAGTGGTGACAGCTGGAGATGCCAGATGCTGTCATGAGGGTCCTTAATCCAGGTTGGATATCAAGGGCCAGGCACCAAGATGACCCCATGGCTTGTTGTCTATGTATGATCAAGAGACTTGTTAAAACCCAAAGATGAACATGGCTGTGGACAGTGAAATATGGAGCCCCTCTCTCTTTTGTTCCCTCTCTTCCTTCCTTTCTCTCCTCTCCATCTCTTCCTTCCTTCCTTGCTGCAGTCTGGCTGGGCACAAAATCAGCAGCCACTCATGCAGGAACAAACTTTGTTTCCAAAACTTTCACGAACACCACGCACGTGGCCTTCTCCCAGGACACACCACACCAACCGCAAATCTCTCCTCTGGAAATCCCTCCTACCACACTTCCCCAACCAATGGGAACTCTCCGGGAGTTCCCACAAGAGCTCCAAAGTGCAGGCCAAGGCGGACAGCAGGGGTCTAATATCCAATTGAATACACATCTTAACATCATCATTATCATCTCAATTGCTTGCTGGCCTCACCTTTCAACCAAAAATGCCATTGGTTCTGGCTATGGCTCTCAGCACTTCCTTTCTTCCTTATGAATAGTACTTACTGAGTTTTCTGAGTACTGAGTGTTTAGTAGGTGCCCAGCCTGCCAGCTTGAGATATGTCATTGAAGAAGCAAATATAAATCCTGCCTTTAAGGAGCTTTTATCTTGTGAAGTAAACCTCAGAAATTCAGGGAATTTGATCTTCTATTTTACTGATGATAAGAACATATGTTAAGAAAACTTAAGGGCTTTTGCTAAAATAAATAACAGAATTAAAATACAGAAAGAAGTGGCTGGAAACAAATTCAGCATGCCGAAAAAAAAAAAAAATGAGATCTTTTCTTTTTAAATAACAACTAGTTTTCTCATGAGAATAAAATATCTCCCCAAACATAAAATTTCTAAAAATGTCTTTTTTTTCACCCAAAATATGCAAAACACACCAGAAGAAAGATATAAAATATCTTTGTAGGGTGTAAACTAGTTACTGAATACATGGAGAGGCATCCTGGGCTTATGAAGAGTAGTGCTTAGAGCCTAAAAACACAAATCTTTGATAAATACATGTGAAAACATCTTATAAATTTTACATTTATCATTTATATTTATAATATACTGAAAACATTAATAATTTTTATATATTTATTTTACAGAGGTGATGAAATTTCCTGTATAATTTTTAATATGTTTTATTTGAATTAGCAGAAAGTATTTTAAATTTATTAAAGAAAAATAAATATGTAAAAATTGCTAAGAAAATTTTAGACAAGGAATATAGAGTTGGGTATCTTGCTCTACCTAAAGTAAAACAATATAATAAGGTAAAACAATGTAATGTAAGATAATATAAAATATGATAGAAACAATATAATACTACTGTAACCCAACAGAATAGAATTGGCAGGAAAAAATGAAACCAAGCAGTTGACTTGAGATTGGTCCAAATGTATACAGAAATTTAATATATGTTCAAAACAATATTGTAAAAAAATGTTTTATTGTGTACATTTGTGGTTTACCAAATGATGCTATGGGATACATATAAAAAGTAAAATGGTTATTGTAGTGAAGCTGATTAACACATAATCTCACATAATTACTTTCTGGACATGAGCAGTAAAATCTACTTATTTAGCAAAAATAAGTACAATTTTAGTTTTAAAAGATTATGCATCAAAAGCAACATTTTATTTAGCTGGCACGCAACGGAAAGATGCCTGGCATTTGACATGTATATTGTTGATTCTGATTTGTTCACGCACACACACACCTCTTCTAAATCAGGGCGAGGATCAAGGTTGGGGACTCTGGGGGTCTCACATAAATAGAATCATTCAGTGTTGGGTTTTTTTTGAGTATTGACTTATTCCATTTAGCACAATATCATCAAGGGTCAGTCATGTTGTAATATATGTCAGAATTTCTTTCCTTTTTAAAGATAAATAATATTTTACTGTTACATCCATACTACATTTTATCTACCAGTTCTGCTGATATAAAGTTGATTTTAATAATGGACTATATTTAATCCTATAAACCCCACATATTATAATTCCAATGTGTAATCAGTTTAACAACTGAGGGGCTTTTGTACCCAAGCTTTGGGGTCTGGTGTGCATTTTATACTTAGAATATGTCTCAGTTCAGAATCAGCTAGTTCAGCTATGCCATGGCCATCTGTGGCTGGGGACTACCACTTTGGACACCCAAGGTTCTAGATTGCCTAGAATTAGCACTGCCTCCTAGGGGTGATGTTAATGTCCTTGTGAGAGTGTGGTCTCCTGGTGGGCACTTCCTGATAATACAGGAAATGTTAGCTGTGGCACCTACTATGAAGTCAGGGTGGGTAGAATGATCAGCATGTGACCTACCTGGCCTCCTCCTGAGGTTGGGAGGCTGACACCTGCATCATCCTGGTGACCCATGTGCTTGGGGTCAGAGGCTCCCTGGTAGCATCTGGAACGCAGAGGTGAGGGGAAACTGTTGTTTTTGCTGGCCAAGATACGGAATTGGTTTTCTATGGCAACGGGTGTGCAGATCACCTCGTTCATGTGGTGCCTTCCCTGGGGAGAGGGAAGTGGGAAGCTGGCATCCAAAATGTGTCCCAAGCCCTGTCAATGCCTCTTGTGCATCCTACCTGAAGGGGCTCAAGTAGGTTCTGTTTTTTTTTTTTTTTCAAGTGAACAAGAATGGATACCGTGATGGATTAGAAACCACCTATTGCTACATATCTCATACTAAGTAAACAGGTTTGTGAAAATACTGACAAGACAATGACATTCCATGCAACCTGCCTATTGTGTATGAGGATCTTGGACACACAATTAAAATATGCCTCCTTGGCTTAGCAAGCCTTTGCCACCAAATTGTTAATAAACATAATAATAAGTAAATACATTTCTGCTTAGCTTTCTCTAAGCAGCTTCTCCAATTACACGATGTACCAAATATTAGGTCATAATTGAATTTTATAGTAATTTGGGAGGAAAGAAGAGCTTATGCCAAGTTGGAGAATTGATGAAAGAGATGGAAAGAAAAATTGATTATGGCTTTAAAAGGACATTTATTTTATGGAATATGTTTAAAGGATAATTCCCCATATAGATTATAAAGCAATTTAGGAAACTAGTCCATAAATATTTTAGTAATAAATTCTTTAAGAATTAATTATAGTCTGGGCCTCCCTCCCCCCCTGGCTGTCAGTCACTGAACTGAGTTCTCTTGATATATTATTTAAATGTGATCCACATTTGTCAAGCCTGTGTGTTTCAAGGTTTGTGTTGGAGTCTCTTGAGAGATAAGCACATGCTAAGCAGTCCTGTTAATGTAATATTTATGCTAATGCAAACCCTGAGAAGCCAGTTGGAACATCCCCTTGGACATTGTGGGGATGAGTCTCAACATAGCTGTATTTGACAATGATTTCTGCTGAATTTTTTTTTTTTGTTTTGTTAACTGACTAATTTGTGAGAGTTAGGACGTACTGGAGGAATAAGACACTCATCTTTCTGCCCTGATGACTATACTCCCAAGACAGATATACATGCATACAGGACCAGCTGCACGTCGTACAGCCTTACACACATTACTTACTTACATATATACACATATTCACGCACACCTATACACAGGTATGTCTTCATACAAAACATGAACACACATACACCCGTAGAAATACCTGCGTACATACTTGCCTTGGTATATATAGACACAGAAATATTGTTCCACTTATCATGGGGCCACATCCCAATAAATCCATAGTATAGTGTATCGAAAATTTCCAAAGTCAAAAGTGCACTCACTACAATAAACCTACCGAACATCACAGCTCAGCCTTGCCTACCTTGAACTTGTTCAGGATTCTTAGCCTACAGTTGATCAAGACAATCTACCACAAAGCCCTCTCTATAGTAGAGTATGGAGGATCTCATATGATTTCTCAAATGACTGTCCTGAAAGTGAAAAACAGAATGGTCTTGTGGGTACACCTTCATCAAAAAATGGTTAAGTAGAGCAATTGTAAGTGCGAGACCACCTGTATGCACAAACAGATGGTACCAACAGAAACACACCTGTGTAAGCTCTGACCATGATTAGGAAACTTCATAACTTCCTAGCTCTGGGCCTTAGGAGAGGCAGAACATCATGGCAGAAGGGCATGGTGGAGGAAAGCTGCTCAGTTAGTGGCATCCAAGAAGAGGGTGGAGAAAAGGGAGGGAGAGAGGGCAGATGGGGGAGATGAGCAGGAACAAAATATATAATTCCCCAAGGCACATCCTCATTGACTGATTTTAACCCATCAAGTGGATTAATCCACTGAGTAGGTTACTGCTCTCATGATGGAATAACTTCTCCTGCATTAGCTCAGGAGCTTTTGGGGACCTCTCACAGCCACACCATAGCATTAGCATAGGTGCTTGTGAAGCATGAGCTAGATACACAGCCCGTCAGGCAGTGTGACCTGTGTATCCATTTCACTGTTATCTGTAGAAAAGACAGGCCATGTATGAGCTGCTGCTGGCTCCCACTGATGACGAAGACTTCTAGGCTTCATTTCAGAAGGTGAAGCTGGTCGCAGAGACAGGTCCTCCAGGGTCACAATGAGAACAAAGATCATGGCCTATGGAATGCCATCCCTGTGCATGTCATTCAGTCACCCAAACAGCACTAGGAAGCTGACAGCACTAGTTCACCATCTCAAGGTCAAGGACATGGGGTCTGTAGAAGGCATCTCAAGGGCTGGCACTGGGTCACATGGGAGGGTGGACTTTGGCTCTGAGCTCCTGAATCACATAACTGGGCTGCTGCGGAGCCCTGATCCTGTAGGATCTGGGGGGAATTTTGTTCAGGAGCCCAGAAGCTGACCTCATGGGCCTGAGCCAGGGGTACAGACTCTGGTGGCTCTGTCATTGAGTTTTGGTACATTCTCTACTTTAAACAAATCTGCCTGGTATGTGCCTGTGAGACCAGGTTTTTATTTGCATAAAATGTTGTCTAGGAATTGGGACAAGGTTGCTGGGAGTAAGGCACCCCTGGGCACTCATGCAAACCCAGGTTGAGCAGCAATCGGATACCCCACTGGCCGAGCCTCTGGTGCAGCGCATATTTCTACTTTTCCGTCTGTTTTTGGCTGGGGACCTTCTTAGAAGATCATGCATATTTTAAATACTTCAGCAAAAGGCCTAACACGTTAAGGAATGTAAACAGCCCAAGGGAGGGAGGGGGAAGGGCAGAAATGCAATCAGTATATTCCTGAACCTGAAGGGGATCATTTGGAGACCATTATTGCCCCGTACATGTCTGAAGAATGAATTACTGATTATACTGTTAAAATTTTTTAAAATTGAATTGTGATGAGTGATTGAGTTCATAAATCTACCACTATTTCAGTCATATTTCCCACATAACAAAAAAGAAAAAAGAGAAAAAATGAAAAAGAATAAATCCTTAAAGTTGCAGAGAAATGAAAAATTCAGTGATTGACATCAGAGCTTTGTAATGATTTCTGAAAGACAGGAGGCAGACGGGGATCAGATCCCACCAGAGACAATCTGGAACAAAGTGTGTGCCTACAAATGGAATCCCCAAAATTGATCTCTTAAAAGGCTGATGTTTGATTATGAAGGTAAAATGATGTCCAGCACCTCCTTTTCAATGACACACAGGACTGAAGCCTAGCTGAAACTCAGAGCTATGCTTTGTGAGCCTTGCATAAGATTGTGTGTCTCCACGTGCAGACTTGCACACATGCACACATGTACACACACACACACACATACACACACACCACATGTACGCAATCCATCCCCACATACATACAAATACACACAGTCCCACATGCATACACATAATCCCACACACTGACTTAATCCCACACACACATGCACACACATCATACCTACTTGTACAAACCCCCACACTATCACACTTACCACACATGCACACATACCACACACATTAGCACACTCATGCATTACACACCTGCACACACAGTCCTTTCTGTGCTTTCACTTGGGCAAGGATCAGAAAACATTTTTGTTACACGATGAAGATACCTATGTCAACCATGGGCAGTTTCCTGTGCATGAAATAGGTTTTGCCTTCTGAAGCTGGGACCCAAGCCGGGTGCTGAAAAATGACTGTCACGGAGTCGTCCTGTTGATGTCTGGTGTTCTAGAACTGCAGGTGGCCTGAAGTGGGAGATGGATTGCAGCCTCCCACATTTCTAGGCAGTGCCCTCTCTTGGCCATGTGGACTGTGATGGCTGGTTGGCCTTTCCTGCTGACAGTCCCTGCCCCCTCTCAGAGAGTCCTGGCTGTGAGGCTGGCATGTCTGAGTCACCTCACATCCATGTCACTCTGCTGCCTTTGAACTTTAGCTCATTTATTAGCTGGCCTCCCTTTTTTCTAACTTGTCATTTTGCAAGCAAACCGTCTCTGTTTATTAGTGTTTGGGTCTCAAGGTATTGGCAATCCTGCCTGGGGTATTGTTTCCAGGTAGTTAAAAGGCCCTGGGGAGCCTGCTGCAGAGGGGAATGACAAAGGACAAAGAAGCCCAGAGGGGGCAGGCCCCTCTTTCTTGTTATGTAATGACCCATCCTCCCCTGACATGGAAACCAGACACTTCCTTTGCTGAGAGAGGAAAAATGACAACTTGCATTAAAGTCCACTTAACACCACCTGCCTCTGACTCTGTTCTCTCTTGCAGTTCCAAGCCTGAGAAAGGGCTCTGATGAGTGAGTCTGCAACCCCCGTTCTCTCCTCCTGTCTGGTCAAGTGTGCAGCTGGTTGTGCTGAGGGGTAGTGGCTGTGCAGAGCCAAGCCTGTGTGCAAAGCTGCACGCACAGCCTACTGGTCATGTCTGAGTCACATTCTGCATCATGAGCTGGTGCTCTGGACCCATCAAGTAAAGGAGCTCTCATGGGTTCAGCGGGAGCCAGAGCTCTGTGTGCGGTGTTGGATGACTGCCCCCCAGTGTCCTTGAGTGGGAGATGAGTGCAAAGGGTAACAAGGATTCTTAGGCTGCCATTACCCAGAGAAGGGCTCTGCTGGGAGAGGAAACTGGAGAGGAGCCTTGGAGAAGGATATGAGTGAAGTCAAGTCTGAGGACTGGCCCTTCGGGAGCAAAATGCCCCATTACCTGATGGGAAGTTCTGCCAGGTGTCAAGTATCTGAGGCTTCCTCCGTGGGACAAATGCTGTTGCATGTGTAGCTTGTGTTGTAGGTCTGGCCTGGGTACCACTGAGGGGCCCTCTTGTATGGTCTGCGCCTCATCGTGGTGGGGGATTCTACCTTGCAGGGAGCTCTCCTTGCAGGGCAAATGGCTACCTTTGCTGGTCCACAGAGCACCTGTGTGTGAATGGTAAAATGGTCCCTTCCCAGAGGACTTTCCTGGGAGAGGATGCAAATTGCTGTGTGCGCGCGCACACACACACACACACACACACACACACATTGCCCCCAAAATCCCCTCAGGTCCCCATTCCCTTGTCCATCTTATACTGTACACGTGGACTTGCTTGGGCTTCTCTGCAACATGATGGCCTCAAGGAAATCAGCTAGTACCTGCAGAGCCAGGCAGATGCCACGGGCCCTTGTGACTAGCCTCAGAAGTCCTACCTGAGCCACTAGCCGGGTGCAAGGTAAGGGAGCATAGAGTCCACCTCTTGAATATATTAAGAAATATCAAAGTCACATTGTCATAGAATACGAGGGATAGGAGAGGCCATGGAGCTCCATTGCAAGATTCCATTTGTCATGGTGGGAAATTGCAGGCAGCTTCTACCCAAGAAATGGGTGGGATGGGGAGTCCCCAAGGAATGTGACAAAGTGAGCACAGACCAATCAGTAGACTTCCAGAATTCCCGCCACTGTCCCTGTTGGTTCAGAAGGGCCTCTGCCACCTCTAGGTGCCACCACACCACCTTTGGTCTTGTTAGCAACCAGCTTGCACATCTTTGGGACCCCCCAGGAGCTAATTGTCACTCCTTGCTCCAAACACTTAATCCACCCTACTGTGTCACCACTCAATATTTTATTCCACTGAATATTTAAAACCTTTCTTCCCTCCCTCCATCCTATTGGAGGATTTCCTTAAATGTGTACGAGATCTGTGTTCACAACAGAGCAAACAAATAGCTGAGCTTTTTACAACTGTTCTTAACAAGAAGGGGTTCTGTGCCACTTGGGGCTGTGCTGAGAGAGGGGCAGGCTGTATTTTTGCAGGAGTGCACAGGTAGGAACTGAGATGTCCTCCCCCAGTGATGAACATGCAAGGCAGTCACTACCCCGGGCTGAGCTCTGCTGTTCCTATGCAGTGATGAGGAGGGGTGTGCAGGGGCCACAGGAAGGGCTGAGCAAAGAGGGGAAGGGTCAGTATCTGTCAGGAAGTGGGGAAAGGGACCTGCACTTGGTCTAACACTAATCTAGAGCCCTTTTTGGACGTCTTCTACACCCCTAGGTGCATCCCTGGCATTTTGGAATATTTAGCCCACTTTTGTCAGTTTAAGGCTTGTGACGTCATCTACTTTGTGACTTCTTTTCTATTCACTTTATTTTTAGCAGCGTTATTGAGATATAATTGTTACACAATAATGCATATTTTCAAAAGTACGATTTAATAAATTTTGACATAGAGGCACTCCTAAAGCCATCGCCACCATTAAAATTATGAACTTCTAGGTCATACCCAAAATCTCATGCTTCTCTGTATCTCCTGGCCATTGTTGATTTAATTTTAGTTGCTATATATGTATTCACATTTCCTAAAACAAATGGAACCATACAGTGCATACTTTTTTAGTCTAATCATTTTTTTTTCTTTTACTCAATTATTTTTTAAAGATCTTTTTGTTGGGAATGGAAATTAGTACAGTTATTATGGAGAACAGAATGGAAGTTGTAAAAAAAATTCCAAATAGGGACTGGGATTGTGGCTCAGTGGTAGAGCTTTCACCTATTACATGCGAGGCCCTGGGTTCGATCCTCAGCACCACATATAAATAAATAAATAAAATAAATGTAGTATTGCGTCCAACTAAAACTAAAAAATAAATATTTAAAAAAATTCCAAATAGGACTACCATATGATTTAGCAATTCCATTTCTGGATATGTATTCAAAAGAAATGAAATCAGTAGGTCAAAGAGATACGTATGTACATGCCCATGTTTATCACAGCACTATTCATAATGACCAAAGCAGAGAATTGGTCTAAGTGTTCATCATTGAATCAGTGGATAAAGAAAATGTGGTACAGATACACCATGGACTATTATTATTTTTTTCTTGCACCAGGGAATGAACCCAGGGGTGCTTGACCACTAAGCCACATCCCAGGCCCTATTTTTATTTTGTTTGGTTTTGTTTTGAGACAGGGTTCCACCAAGTTGTTTAGAGCCTTGCTAAGTTGCTGAGGCTGGCTTTGAACTTGCAATCTTCCTGCCTCAGCCTTCTGAGCTGATGGGATTACAGCTGTGCACCACCCTGTCTACCTCAAAAATTTGCTTTATATGGCCACATGAATGAAACTGGAGAACATTATGTTAAGTGAAATAAGCTAGGCACAGAAAGACTGCAAACAAAAATCATCTGGAAGAAAGAGAGAATAGAATAGTGGTTACCAGAGGCTGGGGAGGGTGAAGGATGAGAGGTAAGGAGTAATAAGGAGACCTGGTCAACAGGTACAGCAGGTGTAGTGAGCTAAGAGGAATAAGTTCTGGTATTCTATTGTAGCTATTAATAATGTATTATATATTTCAAGATAGCTATAAAACAGGATCTTGAATGTTCCCACCACAAAGAAATAATAAAGGTTCAAAGTGATGATTTTGCTAATTACCCAAGTTTGATCATTACACTGTATATGTACCTTGAGACATCACAGTGTACCCCCAAACATGTGCAATTATGATGAGTCAATTATAAACAAAAATTTAAAAATCAATTATAATTATAGTCTATAATTCACTCCTTTGATTGTTGTTAACCTTCTATTATATGGATATTTTAGAGCTTGTCCATTTATCTATTGATGGATATCTGGGTGGTTTCCAATTTGGAGCAATAACAAATAAAGCTACTAAGGCCATTTGTGTAAAAGTTTTTATATGAATGTGTGTTCTCTTTTGTTTTGAGTGAATTCCCTATTGTGGAATGGCTAGACTATATGGTTGATGTGTTTGGATAAGATACATGTTTGAATTTTAATAAGCTATCAAAATGCATCCAAAAAGATTGTACCATTGTACATTTCCACAATTGAGGTACAGGAATTTCAGGTGATCCACATCTTTGCTAATACTTGAATGGTCTCCACAGATTTGACATTCCTATGTGTGGGTATCTCTTTGTAATTCTAATTTCCATTTATGTAATAACTACTGATTTTGAGATTTCAGATTGCCATCTGTATATTTTCTTTAGTGTAGCATCTGGTTCAGGTCTTTTGTTCATTTGGAAACTGGTTGGTTTGTTTTCTTTATATTAGTGTTTTTGGGAATTCTTAATGTATTGTGGCTACTAGTCTGCTTTATTCCTCAAATTAAAGAATATTTCACACATAGAGAAAATTATAATTAAGAATATAAAAATCTGGTAAGGTTGTCACCCATATTTAATAATGGTAACCTTTCATTTGCTTTGAATTTCATTTTCTTAGCATAAATGTTTTTGTTTTGTTTTGTTTTGTTTTTGTTTGTTTTTTATTGTTGGTTGTTCAAAACATTACATAGTTCTTGATATATCATATTTCACACTTTGATTCAAGTGGGTTATGAACTCCCATTTTTACCCCGCATACAGATTACAGAATCACATCAGTTACACTTCCATTGATATCATATTGCCATACTAGTGTCTGTTGTATTCTGCTGCCTTTCCTATCCTCTACTATCCCTCCTCCCCTCCCCTCCCCTCCCATCTTCTCTCTATACCCCCTCTACTGTAATTTATTTCTCCCCCTTGTATTATTTTTCCCTTTCCACTCACTTCCTCTTATATGTAATTTTGTATAACCCTGAGGGTCTCCTTCCATTTCCGTGCAATTTCCCTTCTCTCTCCCTTTCCCTCTCACCTCTCACCCCTGTTTAATGTTAATCTTCTTCTCATGCTCTTTATCGCTACTCTGTTCTTAGTTACTCTCCTTATATTAAAGAAGACATTTGGCATTTGTTTTTTAGGGATTGGCTAACTTCACTTAGCATAATCTGCTCTAATGCCATTCATTTCCTTCCAAATTCTATGATTTTGTCATTTTTTAATGCAGAGTAATACTCCATTGTGTATAAATGCCACATGTTTTTTATCCATTTGTCTATTGAAGGGCATCTAGGTTGGTTCTACAGTCTTGCTACTGTGAATTGTGCTGCTATGAACATCGACGTAGCAGTGTCTCTGTAGCATGCTCTTTTTAGGTCTTTAGGGAATAGACCCAGAAGGGGAATAGCTGGGTCAAATGGTGGTTCCATTCCCAGATTTCCAAGAAATCGCCACACTGCTTTCCAAATTGGCTGCACCAATTTGCAGTCTCACCAACAATGAACAAGTGTACCCTTTTCCCCACATCCTCGCCAGCACTTGTTGTTGTTTGACTTCCTAATGGCTGCCAATCTTACTGGAGTGAGATGGTATCTTAGGGTGACTTTGATTTGCATTTCTCTGACTGCTAGAGATGGTGAGCATTTTTTCAGGTACTTGTTGATTGATTGTATATCCTCCTCTGAGAAGTGTCTGTTCAGGTCCTTGGCCCATTTGTTGATTGGGTTATTTGTTATCTTATTGTCTAATTTTTTTAGTTCTTCTTATAAGCATAAATGTTATGTATAAAATATAGTTAAGCCCTTTTCTTATTTCTTTCATTTCCCAAATTATCTCTTTTCCTAAAATGTAAATAATAATCTAAGTTTTGTATGTATCCATTTTTTAATACTTTTACTACACACACCCACAAAGTTAATGATGTGTTCATGGCTAACTTTGCCTGTATTTGGAGTTTCTGTTCATGCAATCGTACTTTGTGTATTCTTATGACACGTCTGTAGCTCAAGTTATGTTGTTGAGATTCATGAATGTTGATGCTGTGGATGGTTCATTTTTCACAATGGTCGATTTCCATCGTATTCTGACGCTACAGTTTATTTTTCTGCATATTATTGATGAAAATTTTGGTTATTTTTATATTCAGTGTTGTTTTAAGCAATACCGCTGTGACCATTCCTGTATATGAGGTCCTGGTGCCTGTTTGCATACATTTCCCCAAGAATAGAAAAGATGAGTCATAGGGAGGACTTACTTCCACTTTACTGGGCATCACCCAGTTTTTTCCTAACTGGCTGAACAATGGTCATTCCCACCCACAGAAATCAGAATTTCTACTAATCCTCATTCTCTGTGTGCTTCTTGCTACTGTCAGATGGTGTTATTTTTGTCAATCTGGTAGGCAGGAAGTGGCATCTCAACACCCTGCACTGACGACATGTCCAGTTGACTCTCCATTGTTCAATCAAAAAATTCCTGCGTGGATGAGTTTTTTCTTACTTCTTTTTGCAGACCTGTTTCAGGGTGCTTTTTAAAACTTTTTCTTGTCACATGACATCCTACAGTGTCACTATGATGTTTCTTGTTATGTTGGGGGTTTTAAAGAATTTAAACTAAGACTCCGATGAACTTCCGAAGTCTGAACATGGGTGTCTTTCAGCAATTCAGGGAGGTTCTCGTGTTCTCAGCAACCATCTGTTCCAACCTTGGCTCTTTCTTAACTCTCTATGGTTTCCTCTTCAAGTTCCATTAAGATGTATATTAGACCTTCCCACACAAACATTCACAACTCTTAACTGTTCATGTGTTGAGGTGGATTGTTCTGGATGATTTCTTCATCCCTGAGTTCTGGTTTGCTCTCAAATATCTCTTCAACTGTAATATTTACACCATGGGAGGTTTTAATCTGTCCATGGTGACGTTTACATTTTTATCATTTCTAGAAATACTTGTTTCATTTTTATCATTGTTACATTTTGATTATTTCTAGAAATGCTTTTGTATTCTTTTTCAAATCTTTGAAGACATATCTATGGTGTTTTCTTTCCTCATTCTATTTTAGATTCTTCTCCTTAAAAAATTACTTAATAACATGGTTATTTTGGATTCAGTGTCTATTCTTTCAAAAACTATGGGAAATAGCATGGAAAATTCTCAAAAAGTTAAAAATGAAGCTACATATTCCAGCAATTGTGCTTCTAGGTATATACTCAAAGAAAATGAAATCAGCCTGTGGAAGAGAGTCCGCACTCCCATGTTTATGGCCTGGATGAGTTTGGAGGACATTTATGTGAAGGGAAATAAGACAGGCCTAGAAACACAGGGGCCTCATGAGCCCACTTCTATGTGAAATCTGAACGAGTTGGACTCACTGAGCAGAGAGCAGATTGATGGCTGCCAGGGTTGGAGGGTGGGGGCCATCTTGGTGAGAGGAGTCCAAGTTTCCATTAGACAGGAGGAATGAATTCAAGAGACTGTTCTGTGCAACATGAGGATAACAATGAATTGTGCACTTAAAAATTGATAATAGATTTTAAGAGTAACTGAAAGCATACATCCATATGAAGGCTTGTAAATATCCTGTTCCCAGCAGCTCTATTCATAACAGCCAAAACTGAAAATAAGCTATATGCCTATACATGTGTGAGGAGACAGACTGTGGCATACCCGTAAGATGCAATACCATTCAGCAATGGGAAGAAATTAGTATTTCAAGAGAAAGAAGTCAGGCAAATAAAAGATTACACAATGTATGATAATCACACAAAATTCTAGAAAATGAAAACTAATGTATTGTGACAAGAAGTAGTTCGGTGGTTTCATAACAAAATTTCAGCCAGTGGGGGGAGTGGATATGTTCTTTATTTTGAATGTGGCTATGATTTCATGGATGTATACATGTCAAAAGACATAGTATCATGTGTATATACCAAAACATTTAGTACCAAATTGTATGCTAAAACATATGTGGTTAATTGTATGTCAACCATACCTCCTTAAAGCTTTACAAGTACACAGTAAAGCTCAGGAAAGCTTTATAACTTGTTAAAGGCATTTGAAAAGAGGAAAAATTACAGCTAGCACCAATTAGGAACTAACAAGTGCTAATCTTTACAATGTGCCAGCTACTGTTACAGGCAGTTTACATGTCTGTCCTAGTCAGTTCTCACGACTCTATGAGCATTATTATTAGCTTCGTTTTACAAAAGCAGCAGTGGGAAAGGGAAAAATAATCTACTTAAAGACATACAATTTTGTGATAGTCAGGACTCCAGCCCAGAGCACCTCACTGGGAAGGTTCCACAGTAAGTGCCTACTGTGCTTCACAGGTGGAGAAAAGCCAAACTGATATGTGTGTGTAATTTCTATAAGTGAAAGAAAAGGACTCTTAATTTTACTGTTCCAAATGAGAGTTCCTGTCATCATGAGGCCAGGCACAGAAGTTCTCAGATGAAACACCCATGGGGACACACCAAAACATGCCTCTAGGACTGAACAGCTCACGCCCCTTTTCACATTACAGGCACTACAGAGTTAAAACATCAGTCACCAAATGGATGATGTGGGAAAAGGGAATTCAGTTTTATTTTTAAAGAATGAGAGAAATGAACTTCCACACTTCCTAATTTTCAGGGAAAACTAATTTACTGTCTTTCATTAACTTTCCACATATTTTATTTACTTACTCTGAGACAAGGGCAGTTTTATTTGTCGATTTGTTTGTTTGGTACTGGGGATTGAACCCAGGGACACTTAATATTCCTGGACCTTTTTATTTTTAATTTCATGACAGGGTCTTGCTAAGTTGCTTAGGGCCTCACTAAGTTGCTGAGACTGGCTTGATACTCAAGATTCTCCTGTCTCAACCTCCTGAGCCACTGGGATTACAAGCATGCACCACGAGGCCCAGCAAGAACAGGCTTTTGACATCTGCGTTCTATAGTGTTTCAAGTGATTCTTGAGACCATCTATTTAGCATGATACATAAAACAAACATTGCAGACAATTAAAATGCAAATAAAGCTATCTTAATTACAGTTGGCCAAAAGGAAAGTAACATGCACCTCAAAAAATGAATATTCTTCTTTTTAAAAACACAACATGCCAGTTGTTAAAAACAAGAAAAAATTAAAATGAGAAAAACAGACACATCAATATGAGATTATAAAAAGCAACTGAATCAAAATCATCAATTATTTTATTATATAATTTTGACATATAAAATAATAAAGCTACTTTTTACAAAGAAAACTGGCAGTTAAATAACTTATTCCTATGATATTAACACTGGAGTGTATTTTATAGACCCACTCTGAAGTTCACTGCCATCTTCAGGGGAAGAAATACATTCATTCAGTAATACTGAGTTCCTACTAATAGACCACATCCCTTGGTCTCACACACTGGGGAACAAGAGTCAATCCGTGACTCCACAAAGATTGAAAAATTGTATATTATTACATTTATGATCTATTTTGAGCTGGTGTTTGGACAAATTTGATGTTTAAATCAAGATTCCTCTTTATTATTCTTCTGCATGTAGCTTCCCAATTTTTCTAATATCATAATTGCTCCCCTGAAGCCCCTCTGTACCTGTCAAATATCAACTGACCATGCTCCTATGGATATATTTCTAGATTCTGCTGTGGGGCAGAGGGACAGATCAACAGATCTACCCTTTCACTAATAATACATGAGTGAGCAGTGGCCTGACTTCTGGTGCAGTCTTTAAAGTGCCTCATCTACTAGCAGAGACATGGGCACAGCTCAGGTGTGAATGTCCAGGGGTTCGGAAAACAATGCTGTAGACTTATTTTTGCTGACTCTTCTATTCATCATCTCTCTGGTGCTGTGCAGTGCTCTGGGATGCTCTGCTTTGGGGGCCCTCTGGCCAGAACACTGGGGCTATATTTACATTACTTTGTCTTGGACTTATTCCAATGACTATGCCAGTGCCAAAGGTCAAGGGGTGGAAAGAAAACCCACAAAGAAAAAGCAATGGGTACTTATCTCGCCCTCTTGAGATCACAGCTCTTTGAATTAAAGAAGATGGTTGCCCTCCCTCGGAATTTTTGGTGTTTTGGTTCCTCACAGCAACTGCTAACCTTCTAAGGAAAGTATTTTCCCATGCATCAAGCCTGAATTAAAGAGAGTTTTCTCTGTCTGTACCAAAGTCCATTTCTAAGTTTCAGCATGCCTTTGGACCAGGTCAGTAAATGCTAAATGAATCCCACATTTTTATTTTCAGCCCAGACTGGCATTGATATAACGGTCTGCTTGACTAATACTACACTTAGTTATTCAACGGTGAGTTTTAACCAAGAACGTGTGAAACAATCTTCCAAATCTGACTTTCTGTGTCTTGGTAGAAGGAAACTTCCTTTTCAGTTCCTGCAGTCGGAATCCCTGGAGCCATTCCTGCATCTCTCTTTCGTTTATGCTCCCATCCAATCTGTCAAGACACTCCCTTTACTCCAACTTTGAGGGACACCCAGAGTCCAATGACATCCCTATGTTCACAAGAACAAGCCATTCACAGCCCACATCACACACAGATTCTAGCAGGAACAGGCATCCTCCTTCTAACCTGCCCTGTTATTGCCCCCTTGTAGCACAGTGATCACAATGAAGCTTTAAAACTTTAAAAAGTATGTTGCACTTCTGTTGACAAATCCATGTGCATCCCCTTCACACTGAGGTTAAAGGGACAGCACTGTAACAAACACCGCTAAGATCTCTCCCTCTTCCCCACTGCTTCTTTGACAGCACCAACACTACACTCCTCCTTTGCGTCCCTACCATGGCGGTGGTGATGCAGTGAACACTCACAGCACACTCTCCCACCTAAGCCCTTTGGACTGGGTTTTATTTCTGTAGCAATGCTTTTGCCAAGATGCGTATGATTAATTTGTTGAAGGCATTTATCTTAACTCCAATATTACTTTCCCAGTGAGGCATCCCCTGAACCCTTGTTTTATGGTGTATGCCTCCACCACCATCAGCTGCCCTCCCCTCTCTTGTTCTACAGAACTTTGCACTTTGGCCATAAGACACAACCTGTCATCTGCTGTGCCTACTGTTCCTGTGCTAGCAGGTAGGTGCACAGTGGCAGGATCTTGTTTGTTCACAGCTACCTCTCCAATGTCTACATTACTGCAGGGCTCAACAAATGTTTGCTAAGTGAATAATATGTTTGGAACACGGTGTGTGAACAAGGGGAGCAATTGCAGGACTGAGTTCAGAAGGGTGGCCAGAGAACTACCTTGTAGGCTTTGCCAACTGAGACTTACAGATTTTTGTTTCATGATGCCGGACAAAACTCACACTATTTTCTCTAAACTCAAGATACACTGTTTTAAATTGTTTGATTACAGATTTTATTGAATAGGGCAGTTAAGATACTGTACACATGTTCAAACTCTCCTACTAGGTTTCAGAAAGTCAATTCCAAGGGGCGATGGCTGAGTTCTACATATCTTTCCTCTACAGCAACTAACAAAGTGGAAAGTCAACAATTACTACCCAAACACCCTCATTAAATATAAGGAGGTTGTCACTGAATTGCAATTTAACATATAAAGAAACGAGGCTTTGTAGTGTGTATGCATATGTTTGAGGTATATTGATCAAAACACCAAAGACTTCAGAAAGGCGAAGGAGTGCTATATTTTAAGGAAGTCACCACAGGAAGCACTACACAAGGTCCAACAATGCTGTCCATTGTTCATAACACTGGTAAAATGTGTGACGTTCTCAAGCCTCTTAAGAAAATTAGTCTTATTTTTGTTGTTATATTTTTCTTCTTCCTGAAACAGTATGACCTTCTTCATAAGATTTGGCACAGAAAGATCTTTTGCTATTTATGAAAATCAAATTCACCCTCACAGGATAAAGATGAGTCATAGCTGAGGATATTCAAAAGATAAGCTCAGATTCTGATGTAAATTCTTAGAGAATTTCAATAAAGGTTATAAACAACCCTTTCCAAAATGACTACTGTGTTCAGGACAACACACATAGGATTTAAAAATCCATCATTACTTCATAGACACACCTTAAAATAGAGTTCCTGAAAAAGATGCCAAGAGACTCCTTACTGCTAAACAGCAAACAATGACACACAGTGATGTCCCCAGCCCTTCCCCTGGGGAGCAGAAAATGAGACAAAACTGGGGGAGGCTCTTTTTTTGGTTCCATGAAACCTGAGTGTGCTATATTGTGTGTGTGTGTGTGTGTGTGTGTGTGTGTGTGTGTGTGCATGTATGTGTAAGGTTTCTAAGAGAATGCTAAAATTATACCCACAGTTATTCACTGCCTTAATCAAGTGACCAACGTTATCATCACCAGAAGTGAGAGAACCTAATATTTAGTGCTATATAATAAAATACCAATACAACATAGAGCATCACCCATTTGGTAGCCTCCAGAAAACATTTTAACTTAAACCTAACTGTGATGAAATACTGAGTGAAATTCAGAATGTGTAAACTTTATGAGATAATCTGCTAAACTCAAAAGAAATTAGAACTCAGGTGGGGGAAATGTGGAGATGGTGGCTAAAGTTTAAAAAGTTCAGTTAGATAGGAGAACAGATCCAAGAGATCTATTGTACTCTGTAGTAATTACAGTTGAAATAATATATTGCATCCATAAAAATTGCCAAGAGAGATTCTAATTATTCTCATTACATACATGCACACTACAGCATATGGTGTGGCAAAATTAGCATATAGCAGTGTATGTTTATATAAATATAGTGTATTGTATACAATTTTTACCTGTCAAAAATTAAGGTGGTAGCAGAGGGGATATCTAGGCAGAAACCCTCAACTCCACAACAGCCCATAAATAAGCAGTGAAAGAGTAGCTGACCAAAGAGAAGCACAGACCCACAACAGGCATTTTCTGAGGATAAGCCCAAGCAGCCAGCATAGAACATCAACCCAATCCTCACAAAGAGATTCACAGAGGAGCACCCACAGACACGAGCCAACATACAGTGCACCCAGATATAAGCCCACTGACCTGCAACTTGCACATGCTAGAGAAGGCAGAAGTCCTACACCCCCCTACAAGCCATCCAGCACATCAACCAGAATACAGTTCTCTACCTTAGACCACTATACCCCACACATTCTGAAATGTATGTGGGGGAACACACATTAGCTATGACAGCCCTGGAAACCCAAAGTTTTTCTTCAGAAGGGCTTGCAAAACTGTATCCCCTAACAGAGAGTAACCTAGATGTTAAGTTACAGACAATTAGAGACCATCTCCTCCAAGCCAACAGAAAACCAGTAGGTACCTGCACACACCAAAGTCAGGAGGGGGGTGCCTCCAACTATATCAGAGGAGGGCTGGTATGATCAAAACCTCCACACCATGGGAATCTTAGAAGTAAAGCTGTGGAGTGGTGGGAATCTTGTAAAGGTTCCAAATTCTGATAAAATCCAAATCAGGAAGACATGAATAAGTAACTCCCACTTTGGCAGGGAATATCAAAAGCAACTTTAATACCAATTTTGATCTTAGATATATTACTTTACATATTGAATTCATAGAGTTTCCCTTATTATTGATACTGCTGCCCTTGACCCAATTGATTGTATTTCTTATCAGGTTTTAAAGCATTTACTGGAATCATTCTTTCTTTTCCTAGCTCAAGTTTATAACTGCTCCTCTTACTCCCTCCATTCCCTCCAGTACTGCCTGCAACTGTCCCAATCTCCTCCTATTTTGTTTTCTTTTTCTTATTGTATTTTTTTCTATTTTTTCCTTTTTCTTTGCCCACGTTTTCTCTTCTTCCTCTTTCAAGCACTACTCCATGTATGTAACAGTAATTTTATTACCTTAATAATGAATTTAATTTAATTACTAATTAAGCAAATTGTTGCTTTAATAACTGCTCAACCTATTCAAGAACATTACAACAATTTTAATTGGATTAGAGGAACTATGGTTCAGTAAGTCTTAATTCCCCACCTCTGCCTTAAGGTTTATTGGTATATGGCTTTGCTTGGAAGTGGTTGTAGTTAATAAGGTTTAGTATCTTTTTTCAAAGTGGTGCTGATACTGGGCACAGAAGATACCTATTGAGTGGGTATATCAATACTTGGATATTCACTCATTTTGGGACACTTAAGAGAAAGAAGCACACTCAACAATTCTGTGCCTATAAGTAGAAGGGATAACCACCCAAGTAGGTGGGGAGACATACAAAAAATATAAAAAAACAAGAAAACAAACCACATTAAATAGCCCGTAACACTTCAATCAATGATCTCCTGACACCACAGTAGAGGAAACATTGTATGAAGAATTTAGAAAGTTCATAATTAAAGTGTTCAATAAACTAAAAGATGAAAGAAATGAGCTTAGAGAGGAAATAGAGAAAGTGAAAGATCATTTCAATAAAGAGAGACTCTGAAAAAAAAAACACAAATCTTGGAAATGAAAGACTCAATAAATCAAATTAAAATTCAACTGGAAACATCCCCAACAGATTAGACCACAGAGAAGACAGACTCTTAGGCCCTGAAAACAAAGTATATAATATTGAAAATAAAACTAACAATAAAAAAAGATGTTTAGAGACCATGTATGGAATATTAAAGAAATCAGGGATAACATTTGGAGGCCAAATCTAAGAATCACTGGCGTAGTAGAAGAAACTGAAATGCAAACTAAAGAAATACAAAACTTTTCTGGGGGTAGGGGGGGCATCAGTATCTGGAACTGAACGTAAGGGCACTCGACCACTGAGCCACATCTCCAGCCCAATTTTGGATTTCATTTAGAGACAGGGTCTCACTTAGTTGCTTGGTACCTTACTAAGTTGCTTTGAATCTGTGATCCTCCCACCTTAGCCTCCCCAGCTGCTGGGATTACAGGCATGTACCAGTGTACCCGCCAAGAAATACAAAATTTTGTAATGAAACAATCAGAAGATTTTCCAAGAGACACTAAAACTCCAAACAGGCAAGATAAAAAAGGATCCTCTCCAAAACACGTTATATTTAAAATGCATAATATACTGAACAAAGATAGAATTTTAAAAGCCACATCAGAATAACAGCAGGTCACATTCAGAAGTCAATTAAGACTCTCCACTGATTTCTCAGCCTCGAATCTAGAAGCCCAGATGACTTGAAATAATATATAGTCAGCCCTTAAAGATAACAGGTACCAACCAAAACTATTATCCAGCAAAACTATTCTTCAAAATTGAAATTACAGTGAAAATGTTTCATGGTGATCAGAAAATGAAAGAATTCATAACCACTAAGTCAGTATTATAAAACATACCCAATGAAATTTTTCATGCAGAAGAAAAATAAATATGAGAGCCAGTATATGAAAACATCTCACTAGAATAATAACTAATTACAGAAGAATTAAGTTTAAATTAAGCATTAGAAACAACTCAAAATGGCAGGGAACAAAAAAAATATCTCTTTTTAATAACACTGAATGTAAATGGTCTAAAATATGCAGTCAAAAGACAGACTGGCACAAACGATTAAAAAATAAGACTCAATCACACATTTTTTTATAAGAGACATTACAACCAAAGACATTCACAGGATAAAGGTAAAACAAATGATGGGAAAAGATATACTATGCAAACGGAAACCAAAAGCAAGCAGCAGTAACTATTCTAATATCTCACAAAGAGACTTCAAGCCAAAATTAATCAGAATAGACAAGGAAGGTCACGTCATACTAGTTTAGGGAATTATCAAAAAGGATATAATGACTGCAAATGTGTACACTCATCTATGTATATAGAATAAAACTTTCTCAATATAAAATACAAAAACAATGGGTGACTTCAACACACCTATCTCACCAACACAGAAGTCAACCAGACGTAAACTAACTAAAGACTCTACAGAACTAAAAATACTACTAATTAAATGGATCTAACAGACATCTATCGAATATTTCATTCATCAAAAACCAAATTTACTTTCTTTCTTCTCAGCTGCATGTGAAACCTTCTCTAAAACAGCTCATATTTTAGGACACAAGACAAGATATTTTTTTAAAAAGGCGGGGGCAGGGAGATAATCTCTGGTATCTTGTAAGATCATAGTAGCATGTATTAGAGCTCAATAACAAGATAAAAAGCAGAAACTATTCTAACATGGAGATTAATTAATACACTTTGAGTGAGAAATGAGTCATGGAAAATATCAGGAGAAATAAAATAAATCCTTAGAAACAAATAAAAATAGAGATACAACATAACAAAATCTCTGTGAAAGTATGAAGACATTTCTAAGAGGAAAGTTTATAGCACTGAGTGCCATCATTTAAGAAATCAGAAAGATCCCAAAATTACAATCTAATGTTACCCCTCAAGGCTCTAGAAAAGAAGAAACTAATTTCAAAATCAATAGAAAACAAGAAATAATAAGGTCAAAGCCAAAATTAATGAAATTAAGAGAAAAACATACAAAGGACAAAGGTAACAAGGAGATGGTTCTTTGAAAAGATAACAAGATTGATAAACTATCCACAGACAACACCCAAGTCAACAAAATAAGAAATGAAAAAAAAGACATCAACACACATAATTCTGAAATCCAGAGGATCATTAGAAATTGTTTTAAAGATATATACTCCAATAAACTGGAAAATCTGGAAGATCCTAACCAATGTCTAGATAAACAACTAAAGACCAATACCCCTGAAGAAAACAGATGCAAAAATCCCTAATTTAAATATCAGCAAACCTCACTCAAAAATACATTAGGAAGATAGTAGTACACCATGATCCAATGAGTTTCACTGAGGAATGAAAGTTTGGTTCAACATATCCAAATCAATACATGTAATTCACCATATAAATAGAACTAAGGGCAAGAATCATACAATCATCTCAATAGATGCAGAAAAAAGTCGTTGGCAAAATCCAGCACTTTTTCATGCTAAAAACGCTGGAGAAACTATGAACAAAAGGAACTTACCATTAAATTATAAAGGCTATCTATGACAAATCCAATCCAGAATAATACTGAATGAATAGAAACCAAAAGCATTTCTTCTAAAATCAAGAACAAGGCAAGGATGTCCACTCTCACCACTCCAATTCAATTTAGTTTCTTGAAACCCTAACTAGGACAATCAGGCAAAAAGGAAATTAATGGGATTATAAATATGAGAAGAAGTTAAATTAAATCAACAGCTTTCCTATACTCAAATAATAAGCCAACTGAGACAGAAAGAGAGCCTAATTTTTTAAAGATTAATAATTTAAATGATTTAAAACATTTTGCCACTTTTCCTCCTGGAAAAATATGTTAAGGGCTCTCAGCCTTTCCTTAATTAATGTTTCAGATGTATGTCATATTGTACTACTAAAATTCATACAGAGTCAGAAAACAATATATGTAAATTTTATAAAATTATATCTAAAAATAGAGACAAAAATCAACTTTAAAACTAAAACATTTTACTGAAGATTGTGAAGAACCCTGCCTTACCTGAGATAAGGCTCTGCCTCCCACCTTACAGCATGTCAAAGTAGGCCACATTTCAATTAATTTAAAGTTATATTCAAAAATTAACTTTATTGGAAAAATTACTGTGATCTCAAATAAAAAATATAATGTATAACTCAGCCAAGGCCCAAAATTATATACAAGCTAAATATGTTTTTACTATTGTTAATTTCACTTTGTATTTTTATTATAACTAAAAAAAAATGTGACCACTACACTTAGAGCAACCAAGAGACCTTTACTGTGACAGTGTCTGATTAACAAAAAAGAGAGAGAAAGAAAAAGAGAGAGAGAGAGAGAGAGAGAGAGAGAGAGAGAGAGAGAGAGAAGGAAAAAGAGAAAGGAAAGAAAAAGTGAGAGGGAGAATGAGAAACAGGGAAAGTGAGAGAAAAAGGAGAGAGCAAGATAGGAGGACCTGGCAAAAGAGAGTTTTTATAGCCAAAATCTAATGGGGTCTCTGGGTCTGCAAGCTGCCTTTTTGGCGTAGAGTGATTGGATCATACAGTAGATGCTAAGGTGTCATCTTCTCCTTCAGGCAGATCTTCAGCATTACATAAGTTAATAAATAAAATAAGGATATTGTGTTATGTAAAAATTAACTGTAAAAGTTATAAACGTAAAAGTTAAAGCCCAGCATTATTACTTTAAAATGGGTAAAACTAACTTGCTGGATGTTTAAGGCCAAATTTAAATATTAAGGTTAAAATAAAGGGGCCAAAGAAACCAATATTTGGCTCTTGCCCTCTAAGTCAGCCTGAACCCATGACAGGGGGAAAAGCTTTGCAACTCCAGGCCACATTACCTCCCTATAAGGAAGATTAATGAGACCCCTGGAAAACAGAAAGCCAATGAGTGTCCATGCTGCAAAAAAGGAGGGTCACTTAAAAAGGGAGACATGCCTGATGCTTCCAAGGGAAGCCATATGGTCAGCAAGACCCTGACCCATCCTAATGCAGATGATACTAACAGA
This sequence comes from Ictidomys tridecemlineatus, assembly GCF_052094955.1. Lineage (NCBI taxonomy): Eukaryota > Metazoa > Chordata > Mammalia > Rodentia > Sciuridae > Ictidomys > Ictidomys tridecemlineatus. The sequence goes on from NC_135483.1 coordinate 88,082,297, forward strand.
GCTACAGTGCTGCTCACAAGTTCCCCAAAAAATGTCCTCTAAGGAAACTCAGCTGACTCTTACCAATAGATAGAAACAAGGTCAGTTTGACCAGCATGGTCTTAACCACCTAGCAAAACAGTTAAAACCAAAGCACAGCCATTCCTGGACATTTAAAAAGAAACAACAGTTATTTTAATGTAACTTAAAATGTACCCTAGTGTTAGCATTCCCCAAAATAAGTAAGACTGGAGACAACAGAAGAGAAATTCTTAGGCAAAAATGCCTGATAACTATCAATAAAAACTGCCAGAAGTTTTTAGTCAGTTTAAGGCCTACAGATCTTTCTAACCTCCTACACAGAAAGATATAATCAGTGTTTATTAATATAATTATCTAATCCTAAGTAACAAAGGATCTTTACTGAACACAGAGGTTATGCCAAAAAGGTATTTTTACAAAAATCAGATGACATTAACAATAATTTAACTAAATGTTGTGTCTACATTCCTGATAATTCTGACAACGTTAAAGATTTATGTCCCCTCTCCCAAAAAAGTGCCTTATTAGGCTTTGTTAGGCCTTGTTATGGGGGACATTTTCTCAGGCCTTCTGCCTCCTGGTAAACAATTATTAATTTCTGTCATTTTCAAGATATTCATGGACAGGTTCCAGATGCTACAACTGCTATTTTGTATTAATCTTACTTCAGCACTCATGTCTTTTTGTTTCTCTCATAGAAGTGCCTACCCCAGGTGAATTTACATCCTGTTGCTCCTGAGCCAGATTTTTACCATGGACATCTTGACCCATTCAGTTTCTAAAATGGGACTCCAAACTGCTTATCCACTGCACATTGCCCCTTTTCAGCTGTAAGTAGCAAGAACGGTCATCGCCCTTTTCCCTTACAGCAGTAGGAGGTCCCTAATATTAGAGAAAAAAATTACGGTAAACATAGATGTTCGCCAATATGTCTAGCTCAGGAAGATGTACCTGGGAAAATACTCCCAAGATCACCCTGGGTGATCTTCCATAAAGAGACACTTGCTTCCACAACCCAACTTATAAGTGGGACAACTCCCTGTTCACCAAAAATTGTGCTTTCCAAGTCTCACTTTGAACTCCTTGACTAAATCTCCAACCTGTCAATAACTCTGAACGATGTAACCTACTATTTTGATGGAGTAAAGGGAAAAGAACAACTGGACTTATTAAAAGGCCAGGCCCCACTGATTTATCAACATAGACTGGCTGCCCCCATTTTAGTTCCTCTCCTGGCTGGTTTGGAAAGTCCCTCAGCTGTCAAATAGATATAGATCTAGAAAAATTAGAAAGGTCAATCTCCAAACTAGAGGTTTCACTAGACTCTCTGACAGAAATAGTCTTACAGAACAGATAAGGTCTAGATGGTCTCTTTCTGAAACAAGGAGGACTTTGTATGGCTCCAGGAGAAACTTGTTTCTCTGCAAACCATTCTGGGATAATAAAGGACAGTTTGGCGCTTGTGAGAAACAGGTTAAAGATAAGAGAGGAAACACTAGAAACTTCAGGCAATTTGTTCTAAAACCTATTCTCATGGTCCCCTTGGTTGACTACCATCATTTCGGCTGTAGTTGAGCTCCGAGTCCTTCTCCTGATTGGTATTACTGTAGGACCCTGCCTCTTAAAAACCCTCCTAAACCATATACACAAGAATATAGGTGAGGTCAGAATTATGGTTTTATGAGCCCAGTACAGTCCCTTAGACACATAAAGATGGAAAAAAAGAAAAAAAAACAACTGAGGCCTAATGATGTGCAAGATTGACATCAAACCTACTAAAACCAGTGGGGAATGTGATGGTAGGAGAAAATGTGACTCCATTTTGTTTTATGACTTCATTTTGTTTAAAACAACCATGCCAAGTAGAAGAGTCATGACTGGAGCAATATGTTCTTTTCCTTTTGCTATATAAACCTTTAGATGGCATAGAGAGAGAAGATGGGAGGGGCGGGGGCATAGTAGAGGATAAGAAGGGCAGCAGAATACAACAGACACTAGTATGGCAGTGTGTAAAAAAGTGAATGTGGAACCGATGTGAATCTGCAATCTGTATACGGGGTAAAAATGGGAGTTCATAATCTGCTTGAATCAAATGTATGAAATATGATATGTCAAGATCTTTGTAATGTTTTGCACAACTAATAATAAAAAAAGAAAAGAAACCTTTAAGAATACAAAACTATCTAATGGGGCATTGTTTCTGTAACTAGAGTAAAGGGCTCTGTTTTTGTAACTGGTGTGACTGGGCTAACTGTGATTGGTTAGGCTTCCCTCTGCTTGACTGCACTGTCCTGCTTCTGTAACCTGGCTTGCTTGCATTGGCTAGACCCCCTGAAGATCCCTTTTGTGGTTTTCAGGCTTATAAGGAGTGCCCTTGCAATTGTGCAGGGCTGATCAGGGGAACAGCTTTATGTTCTGGTCAGCCACCACCAGTGTGCTTCAATAAAGGCTTGATTTGATTATACATGAGTGATCTAGAAGTCAGTTTATGAAACTCTGTGATGAAGCTTTTACTATAACAGTACAATGAATCAAGATGCATTCTACTGTCATATAATATGTATATATATACACACACACACATATATATATAATTAAAATAAATAAATTTTTAAAAAAAGAAAAAGAGAATCAGCTATTTCGGCGGTGAGGGGGGGGCCGGGCACTGTACCAGGAATTGAACTCAGGGGCACTCGACCACTGGGCCACATACCCAGCCCTTTTTTGTATTTTATTTAGAGACAGAGACTCACTGAGTTGCTTAGTGCCTCCCATTGCAGAGGCTGGCTCTGAACTCACAATCCTCCTGCCTCAGCCTCCCGAGTCACTGGGATAACAGACATATGCCATTGTGCCCAGCTAGAACCAGCTATTATAAATAAATGGGAAAATATTAAAGCACTATAATTTTATGATAAAATTTATTTAATAAAAATTAGAAAAATAATCCCATTCATGAGAAAACATAAGAACAAATTCATTCATATCTACCAAAAAAAATATTCTAATTAATGGATCCACTTGAAAAGAATGCTGAAGAACTTAAGTACACTGGGAGAAATTATGATTTCTAGAACTCACAAGGCATAGCACACTGCCACTCACAATGCCACTCATGAGGCATTCACAACAGAAGGAAGGAAGCCAATAAAGCTCACCCTCATTTCTGAAGTACAATTCATTTTTTTCATTATAGAAGTGTTTTAACTTTTGGTTGTTTTAATACAAAACACTTTATCTTCAAGGTATGGTAAGTATTCAAATTATCAAGTTCAGTTTCCTCCCATCCCCAATCTCTTCCACCTACTAACCCTTGTCTAAACATATTACTTTAATATCATTGAAAAGTGACAGTATCAGTTTCCAAAGAGTGCTATAACAAAAAAATACCACATATTAACAACAGAAATTTATTCTCTCAGTTTTGGAGGGCAGAAATCCAAAATCAAGGTCTCTGTGAGGCTGGATTCTTCTGGAGACTCTGAAGGAGAAACTGTACCATGGGGCCTTTCCCCACACTTTGGTGACTGCAGACTATCCTTGGCATTGCCTGGCTTATGCATGCATTATTTCCCTGTTTTCACATGATCTTCTCTTCTGCCTGTTTCTTTTCTTTCTTGTAAGGATACTTTCTCATTGAACTTTAGAGTCCCTCAGATAATATAGGATATGCTCATTTTGAGACCCTTTAATTACATCCTTAATGATCCTCTTTCCAAATAAGGTCACATTTATAGGCTCCTAGATTGCCATAGCTTGTGGGGAGGAACGAGGATGCACCATGCAAGCCACTATCTTTCTAGGATTAGTTATATCCTAATTACCCCTAAATGTTTGTTTCTTAAAAGAAATTCCAAAATGTGCAATGTCACACTTTTTCTCCATTTCATTTTATTTCACAATTAGTTATCTGGTAATTTTTTTCAAATAGATTAATTATCTTACAAACCCTTCTCTAGTGTTTTCATTAGTTACTATGGACAAGGTAGGCATGGTAGAACAGATAGATATTAAATGCTTCTTTGAAATTAAAAAATAGCATTTTTGTGGATGACCAAAATAGAATACTCTCGTGCATGAACTGAGTAGTCTTCCCAATTTCACTATAACTTAAGTTTAAATTTCTACCTCTCTTATGTTTTAATTCTTTACCCTAGCCAGGACACATACTCTTTAAACATACAATTTAAACATCTGCAGACATCTGTCATGTTCAACATTGTATTTAATTTTTACATGGTACAGTTATTTCATCCATAACACTGATAAGCTGTCATTTACGTGTGAAAGTTACCAAGGAAGGTTACTATACCATACACATCCTTATGTGAAGACAACTGTTTCAAAGAAGGACATCATAAAATGGGAATATCTCCAAATTCTCTAAATCACAATAGCAAAAAAATCAGATTTATAAATGATGCAAAATTTTACTGTCAATGTTGAAATGTGTCCTGGCAGCACTCAGTAACTGGTCAACACTAATTGTCTTCATTATTTTCATAACCATCTCTACATACTCAGAAAACCACTTAGAAATAGAATGAATTGCAAAGGGATTATGTTATTATTACTGCACTTAAGAGTTATTAAGTACTTGGTCTAAGCACTCCCACAGTGGTTTCCCCCATTTAGAGAGGGGAGAAAAACTCAAATGAAAAGGATAAGACCTATAGTTCAAACTCACATCTGTCTGACCTAACATCTCTTCCTACTGCCATAAAACAGCAAGAGACAACAGAAGATCCCTTTCTTCAGTGGGGTTCTAAATGCACCATGAGGCACAACAGGTGACTTTTAAAATGTCTCACTCAAAAACAGCACCAGAACAAAATACTGGAATTAACTCAAAAGTAAATACAAAATCCATTTTTGAACATTACATTTTTAATAGGATCAATTCTCACCTACCTGCTACTCGTATATCACAGGCCAGAGCCAATTCAAGACCACCACCTAGCGCGAGGCCATATATTGCTGCAATCGTGGGCACTGGAAGATTAGCATGTGCTACAAAGCATTACAGTATTGTTAGGAAGAATAACAAGGATACCAAAATGAAAGATCCTTGCTATAATCTTTTGCCAGTTTTTTCATTCTGTTATTTAGGGACACATAACTACGTCCTTTCATTTCAGCTAAATGTCATGTTCCTCGCAAAGGTTTTGAACATTGTGCTCAGCTAGATAATATCTCTAAGTTCTAATAGAGCACATTAAAATTTGTCTGATTCAAGAGTTATGAAATTAAAACTAATTCAATTTTTTAATCCCCCATTTAAACGTTTAGTCCAAAGATCAAAAGATTTTGTTTTGAGTCATAATCCATCTGCTTACATCTGTGATACTCTGGGCACTCCTTTGCCCTCCTTCCAGAACCTCAAATTCCTCTCCCACATATGAGGATAATAACCCCTATCCTACCCACATCACCTAATGCCAGGTTTAAAGGGAAAATTACATTGAATGATGACTGTAAACTGGCTTTATACACATTGTGGGATATGTTGCATACATGTATTGAAATGCTATACTGCGCCTCATAAATAGGTGCAATTAAAATGATGAAAATAATAATAAAATAAATTCAGGGCACTGTTAGAGGCATGTGGAGGGAAGGTCTTTGGGAGACACTCATATCTCACCCAGGAGATATGAGTTTGAGTGACAGACCACGAGAAGTAAAGATAAAGCCCTCGGATATGGCAAATGGAAAAGCTCCCAGGCTCCTGGACAGATTATCTCCATGTGGTCTGATGGGCCAAGTGCATTAGAGGAATTAGTGGCATATATAGTATTCAGACTCATAATTACGTTTAAGAATATGATGTGGAATCAAGGACCAGATTAAGCACAGACATGATTTGGATTTTTCCCCCTCTTATCAAATTTAAAATTCAGTTTCAAATTTTACAGAGAAAAAATAGTGCAACAATCACATTTTAATATTGTAAAGCATTTTAATGATGTGAAAAATGCAAAGGTGATACCTACAGTAAATGCTCATTAAACCTTCTATTTGTATTTCCTGAAATACAGCCATCTGCTCTATAATTCAATTTTTTCATCAGTAATTTGGGGTTGAATCAAGATGCACTCTACTACTGAGCTACATCCCTAGCCCTTTTTAATTTTTATTTATTTATTTATTTATTTATTTATTTATTTATTTATTTATCTTGAGACAGTGTCTTGCTCAGTTGTCCAGATTGGCCTTTAACTTGCAATCCTCCTGCTCAGCCTCCCAAATAGCTGGTGCAATTGAAATGATAGAAATAATAATAAAATAAATGTGCTACAGAGCCTCGTTCAATCTGAAACTTTAAAGATCTATTTTCAAAATGGTCAAAATTAAATTTCACAGATCAGCAAAATATCTAATCACATTTGTTCATTTTCCACAACCTAAGTTTAAAAAACTGACATCTATAATTTTTAAATTTAGTTTGGTGTATAAAAAACTGAATTTATTTTATAACACATTTTCTATAAAGGGGATCACATTTACAATTAAATTATCCACCAATGGGATTTATGATATATAATCAGGTGAGAGGTAGGGGTTCATTTAATTTACATATTTATATTATGGAAATTCAGTGAAAAACTAAATATATTACAGTCCAGGAATCAAAACAATTACAATTGCTGTTGGAAACACTAAATCTGAGGACTCCGGCATGAATAATATAATAATCCATTGCCTATTAGAGAAATTTTTATTGGGTTGAAAGGCTGTCTCTCACAGATGGCCTTGTTTACACTGAACTTAGAGTTCTGTGTACTATTTTGAACTCCTCATTTTAAAAGCATAAGTCATTTTTTAGAAGGAGTATAGGTGGGACATAAAATGAGAGCCCAGATTATACTGAACAAATTCAAAAATGAAGTAAAAATAAAAAATACACACAGTTGAATTTTATAATCTATCCAGAAAATAGCTGAATTGTCACAGAATGGTTGAATGTATCCAAATATTTGAGAGATGTCATTGCATAAAAATGAGAGGAACTTTAATGGCTGAGGAAGTAAAACCTAATTTGATTTCCTCTGAAAACATAGTTAATGTCAAAGCCATGAGGGTCATTGTGGACATTGCTCTCAACTTGAGATGATTAGAGGGAAGATGTTTTTAGAAAACAGCTGTGCATTTATCTTGGCTATGAACTTGGAAACTCAATAGGATTTATGAATAAATTCTGCATAAATTCAGTCATCCCAAGAGGGGAAAAGAAATCCAATGTTAGCTTAAGAGCAAAAGCTCAGTAAAACTGCTGCGCTCCTATGTCTTCTCAATAAACGTCATTCCTATTTCAAGTCTGGCAATGGTGTGTAGTTGATGAACATTTGCAGAATGGGTAAATCGCTCTTTTTGTGATGTGATTCATCACCTTCAGGATACATTGAATATTTATCTTTGATCTCTAAGGTAGCTATAAAATGTTTCTTTTACCAGACATGCACTGAAGCTTAGAAAGAGAGAGCTCAAATTCAATGTCCCTCCATTATTTCAGGAGACTGATAGCCAAAAGAATGCCCCAAGTAACTTGTACCTTTTTCTCTAGAGAGGCTCATTTAGCTATATAAGGACAATTAGTTTATGCATTAAGTCCAAGAAGGGCCATAGGCATCTGATTCAACAGCAGTATTCCCAGTAAAAAAACCAAATCAACTCTGCTTTCATTGCAAATGAGTGATGCAACAATAAAGAGTAGTTCTATTCTAGATTTGGGCAAACTATGAAATACTTCTATAATTTTTCTATGGATTTTCACCAAGAAATATGCACATTCAAGATGTCTTTTTTTTTCGTCTTTCTGGAATTGCATTATAAATATGGCAAGCCTATTAAATCAGGTACTTCTGAAACCTCTTTGGCTCAAGTGAATCATGAATCCAAATCCTGTGTTGATAATTCTGGTCCTCTTCTAAAATACAGAGACAGATTTATCCATCACTTTCATGTTATATTATCATCAAGGGAGAATAAAACTGGACAGGCTTTTGCTCTACAGAACAACCACAACTCTATGTAATGTTTTCAAACTTATATTCTCACCATTCTTATGCAGTTCTTAGATAATGAGAAATGTCTTAATAAAAATAGATATAAACAAGGAAAATAAAGAAAATATGAAAAATAACCAAGTGTGAAAATGGTAGACATGAAGAGAGAGTTGGTTTCATTCAGACCAGAGGGTGATTGAATGTGCAATTACTGAAAGTTAAATCTACCTTCAGTGCTGCCAGCTTAATTTGTTTTGGTAGAAGTCATTGAATGTGATTGTGCTAAAGTATAAACTTCAAATGACTTAAAAATATATTCATTCTTCATCAAGTAATTTTCTACTGTGGTGTTTTGGAGAATAAGGCAGGTCCCTTCCTTGGTCTCAGATAGGGACAAAGAATTCTCATGTTTCCACCATTCTTCATACCTCAGCATCTATATCATCTAGCTATCAAGAGAAGGAGCACAGAGACAACCATGTGGGAGGAGTTATGGGGCAATGCCAAAAGTAGCCCGCAGTATTTCTGCTCATATCCAGTCACGTGACCAAATCTAATTGCAAGGACGGCATAGAAACAAAGACTTCCCTTATGCCTGGGAATAAGCAGAGAATGGAATTTGGCAGACAGCATGCAAAATTTACCACATTCATGGTTCTGATTATTGATGCTTTGCTTTTCCAAGATCATTTTGTCTTGAGTAAGAACTGTATACAAAACAATTTCAAGAAAACATGAAAATATTTTTTAATTCTTCAAAATCATTGTTGTAATAGATCACAGAACCTTTTTGGTAGGCCATCTTTCAATGTCTTTATATCTTTACAATATAAGTTTATGTATAATTCACCAAATATAATAAATTACAAGGGAAAGCTAATATCAGTGTTCCCACAAGACAAGGAGGTATAGGCACTCTAGCACGAGCATATACACCTCCTTTTTTATTCCCTGTAATGTATTTTTAAAATGATGGCATAAGAGAGTGATGGTGACAATTATAGGATAATATTTGTATAATTTTTTACCTTGGTAAGAGTGAAGAAATGGTAATTCAGGACTTACAACTCTCTGGATCCCCTTTCTATTCTCTTTTACTCCCTTTAAACTGAAAAACCCATGTGTTTGGATCATTGAGGTTGGAAACTGAGTAATATCACTTCTCCAAAATAGATTTAATAGTAGGGCGGCTAGGGAATGGTTTCCTGACCTGTTCGAGGGAGAGTCCAGACACAGAGAAAAATATGGTGTATAAGTTTTTATATCCATTAGTGGAAAAGAATCAGATTTAGATTTTATTTTTAAAGTCAATTCTTGTAAAACTATTATATTTTAGACTTTAACTGTCATCTTACAGGACTTACTTAATCTATAATATTTAGTGATAAGGATTTTCACAAAGGATTTATAACTTAATAATTCATATTTAATTAAACCTTTTAAAAATTAATTTCTTCTAAGTTCAAATACATAATAGCGAGGAATGCAATTGAGAATATAATTGAAGGATACTAGCAGCTACACATAGGTTTTTTGTAAAACCTGAAAAGGTAAAAAATTTTTGTATTATTTTTCTCAAAACAGACTCCCAAATCTGTGCACTTTCATGTATCACAAAACGTGGATCCAACCTCTGACTGCATCTCACCTCTGAATGTGGGATGATTGTTGGACAAACAGGAAGATATTTAAAATAATCCCTATTAACATGCCTTCTTAAGATTCCAGACTTCTAAGTGTCTATCCAGACTGATCAAGGTCATTAGTGGTTAGAACTCTTTCTTTAAATAAATGAGCAATTCCTGACCAAACTGCAAAAAAAAAAAAATAATAATAATAATGAGGTTCATTTGAAGTAAAGCCATACATATAACCATGGTAAATGATAACCAGAAGCTATTAGGTGGTGCTGCATCTAAAGATATTTGTGCATTCATTAGACAAATATTTATTGAGCAATTACTACACGAGAGACATTATTATAGGTGCTAGGAAAAACTTAATGAAGAAAGTAGATAAACATTTCTGATGGAGCTTATATTCTAATGGGGAGATTAAGCTAATAAAATAGGTAAATAAGATAAAGTTTATCAATGCCTAATAAACATTATGGGAAAAAATAAAAAGGAAGGAAGGTTGTATAAGGCTCAGGGACTAGGGATAACAACTGTATATAGGACAGTGTGGGAATGTCTCATTATGAAGGTGACATTGAGCTAATATTTGGGAAAAAGAATATTCCAGCCAGAGAAAAGTGCAGGGGCAAAGGCCCTGAGAAAGCCCCTTGTACACCTGTTCAAAGACTAGAAAGATACAGAGTCTGAAGAAGAGTGAGCAAGAGGAAGAGGTACAGGTGCAAGATGAGATCAGAGACAATCTAGGAGTCCACATCAATGAGGGCCTTCATTTCTGAGGACACAGTGTTTACTCTGAATAAAATAGGATGCCATAGGTAGATGGTGAGCAGGGACTTGCAGAGATCTCATTTTCATTTCGAAGGACCACTCTGCAGTATAGTGAATAACTATGGTGGAGGGGACGATGCTGGGAAGAAATGGGAAGCGCTCTATTAAAATATTGGTATTCCAATGTGGACTTATTAAAGCAAATTTAGTTGCTCAGGAAGTATAAATAAATACAGAAACATTTTCTGCCCCACTTTGTTAACTGTATACCTTTCCTCTTTAAGCTTTAGCTTGATGGAGTAAGTTAGAGGAAAACTGCATTTGGAAATACAACCCCTTAGAAGTGGCTGGAAAGGAAAAGATTGGCAGTAAGCTGTTGCAAGCAGCACAAGGAAAGTACAATAGATTAGTCCTTGAGGGACTGCATCTGACTCCGAGGGCCAGTCCAGCCTGGAGAGCTGTGCCCTTATGCTGTGACCTCTGTACTCTTAGCTGAGAACAACAAATGATATCAGGATGAAAGAAAAGAAGCACATGCTTGCTTGTTTCATCCCCTATCACAGTGAAGCCTGAATGAACTTATCAGCTAAGTCAAGGCCTATCAATGACAGAGATAGACAGTTCCAACTTTTCACTGTCAGCACTCCACATGTTCTTGTTGGAAAAAAAAACATATATTTTTTTTTCCAACAAGAACATGTGAAGTATATATATGTATGTATGTATATATGTATGTATGTATATATGTATATATATATATATATATATATATTTATACACACATATGTATGACTTGAATGCTTCATTATTTCTAGATAATTGCTACAAATTTGGAACTCACCTTGTCAATGCAGGTTTTGCTTTTAGAATTTCAATGCCATATGCCCTCATTAGTCTGGGTTAGGCCCATCTGATCTAATTGTTTTTTATAAATAATATTTTTATTTTAAAAAAATAAATTTGTTCTTCTTACATGTACATGACAATAGAATGTATTTTGATACATATAATATGGAGTATAACTTGTCCTAATTAGGATCCCATCTTGTGGTTGTACATGGTGTAGAGTTTCACCAGTCGTGTATTCATATAAGAACATAGAAAAATTATGTCCAACTCATTCTATTGTCCTTCCTGTTCCCATTTCTTCTCCCTTCCCTTCATTCCCCTTTATCCAATCCAGTGAACTTCTGTTCTTCTCTACTCCCCACCCCCCACTGTGTGTTAGCATCCACATAAAAGTGAAAATATTTGGCTTTTGGGTTTATTGCAATTAGCTTATTTCACTTATCATAACAGTCTCCAGTTCCATACATTTAGTAGAAAATGCCATAATTTCAATCTTCTTTATGGCTATGTAATATTACATTGTGTATATACACCACATTTTCTTTGTCTATTCATCTGTCGAAAGGCAGGTTGGTTGCTTCCATACCATGGCTACTGTGAATCTAGCAGATGTAAACATTGATGTGGCTGTGTCAGTATAGTATGCTGATTTTAAATCCTTTGGGTATATGCTGAGGAGTGGGATAACCAGGTCAAATGATGGTTCCAATTCAAATTTTTTGAGTATTTTCCCACCTGCTTTATAGACTGGTTGCACCAATTTGCAGTCCAACCAGCAATGTATAAGTGAAACTTTCCCTACATCTTCACAATTTATTGATTTACATCAATAAATAACAACATTTATTGTTACTTGTATTCTTGATAATTGGAGTTCTCATTGGAGTGAGATGGAATCTCAGTGTAGTTTTTTTTTTTACTGTCCTCATTTATTCTTTTTTAAATTTTTTTTAAAATTAGTTACACATGACAGTACAATGATCTTGACAATTCATACATTTGAATCAAATGGGGTATAATTTCTCATTTTTCTGATTGTACAGGTTGCAGAATCACATTGGTTATACAGTCACCTGTATACATACAGCAATAATAATGTCTATTTTATTCTGCTGCCCTTCCTATCTCCCCTTCCCCTCCCCTCCCCTCCCATCACATCTCTCTACCCAATCTAATGTGACACACTTCTTTTTTTCTCTCCTCACAACATCATACATGTATTCTGTATAATGATGAGGGTCTCCTTCCATCTTCCATGCAAATATCCTTCTCCCTCCTTTTCCCTCCCACCTCTCTTCACTATTTAGTGGTAATCTTCTTCTCATGCTCTTCCTCCCTATCCCATTTTGAGTCACCTCCTTTATATCAGAGAAGACATTTGGCATTTGTTTTTTAGGGATTGGCTCACTTCATTTAGCATAATCTGCTCTAATGCCATCCACTTCCCTGCAAATGCCAATTTTTTACCCCTCACACATCACATATAGCTCTAATCTATAGAGTATACAAAGAACTCAAAAAGTTAAACAACAAAAAAATAACAACCCAATCAACAAATGGAACAAGAACCTGAACAGACACTTCTCAGAAGAGGACATACTATCAATCAACAAATACACTAAAAAATGCTCACCATCTCTAGCAATCAGAGAAACGCAAATTAAAACTACTCTAAGATACCATCTCACTCCAATAAGAATGGCAGCCATTATGAAGTCAAAAAACAATAAATGCTGGCGAGGATGCCGGGAAAAATGTACACTCATACATTGCTGGTGAGACTGCAAATTGGTGCAGCCAATTTGGAAAGCAGTATGGAGATTCCTTGGAAAGCTGGGAATGGAACCACCATTTGACCCAGCTATTTCCCTTCTCGGACTATACCCAAAAGACCTAAAAAGAACATACTACAGGGACACAGCCACACCAATGTTTATAGTAGCACAATTCACAATAGCTAGACTATGGAACCAACCTAGATGTCCTTCAATAGATGAATGGATAAAAATTATGTGGCATTTATACACAACTGAATATTTCTCAGTGTAGTTTTAATTTGTATTTCTCTAATTGCTAGTGATGTTGAGTATTTTTTCATGTATTTGTTGATTATTCATATTTATTCTTCTGTGAAGTGCCTATTAAGTTTCTTTGCCCATTTATTGATTGGTTATTTGTTTTTTGGAAGTGTTAGGTTTTTGAGTTCTTTGTATATCCTGGAGATTAATGATCTATCTGAGGTGCAGATGGCAAAGCTTTTCTCCCATTCTATAAGGTCTCTCTTTACATTCTTATTGTTCTTTGCTGTAAAGAAGCTTTTAGTTTGATACTATCCCATTTATTGATTCTTGATTTTACTTCTTGCACTTTAGGAGTCTTGTTAAGGAAGTTGATTCCTAAGCCAACAAGATGGAGAGTTAGGCCTACATTTTCTTCTAGTAGGGATAATAGGTGTATGGTCTCTTGCCTAATGCCTAGGTTTTTGATCCACTTTGAGTTGAGTTTTGTGCAGTATGAGAGGGGTTAAATTTTTATGCTACTACATATGGATTTTCAGTTTTCCCTGCACCATTTGTTAATTAGGCTTTCTTTTCTCCAATGTATGTTCATGACAACTTTCTCTAATATAACATAATTTATATATATATATATATATATATATATATATGTGTGTGTGTGTGTGTGTGTGTGTGTGTGTGTGTGTGTGTGTGTGTGTTTGTCTCTGTGTCTTCTATTCAGTTGCATTGGTCTCCATGTCTGTTTTTGTGTCAATATCATACTGTAGAATAATTTAAGGTCTGGTATTGTGATGCTTCCTGCTTCACTTTCTCACTAGGATTTTATTTTGGCAATTCTGGGCCCCTTATTTTTTCAAGCGATTTTATGATTGCATTTCTGTTTCTATGAAGAATGACATTGGAATTTTAATAGGAATTGCATTAAATTTTTATAGTGTTCTTGGTAATATGGCAATTTTGACAAAATTAATTCTGTTTATCCAAGAACATGCAAGATCTTTCCATCTTCTAAGATCTTCAATTTCTTTCTTTAGTGTTCTGTAGTTTTCATTTGAGAAGTCTTTCACCTCTTTTGTTAGTTTGAGTCCCAAAGTGTTTTTTTTTTAATTTTAGGCTATTGAAAATGGGATATTTTTCCTGATTTCTCTTTCAGCTGTGATATCTTTTTTAAAAAAATTTAAGTTGTTGATGGACCTTGATTTTATTCATTTATTTATATGTGATGCTGAGAATCAAACCCAGTGCCAGGCAAATGTTCTACTACTGAGATTATTGTTACTAAGCACAGTATTGCATAACAGATCTCTATACCTTCTTTATCTGCATAACTAGCGCTTGATAGCCATTGAGTAGCAATTCCTATTTTCTACCGCCTTCAGACCCCAGAAACTACCATTTTGCTTTCTACTTCTATAAATCAGTTTAAACATTTCCTATAAGTGGAATCATGCAGTATTTGTCCTTCTGTGACTGACTTATAATATCCTCAAATTTCATCCATCTGGTAGCATGTGAAAAGATCCCCTTCTTATTTAAGGCTAAAGAATATTTATCTTTATGTATATATCACATTTTCTTTACACATTTATCCATCAATGGGCATTTAGATTTTTTTTCTTATCTTGGTTATTGTAAATAATGCTTCAGTGAACACAGGACTGCAGTTATCTCTCTGACATGTTATCAGCTCTTTTTGATAAATACCCAGAAATTGGGTTAAGAGGTCATATGATTTTCCTATTTTTAAGTTTTTGAGGAATCTCCATACTGTTTTCCATAATAAGTGTATCCTTCTGTAGTTCTACTAATAGTGGACAAGGGTTGTAAATTCTTCACAATATTGCTGATACTTTACTATTTTGAATAATGCCCATTCTAATAAGTGTGAGGCAATATCTCAGACATCATACTCAGGCTATCATTTTCAACTAGAATCTCTTTACTGTCTGTGTTACTTGAGCGGGCATTCACAAGCTAGAGACAAATGTTTATTTATGGAGAGTACCTGAAATTTTTACTTACAAATAAGCATGTATCCTTTTTCTCATAAGTAAGCTCATATTATTTGTGCTAGGTTTTCATTTATAAAATCCTGTGAAAAATGGGGAAAATCTAGTTCCTGCTCTTAAATGTCTGTCCTCCATGCAAATATAAATATTATGCAAACTAACATGCATAGTATCATTTAACTGCATAATCTGGCTGAGTAACTAAATACCATCTCAGGATATACTATTAAAATTTGTGTGAAGTTTTTGAGAAAGATTGTTTTCTGTGACAATCATAGTAAAATGCTATTTTCTACAGTTTTATACCTATATCACAGAAAAGTACATATCAAAAGAGTGAATTTTGAGAAACTATACTTAATTTTACTTCAGAGAAGCTATTTGACCTACAGAGAAATTTTAAATGAGCAAATGTGATTGACATTAATTAGAAATTAATGTCACAGTCATAACCTTGTGATATTGATAACAATTGGTAAAATAATTACTATTATGCAGAGAAAATACTTTAAAATAGTCATTCATTTTTAGGTATACTTTCATTAAGCTTGGGGACAAAGCTTTTTCCTCCCTGAATGGCAAAGCGCCAACATGGAGTCCATTGTATGGCCAACAGCATGAGTTACCATATTGTATGGCCAACAGCATGGGCTAACATTCACATGGGAGACCTGGTCTAGAAAAATAAACAGCACTTCATTTGTGGTCCCAGGTCCTCCAAGTACATCCTGTATCTGGAGACTGAGGTTTAAAGTGCTCTTTCTGCCCATTATGTTCAGCTACTGCCCCACCCGAGTCTTTGGGACCTCCAAGCCTTCTACATTTCCTACCAGGAAATTGTTCTTTCTCCTCAGTGAGGAATATCTAGAGAAAAATCAACAGTCTCCACCCTCTCCTCAGATGTTATCACATTGGAAGTATGGAATAGGGTGGAGATGTCAAAGCAGTTGAAGTTCTAAGTGCAATCTGGCTCCAGCATCTGTCACCTCATTGATTGCTGGGGTTGATCCACATAATTTTGACCTCAGTTCCTTTCCTCTCTCACCTCTCCATTTAGATTCCTCCCAAAGCCAAGTGTCTAGGTAAAAATAATCGGGTAAGGAAAATGACCTAGACAGGAGATCACTCAGAAATATAAAGAGTAATAAAACTAAAATATAGCTGCTAAATATTTGGAATGTGCTGGCTACCAGGCAATGTCGTAAATGCTTTCCAAACATTTTCTCTTCTAACCCATATAATGGCCCCAGAGCTAAGTGTGTAATTATCTTTATCAGAAAAATGGAAGCTTAGAAAGGTATAGTCATTTGCCCAAGAATATGCAATTAAAAAATAGTAGACCAAGATTTGAAATTTAACTCTGCTTTTCTAACTCTCAAGTGAATGTTTGAACAGGAACATTGTGATATCTCCCCACCTTCTAACAGGGAGCAATAGGATCTAAATTGTTAACATACCCTTGTTCTTAACACCAACCAGCAAAAGCAGCTGTCATATGCTACTGGCATTAGTGGAAGCTTCCAGGTTCCCAGCAACATTCACCCTGGTCTTTCTTGTGGGAATCCTTCATAGATTTTTTTCCTCATAGGAACTTCTGTTGATAGCAGATCCTAGCAACTACTCCACTGGGATTCTCAGTGTATCTCATCCCAGGTTCCAAACTGGCCATCAGTGTTAGTACAAGGTCCTGAAAGCTATAGTAGATGAGGCGAGTGATTTACACAGGATAGTAGCAGGACCCTGACTCTCAGAAAGAGACTAAATTATGGTTAAGAAGAGATGTAAAATGTTTAGACCAGCAATTCAAGGGCTAGCATCAGGCCAAAAAGATGAAAAATAACCCTGAACAGAGAAATTATAACAAGGTCAGTAGACATGAAATATGGGAGCAAAGAAGCTGGCTAGAAAGTACATTGAAACGGTATTAACATCCAGTTAGTCCACTGAAATGGAACAGCAAGAAGAGCTGAGAGGGGTTTTATTGGTCAGTTTTTCTGATTTCTGCTTATTTCTTGTGGGAAGGTGGTTTCATAGAAGAAGAATGCAAAGCACCCACAGCCTTCAAGAGCTCCAAGTACAACAGATTTGTCCTCATAGGGGACCAATGCAGTTTCATCATTGCCTCTCTAAAACCACCTCCTGGTAAAAGTCAGCTCTTTTAAGGATCTTCATCACATTGAAAGACACAAACATGAACGACAGTAGAGCATCTTACTTAGTTCCATTTGCTAAGACTTTTCAAGGATCCACTGATCCTCAATTCCAGATTAAATCTCAAACTCTGTAAAGGAACCTATCAAATAGGTTATGACAGAGACTGTTTTTGCATACTACTATTGTGTTCAAAATTGGAAGAATTAGAGATGTAGCAAGTCCATGGTGTTGGCTAATGTGGACATGTAGTACCAGAATTGGCCTTGGTATGCATGCCCTTTAAGTTAATCAAAATGTTAAGTTTAAAGAATAAAGACTGGAAGTCCTATCCAGATAAGGAAGCTTGTGTTTTTTAACAGTTAATAGGATACTGTAATAAAGACATAAATACAATGCCCATTTTCCCAGGCCCTGGAATCCTACAGTCGAGTTTAAAACCCATCTAGGAGATTGATGGTCCTGAACACATTACTTAACCTTGAGCCAAGTCTCTAGGCCTCAGATTCTTCATTGACCATACAAAAAATATAGTGCCTGTACTTCAGAGTGTTATATCATAAGGACTCAGTGAGATAATACAGACAAAGCATAGTATTTTGCACATGAAAACTGCTCCAAGTTTTTATTATTATTGTTATTATTATTATCATCACTATTATAATCGCATATTTTTACTCTCTTCAATTCTTTCCTTTCCCAAACATCTCAGAGTCTATGCTTGGGCTCTTTTAACTGGCAGTGAGTCAAAAGAGAATTTTCTATACCAAGTGATTGCTAAAGAATTCCTGGGAAATTCATAACTTCTTGATCTCTTTGGTAATAGCAACTAGAGTTAGGGCTACCTTACCTCTCATTTACTTCTTGTTTTATTAATATTACCATCATGTGAACTGTTTATAAAGTTATGTTACAAAAATAAGTAGCTTATTTAAAGGCTTCTATATTTGGGGCATGAAATTAACTCTCAGTTAAATTAGACTCTCTTTCCAAAAGTTAAGCAAATAATAAGTAGTGTAATGCTCAATTAATTGACTATCTACTGAGTGAAAAAGTCCTATCTTTTTTTTTTAATCCAAAATAACCTCTCCCAAAGCAAGCTTGCTAGTTCTAATATTTGAAAGATTTAACAAAGGAGTGTTTTCTTCTAGGGGAAGCAAGGGATTCCCCCTTTGGTCTATTTATTTATTTTCTATTTTGTGATATTCTACTCTGTTCTTTTATACTCTCCCTTTAGTTGCAAAAATAATAAGGTTTATCTTAACAAATTAAACAATATAAAATTTGTAGCTGAAAAGTAAATAGCCTTCTCCATCTCACTCCTATGAGATATCAGTGTTAGAAGCTAGCGTGTGTATTTCTTTATATAAGCTTCTGACACTCCCTAGCCTAACTTTCCATAAACACACCCAGCTGTCCCTATTATATTGAACCAAAACATGGCAATTTTTTTATAGGTCCCCACCATTCTTTAACACCAACCCACAAATGGAGCCAGACATTCTGTTTTCTGTTTTACACACATGCCTCAGCCATCCCTTTTTGGTTTGCTTTAGCTACTTCACTTCGACTGGATATTCTCCACCACCACCCCAATTCTACCTGCTCTTGAAAAATGCACACCCTTTAACTTATCAAACTCCCTTTATGTTAATTGTCTAAATCACACTTTGATTGCCTAATTTATGCCTGGTAGTATTTTGTGATTTATATACTATTTAATACAGATGCCATATGTTTGAGGATTTTTTCTCTAATTGCTTCATGTCTTTTGAGCTCACTTGACTTTATTGTCTAGCTGAGAAATGTTGTGTTTTGTATATCTGTATTTATTCCATTGTTAGTCTAAGGACATAGGACAAACTGCAAAAGTTGATGCATTTTTTGTAATACAAACGTCCTTACAATAGGGCTGGGGTTGTGGCTCAGTGGTAGAGCACTTGCCTAGCATGTGTGAGGCACTGGGTTCAATTCTCAGCACCAAATGCAAATAAATGAATAAAATAAAGGTCTATCAACATCTCAAAAAGTATTTTTAAAAATGTCCTTATACCAATACTAACATTCAATAATGCTTCATACTAGGGATTCTCAGTAATATTCCTTTTTCTTGATTATTTATTTTAATCATAGGATCCTTTAATTAAATGGAAATTTACCATGATAATAACATCAGACTCTGGTCCTACCACCTAAAAAAAAATTATTCTGAGAAAATTTGTGTTATCATAGAGTGATTATCCAAAGCATTCATGGTACTTATGTTACTTTGTCCCAAGATAATAAATTTTTAGTGATTTGTTAGAAAAAATCAGTTACATCTGTTTGAGTTTTAAAAGTAAGAATATAATAATACCTGTGACCATTTTAGATCATTCTCAATGTTAAGCTAATACTAATATTTCTCAGATAAATATGATTTCTGTAGATTGTGAGATTTTATTTTGGGATGATATTTAATAGGTTTTTTTATGAATCTTTTAGTAAGATGAAATTTAGTTTATTTAAGATGGATTTCCTTAATCAAGAAAATCATCTCAATGTCCTGAATCTGCCCCAACCACACCCCCTCCAAAAAAAAAACAGAAAGAATATTATCTCCATCTAGTGGACAAATTATTATATTACAACCTACCAAAAAAATATCTGATGCCCTAGAATATCTCCTATCACAGACATTTTTCTGCCCTACTAATAAATATTTTGGTTTTAATTGGCAAATGGTAATTTTATTGCAAAAATGTTAAATGTTTTAATGTATTTAGCAATATTTTGCCCAAATGTAAGTAGGGTGTCCTTGTAATTCAGTTTCTTAATTGAATTGAAAAAAATATTAAAATTTTTAAAATTACAGAATTTGGGGGCTACTTGGTATTTACTCAATTGAATTGAGAAAAACTTAACCAAAATTATCCTCCTATGTCTCCTATACTTCCATTCATGCAGAATGAAGAGAGTGTGTTTCCTTTTAGTTTTTATAGCAGAAGGATCATCTTAATGCTAATGAGAAATCAGCGCACACAGCTTTCATTTGAGCGCTCATTCTTAGGTCCTCAGGTTTCAGCATGAACTACCTATGCATCTTTATAGGAGGGAAGAGCACTCTTCTCCTCTCCCTGTTCAAAAGTCTTTAACATCTTCCAACTATATATTGCATGCCTTCAAAAGCCCTCTTTATATATGGCTCATTTTTGGAGATATCTCAGATATCCCAGTGAATTAACCTTCCTACCTTTATTTCTGTGTCTCCAAGTGCTCATGGTTGATGTTCACTGACTGCTTATTTAATTACACACATTGGGGAAGAGCTTGCCTGAGATCTCCTAATATGGCTTGAATTCAAGGATTAGAGAACCTGTTCAACTCTGGCTTTCCTTGGGGTTGCCATACCACATATACCAGTGCCTAGCCTATCCAAGTGAATCAGATGTACCTTTTTTGATATCACAGTTACTGACACATAGTTGTGGTGTATGTAATTATACAATGGAGCTGAAGGAATGTCAGGAATGATAGATGATTAAATTTGGTTAGCTCAGTAACTTGAAAATAACTATTTTAGGACCTGGTATCCTTGTCTATAAAATGACTCTGTTCAACTAGATAATAATTCTTATTGTCTGAGGGACCAAATAAATAATCCATTTATAAGGAGACACATTCATAAGAAAATTTTAAGTTGGAAAACATATTTTTGATTGGTTAAGCTACACTGTGAATTTTTTTCCACGTCTTCTACTTGATGGGTTGATTTGGAAGCAGGATTCTTTTGTCATCTAAGCCCTACTTCATTCTTCAGGTTTGGATTCCAGTCTTTGGGTCATAACACTATTAATAACTCCAATGAAGAAAACAAAGAACATTTTAAAATTCACTGCTTACTAGTTTGGATAACACTCTTGGGAGAAATGTTGATGATATCTAAACCTAAATGCATGTGTTTATTTATCATATAATAAACTTCACTTATTCATTAACAGTTTTTTTTTTTAAATCACACGTCTCCTGGATTATTTCTAGCTATCTTATGAACACACAAGAGTTGACTTTATTTTGACACTTCTTGATATTTCATTTAGAAAAGCTCTTTGTGGAAAGTGCATACAGCTTATGAGTTTTATAATTTTAAAAAATATGTGTATGTATGGTTCTTTTTTCCCTCCAACTCTAAAAATCAATATTATTAAACATAGCACCAATCATTCATTCAAACCACTTAGCTGTTGTTTCATTCTTCTGTTTTGTGGTGCTGAGTTTTGAACGTGGGGCCTCATACAAACTAGGCTGAGCTCCACCACTGAGCTACACTCTCAGCCCATGAAAGGGCAATTTTTGAAGTGCTGTTACAGGCCTGGGGACTGCCATGTGAAGATGGACAGCCACTACAGTCCTTTTAATGTTGCTAGAAATAATACCAGTAAAACACAGAGTAGCCAGCAAAGTTTACCAAAGAGACTGAGAAGTGAGGACACTGTACAGGAACTCCTGCAGAGAGGATGGTATGGTACTCACAGAGTTAGAGTTTTTAAGGAAATATTGACCATAGGTATTTGTCTCTGTTTTCTGCCCCCTTAATTGGTCATACTACCTTTTGAAAAGTCCCCACTAAGTTTACTTTGAGTGCCTTGCTGCTTTGGCTATCAGGGTGAGTGGAGGTTGTGACATAGTTTCGGTGATAAGAGAGGGGACTGTAGACCTGGTTACAAGAGATAATGATGACATGGTCCAGAAGCTCTTGTTTTTTCTTAAAAGGGTTTCATTTGTTAAGGCAGGGGGAGGTTTTGACATACCAGGTCTCTATGGCCAGGTTCCTATCCTGTCAGAAAATGCTCCCTGGACTTTTTAGTTACACTTCATTGTCATTTCACCCTACTCACCTTTACCTAACAGTGCCCTGTGAAGCTCTAAGAATATTCTGAGTCTCCATCTTCAGAAAGCTCACTGACTAGGAATGGAGATCAGATGGTAAACATACTCAGTTCATTGCAAATTCTGTCATTACGAATGGAGAAGTGTCTTGAGATCATAGAGAACAGCCTCTCATGAATTTCTGAGGTATCAAGCTGAGGTTAAAGTCTGAGTCCTTAAGGATGAGCAACCCTTAGGCAGGAAAAAGCAAAAGCCAGGCAGGGCTAGCCTGGCCTAGGATGTGCTGCTCCAATGAGTGCAGAATACACTTGAGGCAGAGAGTTGCCAGTTGAGGTTGTGAAGATAAGTAATTGCAACTGACCGCAGACAGTGAAGACTTGTAGTCTAGTAAAAATGTTTGGGCTTCAACTTAAAGGTAATAGTGAATTATTGAATTATTAAATTATTTAAACAGAAGAAGGGTGTGGTCAGATTTGCATTTTAAGAAGAGTCACTCTTGGTACAGATTGGAAGATGGGTTCAGGAGACCAAGAGAAATGCTCTTATAATAATGTAGGTGGGAGTTGAAAACTGGATTTAAAATGCCTGTAATAAATCGGGAATGGAAGGATAGGGGATATAATGGAAATTAGTGGCTGGATATGTTTATTGAGTAGAGAAAGAAGCTCGGGTTTGGAGGAGTAATAATAATAGGCATATAACAGGCACTTGTTGAGTTGAACTCAAAGGTTTAGTGAATTTTTATGTATTTGCTGTTTTCAACAAATAATTCTGATTCTGCATTAGAAGAGCTGTTTTTAAATAATTGTTTCTTTTTAGCTGAAATTGAGTTTAGAATGATCCGTCTTTTGTGTCTGATCAGAAGTTAGAAAATCAGAATGTGAAGCCAGTGGGGGTGTGTGGGGGTATGTTTGTGTGTTCGTGCATGTTTCTTATTTATGTTTACTTTTATTTATTTTAATATTATCATTTTTCACAAGCAGGAAGCAACTATAAATTTTCCCATGCTAAATTCCTTAATTGAAGCTAAATGTTTTGATAAAATATCAATATGTTAGTGTTTACCACAACATAATTCCTTTTCTTTCATTCACAGTTTTGATGTGGACAATGGCACATCTGCGGGGCGGAGTCCCTTGGATCTCATGACCAGCCCAGGGTCTGGGCTAATTCTCCAAGCAAATTTTGTCCACAGTCAACGCCGGAAGTCCTTCCTGTATCGATCTGACAGCGATTATGACCTCTCTCCAAAGTCTATGTCCTGGAACTCTTCCATTGCCAGTGATATGTGAGTACAGGAAGGGGCAGAAATGAAGAAATCAACCCAATTTATTTCCACAGTTGATGATGTAATAATACCAAAGTGTTTGTTCAACTGCATCACTCTTCTCTAAAACAGGAAGAATGAGTAAAATCATGCAAACTGAAAATGAATGGTAGATACAAGATGAGTACTCTGTCACTCTTGACACATTTATTTTCCCAGAAAAACACTGGGAAAAGTGAGAATTGCATTTTTAATAGACACTTGCATTTTACTGTTTTTTTGATGCCCTGCCACAATGAGTACTTTCTAATATTTTGAAAGACTTTAAAGTCAGAAAATCCCTGTGAATGAATCTCAAGTGATGTATATATAGAGAGGCTAACACTGGTTTGTCAGATTACGTTAGAGATGTTTTGGAGATATGGCTTAAATTAAGCCAATTTTTAAAGGTTAATCACTAGAGGCAAGCCCATAAAACATTAGACAGACTTGAATATCACTGAAGACATGGCACACAATGGAAAATACTTTAAACTGCACATCTTATACTATTTTCAGCTCATTTTTCGTAGCACATTCCATTCTTGTTTTTATGTACTATTTATGTGCTATGTATGTTCTGCATTGTCATATTTGGTAACTTTCTCTATGTACAGAACTGATCTCCACTTTCCTCTTCTGGATCTAGACAACCGTCCAGGTACACTCACCATCTTCTCAAAACATCATCTCAAAAACTCATAATGGGTTATAATTCATCTTATAAGAATTAGACTCTATGAGGCCCCTAAGGGCCTGTGTTATTCTCGGTATCCTAATAGATCATCCAAGTATTGCAGGTGGTCTAAGTGGAATTCTAGAAATGAAGTTGTGTTCTACTCTTCATTATAACCTCTAGTTATTATTAGGTGTTTACTTTTAGTTATTAGTTTTTAGCATTTGTATTATTATTGTCCACTCTTTATTTCCAAACAACTTTCGTTTCTCATTGGCCCTATCTCTGTGCTATTCTTATCCCACTTTCATAGGTTTGAAATTCAGGATAATTGTCTATTAATTCACCAATAATGAAAACACTTCTTGAGACTTCTGATATATTTAAAGTTCCTATTCTGGAGTGGGGAGTGGAGATCTGGAATTTTAGTTCATTGTTATAAAATTTGGAGCATAGCATCCTTGAGGTATTTACAGATCACTACAAAAGCACGAAAAAGAGAAGGGGGGTTTTCTGCCCAAGGGAACAGTGCAGAAAACAACAGACAAGGAATAATATTTGCAAAATATGAGGCATGGAAAATGACTCAATTAAGGAGTGACAGTCTGCTTGGTGTAGGGAGCAAAATGTGGAAAGATAGAAAGATTCAAATGCAGTATATGGGAGCCAAGAGCCATGGAGGTTCTTAGCTCAAGTTTGCCCTGATTATATTCTTGTTTCCATGCATTCCAATCACTCTATTGTGGAATCTTGGCACAGGGAAGTAGACACAGGGAAGTGATTTCTGTCACCATTCACAGAACAAAGCAGAGTAAATTTGATGAAGACCTAGATAAAGGAAATGGCAGTGGAGAAAAGAGATTGGTCCAGATGCAAGAGGGAAAAGGTTTACAGAAGTGTGTGCATCCATGTGTGTTGGGGAGTAGCCACCTGGGGAATAAGAATCAAAGGGATTGCTAAAGTTTTTACCCTGAATGAGTAAAATGGTGATGTTGATGTGAGGAACAAAGAATAGAGAGTAGACAACATGATGGCAGGTAATAAGTAATAGATTTGGCCTTTATTGGATGAGCATAGGGGAACAAGACAACCATTAGGCCCAAGGACAAAGAGCAGAAATGGTAGTCCACAGGACCAAGAGAACTTAGAAGAACCAGTTACTACCTCTGATTACTAGGTCTTTGGATGACAGTTGAGTGAAGCATTCTTAGTCAGGTAATGGAATTAAAAACCCACTATGTTGAGGAGTGAATTGAAAGTTGAGATCTGAGCAAGTACATGTATCTTTTGAGAAGGTTAATGAGGGAGAGAATAAGATTGCTTGAGGAATAATTGATTTTAAGGGGAACCGTTTCTTTTTTTTTTTTTTTTAATTTGGGACACGAGATAAATGAAAATAGAGATTAAAATTTAAGGAAAAAGAGGTTAAAAAGTGGAGTTGTCATTGCTGAAAAAATATGATTCTCAGTTCAAGTAAACAGATTATCTCTGGAAAAGTAATACTGTATTCTTTAAGATGAACAAAAAAAGAATCAAGTGAAAGGGGAAAACATAAATCTAGAGATGAATGAATGTTTATACAGTTAATTGCTAATGATCTCTACTTTTGCAATCATAGAAGGTATAACCATTAAAAACCCAAGAAGAGAGGGATAAGAAACATGTAAGAAAATCACTGTGAAGATCAAAAATAGTAACAGAATGAAGATGACCAGAGGAACACTGAACATTCCCATAGATCACAATAATGATTTTGAATGGAAACCATCTAATCTAACTTTATCAAAGGCAAGACAATTTTGGAAAAAAAAAACTCACAATGAATTAGTGGACTTTATGTAGTTATGTGTTCTGTTTTTTAAAATTGGAGAAAATTGATCTTTTAATACCAGCTTGTGTAGATAATTCCTTCACACCCTTTACCCAAGTTAATAAGGATTAAGTATATACACACATTTTATAAAAGGACTATAACATTTCATATTTAAATAGGACCTTTATTTTCAAAGCCCACTGAAAGGGATGACCTGGTCTTATGCTAGACCAATACAAGAGTTTCTTTATTAGCTTAGCCTCATTGTAGGAGTGACTGGTTTAATCAGGCCATGATGCAATTCTGTATTACAGAAAAATAACATGTAGAATGTGCTCAGTTTTCCCATTCCCTTGGTATATTTACATATAAGATTTTCCTTTTACACTCACTGACACACAGAGCACATTCTTTCTACCAAGGAGATGGAGTTTCTGTGTGAAGAAAGAGAAGGAGAATAAATAATTACCAATTCAGTATAAATCTGAATCATCCCAGGCCATCTACACATAAAGGATATGCCTTCTCTTTACTGGACTCTCCTGTAGCTATATGTAAGCTTGTTTCCTTACCTTATCTCATTCGGAATTCTGTGAAGATTGTCCAACAACCATAATTCAACTGTGCTTGATGAGTTTATATTTATTGGCCTAGTTGAGTTTTCTACTGAGAAAATTCCTGAGAAATTTCAGGCACAAACAGTACCAGTGGAAGTTTGTGATTATCTATATGAATGAAATGCTTTAGGAAACCTTTAAATGTTTAGTAATTTGGAATGTAATTGTTTAATTTATTGAAAAAGGAAAATAATCACTTCCTAGTAGACTGGATTTTGTGACTTTGTCTTCTATAAACCATTCTAGAAAACAGTTGAGGCATGTGGAGAGAAAAGGCCAATAATATTAGTAATGATAATCATAACTCACATTGCATGTTCTACCCTTAGCTTTCCCAGATATTTTCATACCAGCTGTTTCATATGAGGTTCTCACAGTTCTTTCAATGGGGACATTATTATGCCACTTGCAGACAAGAGATCCAAAGTCCAGTGATTTTAATCTTGCTTAAGAACACAATAAAAATTATTATCAATTCTAAAAGAATATATTTTGATACTACCATTGGGAATAAAGTGCTGTGAACTACTATAGCAAAACCAAATTAATTAGGCCAAATGAACCACTTAGTGTTGTGAAATTTGGTCAAGCTCAAAATAGTCAGAGAGGTTATAAGACAAAAATGCAACCCACTCAGCAAACACATGGATCTTAAGGAATCACTTGTTTAAAGTGGAAGAGAAGTTCCTGGGAGCTTCTACTCTCAGACTACCACACAGTTTGTTGAATGCAGATGACACAGTAGCAACTTAATTTTTAATAAAAATAAGGAGAAAATCTTAAGTATTAACCTGAGTAAAAAAAAATACATAAAAAGCAAATTTGAACTACTCTTAGTAGTTCAAAAAGATTTTATAACAGTAGAAAATAGATTTAAAAAAACTTGCCTCAGTGATGTCATGAAGAAACATGATGGAAATTTTAGAGTAAACAGATAATTATGTTTTTTCTCATAAATTTCTTCAAAATATGTTTAAAATTATCTTTCAAATAACAGTTACCTCTATTGTTACCCATAATCCAATAATATAGTGTTTCTATATGTGAAAACATGTGAAGATATGATAGATTGTGAGGATTAAAGGATAATTAACAGTGATAAGACAAATAGCATTTATTCATAAAGCTATTACTTTATTGACTATCAGCTGCTTGTCAAATAAGTAAAAAAAAATCAATTCACCTGAATAATTGATTCTTATTCCCAATCACCTGCTGAATAAACACTAACATACAGAATGCAAAGTTGACCCAGAGAGCCCTTTACTCATGCTTTCGTGCTTTACCTACACACATAATATGGGGAGGAGGTGAATGTGAAAAGGGTGCTAAGAAAGAGATGAGTGGACTTAGTATACCAAAAAAGCTGGGCACACTTGGTAGTCTAGCTAACTTGTTCCCATATATCTATAATTCTCTAGACCTCACTGATCAGGCTGCGCACTGCCCCATGTGGGCATGCTCTTACCTAATGGGCACTATCCCCTGCCATATCTCAGAATGCCACCCTGTCCTTAGCAGTTAACAAGCGCCCCTCCATCCCAGATTTCAAGTTCAGGTTTTAGGTTCCAGTCCTTCATTCCCACTACCTGGGCTACTGAAAAGAAGGGTGCTGCTAGTCTTGAACTTGCAAAGGCAGAAGGACAGCCTGTTGTCAATTCATATTGACAGTTTACATGACTTTTCCTTGATCCTATTAGGATATCTCCAAAACTAAAAATAATAAGACATGGTTAGTCTTACTAGATGTATGTAAAAAGTTTCTAACAGTCCTAGCTAGTTTTTTATCTTATTATATGAATAAACATTTCAAAAGCAAACCGATTTGCCACTTGAAAGCCATCGTCCACTAACTAAATACAAAATGGTATCAGGGGTAAATCATCTTTCCCCAGTTCCTGAGTCTTCCCAACTAAGGTGGGTAGGAATAAAGGGACGAGGGCCAGGGTTCCCTAAATATCCTCTGGGGTAACCAGAGGGAACTCACAGAGGCAAAAGAGATATTTGAAATATTCAAGGGAAACAGAAACATCCGTCAATCACCTGGAAAGCAAATAATGGCAGTTTAGAACATGACATTCCTATCTGTTACCTCATATGTTTGCAAAACTGGATTTTCAGTGATTGCTAGATGAAAAGCAGGTACTGAGCAAAAATTGATGTGGAACCAGATATGAGAAAGGCAGAGCCCAATCTTATTTCAAAGTGATAAGATGCATAGTGCTCAATAGGTGCTACATTGTTGAGATAACACCTCATTTAATTGTTTGGTCTGAACTACTTAATAATCCTGACTGTTATTTGTTTGGGCCAATGGAGTGTTATAAAAAATTACTGAGTTGTTAAGGACTAAGAAAGTTGGAGAATCGCTGCATCAGGTTGTTGTTTCATGTCCTTAGGACTGGAACTAAACAAAATCTCTGTGTGAAGAGAAATTTTGTTTAAAAAGAAAAAAAAACATTTTAAAACTCATGAATTTTTTGACAAGTTCTAGAGTAAAGAGTATATACTGTTCCTAATTCTGTTAGGATCCCAGGTAGCCAAAATCTTTTATTATTTGATAATAATCAAAGTAGCCTGCTCTTTTTCTTCATTCCTGCCAAGTGGCCACCATTGTCATCCTCATTATGGAGTGCTAATGTGCAGGCTACCACCAGCTCCTAGATCTCAAGAAGTCTACTGACACAGTATTCTAAGATCATTGGCTACCAGAGTACCTGCTTAATATCTTTTTTCCTCTTAGTCTTTTTTAAAAAATACTATTATTCTGCAAAGCTATTCTTCATTCAGTCACTAAGTCATTTTATTGTGAATCAAGAAATGAAAAATAGAAGTGGACTGAGCTTAGTGGTAGAGTGCTTGCCTCGCTTGCCCAGGCCCTAGTTTCTATCCCCAGTAGAGAATCAAACACTGCAGGAGTTCCATGAATAGTAAAATACAATTTAAACATTTAAAAAAAAATTTTGAACTAATAAAATAAAAATACCAGCTAAGCATAGGGACACAGAATTATCAACCAAACTACTTAGGGGGCTGAGGCAGGAGAATCAGAAGTTTGAGGCCAGTGTCAGCAACTTAGCAAGACCCTGTCTGAAAATAAAAAATAAAAAGGATTGGGCATATAGCTCAATGGTAGAGTAGGCTTGAGGTCAGTTCTCAGTACCAAAAATATAAAAATTAAGAAAAAAAACCTGAATACATATTTTAAATTTTTATTTTTGTGTTTTAAAAACATCACAAAAAGGAGATCTGAATGTTTTGACATTTTGAATGGATGGGTTTTAAGTGCCACGGGGTAAAATTAAAGTGTCGATTTTTTTTTGACAAAGCATAGATTTGTTGAAGAAGAAAACAGTGGCCCATAAAGTATTGGCAGCACTTTCTTGGAGTCTAGAAATATCTGTGGGGCTTCAGAATAGTCTAAATCCACATGAGCATCCAGAAGGTATCATGGTCAAAACAAAACAGTATTTTAAAGCCTGAGTTAAATGTAGTTATACTGCATATTTCCATGCCTTGAGAGTTCATGATCTACTAAAATGTAAAAAAAAAAAAAAAAAAACACCTGGAAGACCGACTTAGGGTTGCTAAATTTGTACTTTGTCAGACAAAGGATACTAACAAGAAAATTCCCACTGATACACATCATCATTTTTTAAAAGAAAATGCATAATCTCATAATAAAATTATTTTCCTAAGAAGTGTGTTTGGCTTTTTAAACATTTCACTTCATGGCCCATATTTAATCTCACTTTGACAAGAACCAATAAACATTTTGTTAGGTAAGTCCCAGATCTCAGAATGGCATTTGGAAACTACTGATCCCTGCCACTTGCCAATGGCATGACTGTGATTAGTTGCCTAAGTTCTCAGAACCTGGTTCCTTGCCTTGGCATGGGAATATGAGTACCTTGTAATGCAAAATCCTTGAAATTAGATATTGCCCATTGGTGGAGATCTATGCCTGATACATAGTAGGTTCGTATCAAACATAATGCTCTCCTCTCTATTTGATCAGACCGTTCCTTTTAATCTGCTAAAATCTAGCACATACTGTCCTTTAAAACAGTTGCATGCACTCCCATAAATCTTCCTCCTAGGAACCCATGCTGGACAAGAATCAAGAGGGCAGGGCCTCTGATATTAGAAACAGGCCTGTCAAATAAGATCAACAGTGAAAGAAGAGCCTGTTCCTAGAACACAAAGTGAGGTGAAAGTCCTTCTCTGTGAACTCAACCCTTTCCACCTTCCTTCTTCCCCTCTGTGGAAATAAGACTCAGCCTAGTACTGAAAACAGCTGATGGTCATTTGTGACATCAGCACTCCTGGAAAATCTCCCTATTACACTGTTTTGTTTGTTTGTTTATATATGGTGCTGAGAATCCAGCCCAGTGCCTTACACAGGTTAGGCAAGTGCTCCACCACTAAGCCACAACCCCAGGCCCTATTTCACTAGTTTTTATCAAAGAAAATAATTCAATGTACTTAGTGAACATGTTTACAAGCATGTGTTAAGCACTTTTTAAATTACTCAAATCAGAAAAAAATTTTTGATACATAATTTTAAACATAGATTATCTTTTGTACTGTCACATGACTTAACAAATTGAAAGTCATTTATTGGCCTCATGTATTTTCTAAGTTTTTTTTTTTCTTGTAGCACATAAAGAGATTCCATTGCAGATGAGAGAATTTTTTGCTTATGATGCATAATACCTCTAATTTCATTTGCTATATCATCAGTGCATAATATTAACAGTGATGAGCAGGAGTGAGTCAAAAATTATGGATCTTTGTTTTAAGAACTTTTTTGATCAATGATCAGTTCTAGGTTTTAATCTGTTGTTGTTTTATTTACTTTTTAATTGACAAATAATATGTGTCTGTGTAGTGTGTGTGTGTGTGTGTGTGTGTATGTGTGATGTAGAATATAATGTTATAATATTTGTATACATTATGGAATTATTAAATCAAACTCATAATATGTCCATCAATTCACTTATACTTTCTGTGATGAGAACATCTAAAATCTATTCTCAGCAATTTACAAATATGCTTGGCATTATTCTTAATTATAGCCTACCTTATAAGTCTCTTAAATGTATTCTTCCTAACTGTATATCTGTACCCTTCAACCAACATCTCCCAACCCCATTTTCCAGCTTCTGGTAACCAACATTCTACTCTCTCCAAGATTTCTTTTTTTTTTAAATAGATCTACATTCATATGTGCAATAACACCTTATTTGACTTTCTGTTCCTGGCCTATTTAAGCATAATGTACTTTAGGCTCATTTATGCATCATTGTTTTCAAACTGGCACAATTTCTTTCCTTCTTAAGGGAGAGTGCTATTTCATTGTGTATAGAGACCACATTTTCTTTATCCACTCATCTGTTGGTTGACACTTAGGCTGATTCTGTGTTGGCTATTGTGAATAGTGCTCTAATAAAACAGTAGTCCAGATACATTTTGACACATTGATTTCATTTTCTTGGCTTATAAACCCAGAAATGGATCATACGATAGTCCTATTTTTAATTTTGGTGAACCTCCATAGTACCTTCCAGAACTGCCACACGAATTCACATTCCCACCAACTGTGTGCAGTGTTTTGTTCCACATCTTTGTCAACATTTTTTATCCTTGGCTTTTTTGATTAAAGCTATTTTTTGGGGTGAGACATGATTGCTCATTTTGATTTAAATTTGAATTTCCCTAGTGATTACTTATGTTAAGCACCTTTTCATATATTTATTGGCCATTGGTATGTCTTATTCTAAGAAATGTTTACTCCGTTCTTGTGTTCATTTTTAATGGGTTTTTTGCTTTCTTGCTATTAAGTGATTTGTTAATTATTAAAATGTTAATAAGTGTTAAGCAGGTGGTAACAAGATTAGCTGGGCACAGTGGCACATACCTATAATCCCAGTGGCTTGGGAGGCTGAGGAAGGAGGATCATGAGTTGAAAGCCCTTGTCAGCAATTTAGCAAGGCCCTAAGCAATTTAGCAAGAACTTGCTTCAAAATAAAAAGGGTTGGGGATATGGGGATGTGGTTCAGTGTTTAAGTTCCTTTAGGTTCAATTCCTGGTACCAAAAGGAAAAAATAAGAAATTTAGAATTCTAAACATCTAAGATTATAGTATTTTCTAAAGTGATTTAAAAAAAATATAGTTGTAGATGGACAGAATGCCTTTATTTTATTTGTTTATTTTTATGTGATGCTGAGGATCGAACCCAGTGCCTCACACATTCTAGGCAAGCGCCAGCCCCTAAACTGATATTTTTTTAAAAAGAGAGAGAGAGAGAGAGAGAGAGAGAGAGAGAGAGAGAGAGAGAGAGAGAGAGAATTTTTAATATTTATTTTTTAGTTTTAGGCGGGCACAACATCTTTGTTTGTATGTGGTGCTGAGGATCTAATGAACCCTGGCCGCAAGCATGCCAGGCGAGCGTGCTACCGCTTGAGCCACATCCCCAGCCCCCTAAACTGATATTTTTTAATCCAGTAAAATACCAATTAGAATGTAATGTTTACAAGTGTTCTCTGAAGGATTTTCTCATTGATTAGAATAGGCAAAATGATATAGTAAATTCTCTTAAGGCTAGTAAAGATGAAAGTGTTTTTTGTTTTGTTTTGTTTTTAATTTTTTTTATTTTTTAAAATTAGTTATACATGACAGTAGAATGCATTTGTCCACTTTGATATGATATATATAGATGGGATATAATTTCTCATTTTTCTGAATGTACATGGGTAGAATCACATTAGTCATGTAGTCACATATATGCATAAATTAATAATTTCTGTTTCGTTCTACTATCTTTCTTTCCCCATCTCCCCTCCCTTCCCCCCTTTCACTTTCGTCTACTAATCTAAGGTAACTCTATTCTCTAGTTCCCTGCCCCCTTATTGTCAATTAGCATCCACATATTAGAGAATATGTGTTTTGTTTTGGAGGGATTGGCTTATTTCGCTTAGCGTATTCTCCAACTTTATCTATTTACTGGCAAATGCCATAATTTCATTCTTTTTTTAAAGCTGAGTAATATTGCATTGAAAAAATATATACATATATACAATAATACTTTATTTGACTTTCTGATCCTGGATATATATATATATATATATATATATATATATATATAGATAGATAGATAGATAGATAGATAGATAGATAGATATAGATATATCCCATTTTATTTTCCCATTCATCTATTGAAGTACACCTAGTTTGGTTCCATAGTTTAGATATTGTGAATTGAGCTGCTATAAACATTGACGTGGCTGCATTACTGTACTATGCTGATTTTAAGTCTTTTGGGTATAAACTGAGGAATGAGATAGCTGGGTCAAATGGTGGTTTTATTCTAAGTTTTTTTGAGGAATCTCTTACTGCTTTCCATAGTGGTTATAAATTTTTTTTCCTCCCAATGGTACTTTTCCACTTTCATTTTAATTACAGAAAGCAAAGAATTAAAATTTTAAAAAATAATTTTCTTTTAAAGAAAATTTCCTTAGGGAACATATACACATATATACAAAATATGCATACATAAATTTACTTGTAGATATTTACATTAGAATGTTTTGTTATCTGTACACTATCCTCAGAGGTCTTTGTTACATATGACTAACATGTTCTTATCACACCCTGATTATGCACATATGTTATTGAATTGTCAGCCAAAACTTTACACCTGGATGGAAAAAAAATTATTATTTTATTTTAGGGTTGTAGGATATGAAAATCATTAGATAGACTAAGTTTGTTTTGCTTTATTAGTCATTGATAATATGTTGTTTGATTAGCTTGATTTTGTTGTTTTGACATTATTTTTTGCATTCATGTATAATTCTTCTATTTGTTGTCTTTTTGATATTGTCTCATGATACACAAAAAATATATTAAAGATTAAGCATTGTTTTGGATGATGTTTAGGCATTGATAAATGTGTTCTAGCTGGAGAATTACATAGCACATGACAAAAATTTGGATCCTGGCCCCAAAGTCACATGACACAGATTTGGATCCTGGCCCTATCACTTCATGGACATGTCTTTTTTTGTGTCTTTCTTAGGACTCTGTCTTTCTTCTCATCTATGAAAAAAAGAATAGATTATTATTGTAACATGTTTTGCATATAGTAATAACTCAATAGATATTAGCTATCACTGTTGTTTATGATAACTAATTTTTGTAATTATTACCACTACTATTTATACTTTCATTGAATGTTTATACTCTGAATTCTTAAAAGCAGTATAGTGAAATTGTTTTAAGAAATAAAAAATAATAAGATATTATAAAGGATCCTAGTGCTGAAGCCAACAAGAAGAAAGGTGTCCCTGAGTTTCACAATTTGAAATAGATTTATATACATAAAAATCTATTTCAAAGATTTATTTATATATAAATCTATTTAAAATTATATATATATATATATATATATATATATATATGTATATATATATATAATTCTAGGTTCTGGTTTTGGTTAAACTTATTCTCTTATGATGGCAGTGTACTTTTCCAAATTTAATATTATACTTGAATGGTATATGGATCCCAACAAGACTTCCATAAGAAGGTTTGCTTTTATCTCTCTCTCTTTCTCTCTCTCTCTCTCTCTCTCTCTCTCTCTCTCTCTCTCTCTCTGAATTGAACCCATTGGTTTAACTACTGAGCAGATTCCCAGTCCTTTTTTATTTCCGAGATAAGGTTTATATTACATTGCTTAGGACCTTTCTAATTTGTTGAGGCTGGCCTCAAACTTTCAGCCCTCCTGCCTCAGCTTCCCAAGTCACTGGAATTACAGGCTGTCACCTCCCACCTGGCTTTTCTCTTTCTATCTGTTTCAGCTTCTTGTCTGTGTTTCCAACTTCTTGTTATGGAAAGAACAAGAAATAGGGAAAGGATGGCAAAGGCATAAAGAATGGGAGTTTTTAACTCTTGTCATTCCTGTTTTGAAAACAAGAGTCAACAATTGAGCCTCTGCCTCAGGTAGCCCTGACTCAGGACCTAGCAAGGCCTCTCTTTGAGAGCAGAGGTGGGGCAGGTGTAGGCAAGCCTACCCATCGCAGCCAGCTCAGTGACTGAGCATGTGGCACCTCCTTCCACATCACAACACTCAATGCCATTGTGACACTGACTCCACAGTGACTTCCAGTGACTTATCATATCTGTTCTGGAAGTCTCTGCACTTGACCTTCGCTGTGACTATTACCTGGGTCCCAATCTTCTTGGTCTCCATATGCGTGTGTGTGTGTGTGTGTGTGTGTGTGTGTGTGTATGTGTGTGTGTGTGTATACATATATATGTATATATATAAAATGTCAAAAAGTAGCTTTCTCCTGAGTACTATCAGCCCCCAATCTCTTCCCACCTGTGTCCCATGCAGTTCTGAAAAGACATTTATCTGAAAGCTAAGATTAGCTTCCCTTTAAAATAGATCTCAGATGATTTAAGTTTGTTGAAGTTTTTTTTTTACTTAAAGGTGATATTGAATAATTCTCCCTCAAATTTATGACACCAGTAGTTACAATTTCAAGTCTCCAGGCACTACTAACTATGAGTTAAACTTCTTAATTTGTTAGAGACTCTGTCTTTTCCCATCTCAGAAAACCCCAATTGATTGCATGATATTATACACCCTCCTAACTCTTTTCAGTATTTTAAAAAACTTCCTTGTTGAGAAAGTTGTTCAAGTGCCAAGTGCAGAATCACTTTCTTTCAAGGGCTCTTTGTTCATTTTGTTTTGTTTTGTGTCTGGTGGTGCACACTGTAGTCACAGCTGCTCAGGAGGGTTGCTTGATCCCAGGAATTTGAGACCAGCCTGGATAACATAGATGTCTCAAAACAAAAAGACAAAACAAACAAACAAACAAAAACATAAACCCACATTTACTTTAAGCCAATTATATGTAACAAAATTAATCTTTTGTTAATCTTAAGTCCCAAATCTCTTTTAATTATATATGCAAAATTCAGTACACAATTAAAAGATACATTTCATATTATATTTATTTTCTTCTATCCACAAATAAAAACATATATTACCTACATCATTATATTTGAAAATAGTCTGAAAAAGGTTATTTTCATGTTGAGTTGAAGACAGACAAAGATTTTTAAATTATATATTAGGTATATATCC
Organism: Ictidomys tridecemlineatus; assembly: GCF_052094955.1. Lineage (NCBI taxonomy): Eukaryota > Metazoa > Chordata > Mammalia > Rodentia > Sciuridae > Ictidomys > Ictidomys tridecemlineatus. The sequence goes on from NC_135483.1 coordinate 88,119,193, forward strand.
AAAGACAAATTAAGCCTTATATACTTTTGAAAAGAAATGGATAAAATATCTTTATAGAAGATGTCTGCCACTGAAATGCTGGGAATCTCATTTATTATTACTGAAATGAGACAAACTTGAAATATTCGGCAGAAAGAATTTCTGGGCAATTTTTAAAAAATGATATATCTCCACTAAAATTACAACTGTCTTTCTTTATACTTTGACAGGAAAAGAAAGGAAGTTGAATAAATTATGTTAGATATTGTATATTCTAAATATACCTTTTACAATGTTTCATAATGAAATTGATTGAAAGAAAAAATTAAGTGTTTTAACAAACATGCAATCCTTTTGACTACTTCAAATCCACTGTGATGCACTTCCAAACTAAAGGACTTATTAACATGGATTAATTTAAGAATGATTATGTGCCTTGATCCATATGACTTAGCTCTTAGAAAATTAACTTTATGGTCAGGAAATTATAAAGAATAAAATAAAAGAAAAGATTGTAGCTTGGGACAATATCTGAATTTTATATTATTTTTGTTCTGGGTATCTGAACTGCCTTCAGTATGGCCACGTGTTGAAGCAAATTGAAAGCTCTTCAATTGCCAAATCAAGGAGACACCTCACATGTAATTTTCTCATTGTGTAATATATTTCCTGTCATGGTATCATGCTTTTTATTTTTTATACCTTTATTTATTTATTTTTATGTGGTGTATTTATTTTTATGTGTTGTTGAGGATTGAACTCAAGGCCTCCCATGTGCAAGGCGAGTGCTCTACTGCTGAGCCAAAACCCCAGCCCAGAATCATGCTTTTTAAATAACACTTTTTCTTATAGAAACTACTGAAGTGTCTTGAATGTATGTAAATTTGTTGAAATAGTCTTTGCCTTTTGCTAACAAAGAAAAACTTATACACACTAAATTTATTATTTTGTTCACTACTTATAAAAACAATTGGCTTTGAATGGATATCTGTGTGTGTGTGTGTGTGTGTGTTTGTGTGTGTGTGTTTGTGTATTTGTGTATGTCAAATGGTAAAATGCTTAGCTCTGGATCTCGTACTCATGCTTTCAGAAAAATTTGGAGCATCTGCAAGTATTTCTCAGTTGCTCTGTAAGAGTTAGGTTACTATTTCAAAGTGAGTACATAGGCGGAATTGCAACCCTAAATTGTGCCTGTCATCAACCCTCAGAGAGCAAGGTCAGAATGATGGACCAATGAAGAAATGCAGTTGTCCAAACCTGGACATCGTTTTGAGTTTTGCCTTGTAGTTTTCACTTTTTTTTTTTTTATTTTACTAGATTACTGTACTATTTTCCTATTTTTTTTTTTTACCTTTTGTAGATCCTTATTTTTAATCTGTCCTATAGGAGTGAACTAGTGAAATCATAAGCAGCAAGTGTGGCTGAGTATTCTTACCTGTGTGACTTTGGATTTAGTCTTTTAACCAGGTTGAGCCTCAGTTTTTTTCATCTGTAAGATGGGAATATACCACTTACCCGAATCATTGTGTGATAGTTGGTGACATTGTACATAAAATGTACCTACCATAATAGCATCCCCCTTAGTTTTGTATGTCTCAAATTTTCCTTAAAGTTCTTTTACAAAGCCCATAATGTTGTCACTTTTCCTTTTTCAGTTACCACTGATTTGACTCAGGTCCTCATCTCCTCCACTCTTGACACTGCCTACTCTGCTTTCAGTTTTGCTCCTTCAAAACTCTAAGTCCCTTATAAATCTGTCATAATGGCTTAAAAGTTCTTAACTAAGTATCAGTTTTCTGAGTCTTTTAAATTTCCTAACTGCATAAGAAAGCAAAAGCCATTGGAATATAAATAATATTTACTATTACTAATTATATATAGACTACTAAATTTATCGAATTTTAGGCTAAGCACATTCTGAATACCTGAACATCAGTCACTTAATCCTCAAATAACATTATGTATGGACTATCATCTCCATTTTACAGATGAAGAGACCAAGAGAAAGAGAAGTTTAATAACTTGCACAAGTATATATACTTAGAACATGGCGGGGTCAGAATTCCCAACTCTCACTCCCATCAGAAAGTAAAATTCGAGGCTTTTCTTACATGTACAAGGGCTCAGTGATCTGCAGCCTGGCTCACCACCTGCCACTCTTCTGGCATTTCCTACCCTGCAATGCATTTTCTAGAATCGCTCAGCTATGCATTGTAGCTCCTCGAATGTGTCATATTCTTCCTCACTCAGATGATTCCTCTGCCTCTTTGGCTTTGTCTCCCCTTGCCAGCTGCCTCTGAGATACTGGCTTTCTTACCGATTCAGTACACCAGCCTACTTCACTCTGGGCCATTCTTCTAGGACAGAGCCTTTCTGGGTTTGCCCTCAGAAGACATTTTTGGACTGACATCCTGGAGCTACCATTTATTTGCTTCTAGACCTTCTGATCCCTTTGAACCTCTGTTGCTTACTCTATAAAATGATAGTAAAACTTGATGTCCAAACTTCATAGCACGTAGGATTTTATGAATAAAAAAAATAACAGATGTCCCTTGAAAATGTGATTCTGGAGCCAATGGAAAGGAAAATGACACATCCCTCTTTTGAAGTGTTTTTCCGTTTTTTTCTTCTATTTTCCACATTTTGACTTTCAAGAGCTCTGTATAATTTGACGGTGACCACAGCAATTAGTCTCTTTGCCATGGATGATCCATGGCGAAGATTCTCCCTGTGCTCTTTATGCTGTACCACATTTCATAAGTGTTGTTTTAGGTCACTCTGGTTCTTTTCAGATTGCGCATGAGCAAACATACAGGTCAGTTGCATTATTTTCAGTGAAAGTAATGTTCAGGAAGCTTTCTGTGCAGAATAACTGCTTATACTTGATTCAAGAGCTTTGGCTGTCTAGATCAAGCAATAACCCATGAAGATAGGCACATGCTGCTGTTGAACTATTTATGCTAGGAAATACCAAGAAAGAATTGCAGGCCCGAGTTTCTCACTTTCTTCTAAGTAGAACATTGCATAACTTTTCTTGACAAGAAGATGCATTTTCAACCCAGTGTCTCTATCCCTCCAAGCCACATCATGCTGACACCTTGCTTTTATATCGAAGGCCTGGTGTGGCTGAGGTTGCTATAGCAACAGCACACATGGGGTAACATTCCCCTGTAACTATGGTGGCTGAGACATGAGTCAGTTGAAAAGTTTCATGGGGTTTTTATTAGTATATGATGCAGTCCCATGTCATCTATAGTTCCTGGCTTGTCTAACACTTCCAGAGGATGATGCAGAACATGCAACGCTAATCATCTTCAAATACATAGGCCAGGGTCCTCTCACAAAAGCTACTGAGGCTGCTGGTTCCTTCCACAGCTTCCCTGACTAATAATTATACTAAGAGGCAAGAGTAAATCCCAGGCCCCAGCACTGGAACTGTTTCTACCATGGTGTACCCTGTTAGCCCTAAAAGGCAACAGTGACACTGATGGATGACAGAGTCCCTCTTTTCACCTAAGTAGCTGGATAATGGTTCAAAATCCAAGAAGATGCATTTTCAACCCAGTGTCTGAAAGGAACATGTGCTGAAGAATAAGGATGGAATTATTGTAATTCTCTATGGGGATTCATGAAACTTAACATTGGAACTTAACATGGAATATTGATTAAAACTAGTCATAGAGTTGTCGATGACTTCTAACATGGGATTTGGTTTATTTTTCAGACATGGAGATGACTTGATTGTGACTCCTTTTGCTCAGGTAAGCATACTTCGGTGAGCAGGCCAACTTCTCACAGATTTGGAAATTGGTTTGGGAGGATTTGATCTGTTGCTCGATTTAGTTTTAAAGTAAATGAAATTATAAATACAAATAGTGTGGTTCATCCAAGTAATTCATAGGCAATGCTAGAAAATGTGACTTTGGCCCTAGAGATCTGTTTTCTTTAAACTGTGGTAGACCCAAAGATTGTCTTTGCTTCAAATAACAAATTACCCTAGAGATAGAGAACATAAATAGGCCCATATTTCTTAACTGATGTAGGCATTAGAAGCAGAAGGCTATATTGTGGATTAAATTACGTTTAATAAAATGAGGTACATGATCATTGCTTGAAATTCAATCATACAGTTCAACCTGATACCTTATTTACTCCTTTATACATGTTTCATTGGCACAAAGATTTAGCCCAGTGATCTGTGTTTGTTTTACATCATACAAATCATGAAAATACTTTGATCACATGACATAGATGCAAGAAGGTGATGAGATGATTTGAAGTGTACTGTAGTGATTCTCAACCCTAGATGCAAGCTAGACTCACCTAGAGCACTCATCCCGATGCCCAGGCTTGCATGCCTATGGATTTTAAATAATCTGGAAATCTAAGAAGTTTTATTTCTCAAAGACCACAGTATTTTTACTGTGTGTAAGAGAAGTTGACAGCCCCTGATGTAGATAACTAGGGACAAATAGGATGAAACTTATTTAAACTGGGTCATGAAGCAGATTTAAAATCAATACTGACTGAAAAAAATGTTTAAATGTTGAAATACAAGCAGTGCTAAGAAGTTATACAGATTATAACTAGAGGTAGGTCAGAAATAGATGTAGCACCTTGAGCAACTCATTTAACTTTTCTGAATGACTTTGAGGAAGGCAGTGAACTTTTCCAAGTCTTACTTCCTCCTCTGTTAAATTATAATTGCAGGAGTACCCACCTCATAAGATGTTAAAAGATTAAAATAATACTGGTCATGCTAAATATTCATAAGAATTCTAAAAATTTTAATGTTTATTAAATTTTAATTAAAACTGGTTTAATTGTATAGAGATGAAATTGCTCTTTTCTTTCTAAATGTAATCTTAGGTATAATTTTTAAAATGAATAATAATAATGTTAGAACAATATGATTTTGCAGTTTTAATTTTTTTTAATTTCTAAAATAATTTAGACCACAATTGTAATTAATTTATAAATAAAATGTCTAATGGTGATTTTAAAAATTAATGTAGGTGGGCTGGGGTCATATCTCAGTGGTAGAGCACTTGCCTGGCATATGTGAGGCACTGGGTTCAATTCTCAGCACCACACATAAATAAATACAATAAAGGTCCATTGAAAACTAAAAAATAATAATGCAGGCAATTAAGAACAGATGATGATCATCATCCATTCCATATGCTCAAGTCCTTTTGTTGGAGATCATGAAATCTTTCTAGTGCTTGTATTTCAGTGTCAACAAAATTTACACTGTTACATTTTAATCATATTTGTGATAGCAAACTTTTAATGAAACAGTTTGTAATTCATTCCTATTGAGAATTTATAATTGTATAACTAAGAACTGAGAGCTAGATGAACAGGCAAAATCAGGTAAAACAATATAAACAACCATCACTAAATGTAGAACCAGTCATCCCATCATGAGTTTACTCAGGTAGCTAGCTAAAACTAAAATCTCTAGATATTATTGTAAGAAAAATAAATCTAAGTATGTTGTAAAATATGGAAAAAAAATCTGTATGTAATATCTTGGCTTCTTATTTCAAGTAATATTTACTAATCTCTAACAGATTAATAAATTTAACTTGGCTACTGCCTTCAGTTAAATTCTAAAGAAGTCTAGCCTTTTACATGATTAGACATCTATAGTGTACTTATAATCTCCAAAACAACTACTCAAATTTCTCTATATTGGGACGTTTATACATATTTTATATACAAAACATCATTTAGCCATAAATGTTATTTTACAATGATTAATACCCTTGATACTGGAACTTTGAATATAAACTAACTCTTTGTAATATTCATATATATCTGATGCCTAAAAATAATCTTAAATATACTTAAGGAGATTTTACTTATCATCAACTGAGGGACTCATTCACCTTGCACAAGGTGGTCGTTGCCCCAGGGGCTGTGAATTCTTTTTAAGTGGCTTCACCACAGTTTTCATAAATGGATTTTTCCTGGAGTATTAAATCTTGGAAGCTGTACTAAAATATAAGTAAGAAAAGGCTTTTTAATACTGAGCAGTTTTAGCACTGACGGGGTATTGTTGCAGAATCAGGTAAGACTAAAAGCCCAGTTAGTGCCTGGCCTTTTCTTAAGCTATGTTGGGCCCAACTGGCATATATTGTTGACTTAATTGCCATCTCCTCAGAAAAAGAGTGTGTAATACAGGGCAGAGCACTTACCACTTAATGTTAAATATTATAATTCCAAAAATGGAATATATTTATATTGCTTGAAGTTATGCCAACATTATTTGTTCTGCTATACCATAACTGATTTTAGCCAACTTGCTCAGGAAAATGTCTCATCAAGTAGGCCAAAGAATCATACCCTCTTCCTACTATATTTTGGATTCATAATTTCACACTAAATTTTGGTGAAAATTTGCAGGGAGGCCTGAGGTTGTGGCTCCAAAGTAGAGCACTCGCCTAACATGGGTGAGGCACTGGGTTTGATCCTCAGAACCACATAAAGATAAATAAATAAAGGTATTGTGTCCATCTATAACTAAAGACTATTAAAAATACAATAAAATTTGCAGGGAGAGCCACATTGCTCTCAAAATGTTTCTGCATACAAACTTTAGAAAAATTAATATAAGCAAAAGGAAGAAAATTTCCCACAATGCACAATCCCCAAACAACTACTGCTCACATTTTTTTTTTCTTACTTTCTATCCATTTAGGTTTGTTTTTTCTGGGTGTTACGACTTTCCTTATGATCTTAAAAACAGGCCACTATTGTCCAAAATGGTCAAGGACCTTCCTCCAATTCATCTCATCTTCATCTTCTTGAAAACCCATTTCTTTAGGCCTGAGTGCAGCCCCGAAACATAAAAGGATCCTGCCCTATTATTTCTAAATTATGGCCTTTTGGGTTTTGAAAAGAATTAAATACTAAATTACAAGATAGTTTAGAAAGTCACAAAAAGATATATCCCATTTTGTTGGATGGAGCTGAACCTAGAACATCTTGGTTAGGCCTAATTTTCAGGAAGGATCTTACAAATCCCTCTATGTTTTATTCTAATGTGAAGAACACTGTTAGAGTAAAGTTTTGGCTAGGGGTCAACCTGAACTGTCTTCTACCTCTGGTGGCTTAGACTTTTCCATATAATTTCAGAATCTCTTTGAGCCCCAGAAAAAGTTTCAAATTTAATTAGTTTGTATACTTCAATTTCAAAACTGAAATTCTGTTTTGGTATGAGTATTTCATTTGGCACAGAGACTTGAGTGTTGAGAATGACCCTACTGCCCTTTTCCTCCCACAAGGATAACAACTTGGCCAGAGTTCCTGGAGACCCAAGAGCACCAAGGAGGCACAACACTGCTGAATACTGGAGTCAGTGGTCTCTGGCCCTCTAATTCCACTGTTTGCAATTATGACAACCTTGTAAAACTCTAAGTCTCTTGGAATTCTCATCTGAAAGTCTGTAGTATTGAAAGAAGTAGAATCTTTGATGAAGCAAATGACAGAAAACCCCCACCCAAACATTAACCTGACTCCCTGTGGAGTGCCTCACATCAGTCAGTCTAGAGAGACATGCCCAACCCATGAAGACTAGGCAGGAATACCCACATTTTTTGCCTTCTCTAACCAAAATACAGCACCAATAATACTTTTAGGAAACAATATAGTAGTTATTAATACTGTAGAACATTAATAATAGTAGTAGGACATTACCAATATTTTTAAAAATATTTCACCCCTAAGAGAGTTTTATGATCTCATCACAGTCCCCAAGTTTGCTGGACCCACCAGGCCCTCTCTGTGAAGCAATGGAAGAAAAGTGTGGTCTCTTTTCAGGTGCTTTTTTTCACCCAGCATTTCCTTGGACTTCATTAATATAAATGGTAACTAGCATCTTTCTAGATATCTGAACTCTTACAGTCATTCATAGGAAATTGTCAAAAACTTTTTGACATAACCAAAACAATTTCATATGGTTCAACAAAAACATAAGTCGAAAGAGATTTTCTTTTCTATCAAAATAAACTTTTTATCTTGTACGTAATTCTAGGTTGACTTCAGCATTTCTTCTGAAGTTAAAACCTGGATCAGGAATATTTTCATTTCACTCAGGATACACCCAGCCCACAAGAATCTCAGTCTGTGTTTTACCGCCACCTAGTGGCATAAAGTGTACATGAATTGAAAAACAATCCTCAAAACTCTCCTTGAGGCTGTTCATTACTGATTCAATGAAGTCCACATTTTTTCTGTCAATTTAGGTACTGATCAATAGATGTTTAAGAGCACATAAATAAGTTTGAGAACTCTATATAAATAACATCCCACCCCACAGGCCAGTGTACAGATCATCTCTGTCCACAATTTTTCTATAGTACTATCAGTATTTCTTTCCTAAGGTGTGTATGTTTCTCATCATTCTGGAGGTATTTTTGATCTTGTTCTATTACATTGTACTTGTAGGAGAAGAAGAGAAAGCAGTGACCTTAATTTTCTGCAACTGAGCCACGTGGAAGAAACCTCAGGGATTTCTTTGGTTAACAACATTAAGAAGGGAAGAAAATTATAGGGGCAATAAAGCTCTGACTACATCTCTTACAAAGCTGAAATAATGGGGAGTGAGAGCAGCCCTGGAACAAAAGCAAAAAATAACGGAACCTTAACTCAGGGGCTCCAGTAAAACTATTTCCATTTCTTCTCCCCAGCAACAGTTACCTACCTCTTTGTGTTCTGCAAAGACAAACCCAGTGATATTTAGGATAAAGATTCCCCAGGAAGCACCCCTTAAAAGATCTGTATGAAACTTTTATTTATACTTTGGCTAAGGATAATAATTAACACTTAATCTAAAAATTTATAAAATACTGCTTGTCCTACCAGAGACAGAGAGAGAGAGAGAGAGAGAGAGAGAGAGAGAGAGAGAGAGAGAGAGAGAGAGAGAAAGCCACAATGACTTAAGGGAATGATGTATCCTCAGGGCTATTTACTACAGCAGTGTTTGTAAAAGCAAACCGTAAGACACAACCTCAAAGTCAGTCTCAGGGACTGGCAACTGGATGCCTGAAGGAGGGACTGGGATAGGGGAACTCTTTCTTCCATTTTTATTTTTTGTTTGTTTTGAGATAGTTCATACATATGAAACAATATATCTAGTGATTATATAGAGCATAAATGATCATCATAATAATAATGAACAGTTTAAGAAATAGAAGGATATGAATATTTTAATGCCACTGAAGTATCCCTTTCCATGTTCATCTATCACATAAATAACAATAATTTTGATTTTGGCTTAATTATTGAGATGAGACTTTTTGCAGGATAGTTATGTTTCTACTTAAAGTCTACAGCAAGCAAATGTATGATTTATTCAAAATAAATACATAAAAAACTTAAAATCCAAAAAAATAATCCAGTTTAATATATTTATTATTATAACACAGGCAAAATTTCTCTACAGAAAATATTTCTTTTACGAACTAATGTTTCCTTTCATGAATTACTTTCCTCTCAAATGAGCATGGAATATGATTTACCTACAATATTATTTCTATTTACCAGCTGTCAAATGCAGTGAATTTACAACATTTACAGAATATTATGATAAAATCATCAGAATTCTAAAATTAAAATTTTTGCCTAGAAAAGGGATAGATTAGCTGGTGCAATAATATTATTTAAAATGCTTTTCAAATGTGTTCAGTATTCACTTCTTAAAATATAAATCAAGTCTGCATGTTTTAATGACAGTGGATCATTTATCCAATTTATTTCTGCATCAGTCAAGATTCCATGCCTGTTGAAAGACATCTTAGTCTGATGTCAGCAGTTAGCTATTTGAATATTCTGTCATAGGCAGTGTGACCTTTCAGAGCTGTGGGTTGTTTATGTGTGGTAATGAGCCAGGATTTTCCAGTGACTGACTTAATCATGGTTGGCTCCTTAGGAAGCACCACAGATTTCTTCAGGGAAAATGCTAGGTCACTATTCCAATGCACAAACTTTCTTTGACCAACACAAATTAATGTCAAGTTTTTGTTTTTTGAAGTCTGAAATGTTTTAGTCTTGGAAAAAAATATAAACTGACTCTAGATCCATGCCAGATGAAAAAAAAAACTCTGGAGACAATTCTGGAGCCCTTAGAGCAATAGAATTTGGGGGGCCCCTTGTAGTACCATTCCTAAGTCACTAAATAAATTCCCTGTGTGTGTGCCAAATCATTAATCAAGTGAAATGCTACCCCAATAAACTCACCCACACTGAATGCTTTTTCTTGACACCTAACCTGTCATTTCTTCTAATTCACACTCCAATCCTGTGAGGTAAATATCAGTTACAGTTTGTATTTAAGAAAACTGAGGTAAGGAGAGGCTTACATACCTTGTTCAGGTTCACACATTAATACTGAACAGATTCAGGCAGCCTGGTTTGTTGTGCAATACCCTAGTACTTAGCAAAACACATTTTAGAAAAATTTAGCATTCTGGTTCACATCCAGAACACCTATAATTCCACCTAATTGAGGATCCACCCTGAGGAAATGAGCCCATTCTAGGAAAAAGCCAGGGGCAGTAGATTCATGCAACTTTTCTCTCCTAGGCTCACTTCCATTCCTTGGCCACCTTCTAGTCTGATTGTAATTAGGAAAGGGGGCTATCAGAGGTGGTGGCATCGTTTTCCTGCCTTGTCATATGTGTAGATATATTTCATCTAGGTATTCTTCATACGATGCCACTTTATTATTTTCTGTGTTTCAGGAAGTGTGTGTGTGTGTGTGTGTGTGTGTGTGTGTGTGTGTGTGTGTGTATATATATATATATATATATATATATATATATATATATAGAGAGAGAGAGAGAGAGAGAGAGAGAGAGAGCAGTTGCATTTTATGTGAGAAAATACCTTCTTGGGGACTTCTTTTCATTCACAGTCTTAACCAAGGAAAAGACCATCTGTGCACTAGCTGGTACAGACACATGGTAAAGCTGAAAAGCGATCTAAGTTTTACTTAGTTTACTGACTGCAAATTATGGAACTCTTGGTGAATTCTTTTTTCTTTCTTTCTTTCTTTTTTTCTTTTCAGTTGTAGATGGACACAATGCCTTTATTTAATTTATTTACTTTTATGTAGTGTTGAGGATCGAAACCAGTGCCTCATACATTCTAGGCAAGCACTCTACCACAGAGCCACAACCCCAGCCCTGTTGGTAAATTCTTAAAAAGAGTTTTGGAATAATTTTTATTTTTATCCTTAAAGTAAGCTTCATTAGTATTTTATACTACACTATTTCATATATGCATAAGATGCAACATACATGTTTGCTTGGGATATTGTGTTAGTGACTTGGGAATACAGGAATGCTACAGAGACTGCTGCTGCTATGACCACATTTGTAGATAATGAAAAGGGATTTCTGGAAAATTTTGACAGTGTGATCTCTGTGGATTTCATATGGATGCATACAAGCCTTGCTAAGTGCTAGTAGATTCTTTAGTGGTATATGAAATTAAGTTTTAAGCATTATCAGATTTACTCTTAACAAACCATTCTTAATTGGATTTAAGATGACCTCAGATAAAGACATCTCAAGAATTTCTTTTTGTTGTAGGTCTTAGCCAGCCTGCGAACTGTACGAAACAATTTTGCTGCATTAACTAATTTGCAAGACCGAGCGCCTAGCAAGTAAGTTATTCTTTATTCCCTCTTTTTTGCTGAGCTTTTAAAGAATGTCATCTCAATTTGAATTGAACTCAAGAGAAAATATTAAATTTCTCACTGCCAAGCTATCTAGCCATGGACATTAACAAGACATCAGATGATACCCTGCTAATTCACTATAAATACAGTATAGTGGTGATTCTAAAATCAGGAATGAAACAGTATGACAAATCAACATGGTGATTCTGTCAGAAATTACCTGGCGTGATTTGTCTTCAAGCCAGTTATTTATACTCAAAGTAACTTTATAGTTTTGGTTTATTTCATAAATTAGCCACAGGCAAATAATCTCATCACACCTTAATGATATCTCAAAGTCATACTGTTAATTCTAAGACAACAATTAACTGGAAAAACACCAGATCTCAACAAAGATCTTTGGTTCTCCTGCTGTCATTGACTCTCTGAGCAGCAGCATTCATGAAGCAATTAATAAAATTGAGATTGATGTAATAACAATAGAAGTGTTTGGGAGAGGGAAACTTGAAATGGAAAATGATTTAAAATTGGGGGATTTTGGAACTGGGGCTATAGCTCAGTGACAGAGCGCTTGCCTAGCTTGCATGAAGCACTGGGTTCGATCCTCAGCACCACATAAAAATAAAAAAAAAATAAAATAAAGATGTTCTGTCTATCTACAACTACAATTTTTTTCCATTGGAGGATCCTGATAAATCTAAAAAATCAAAAAGAAGAAAGTAAATTTTGCAAAATTAAATGAGAAACTGATAAACTATTATTCTAATACCTATTATTTTTAAAGTATTATTTATAATAAAGTTAAGTTAAGATTATCAGCCTGGAAGAATTTTCCAAAACAAAACAAAAAAATCAAATCAATATTAAGAGAACAGTGAGTAGAAACTTATTAGGGATTATGGTATATCTGAGTCTATATTATTTTATACTCGATAACTACTTCTTAAAAAACATGAAAAAACTGAACTTTTCCACTCCATAATAACATAGTTTACCTCTACAATCCACATTTTCCTGATTAACAAGAAGCTATGGCCATTAGGCAAGTACTTCCTGTGATAGAGAAAGGTTTTCTAAAAAAAAAAAAAAAAAAAAAAAAAATTAGTGGAAGTTCCACAACACAAATAATTGACATGGAACCTAGAACGTTGGGCCGATTGTCTTTCCCTCAGCTTGAACATTTACCTTCTCTTTCTTCTTTTCCACTTGACTAACTGGTTCATTCTTCTCATCACAGTTTAAATATAATCTATAATCGCTTTGGGGCCACTGTCCTTCACACTGCCAGATATAGACCCACAGTGACCAGCCCTAGCTGGCTGGCATGTCTTTCCAACTCTGCCTGGTTGCATCCTGTTATTCAAGCACATTTTTCCCTGTGCCCTACTTGCCTGATCACCTGGTTAATCCTCAGCAATGTCAGTTCCCCAAGAGCAGGGGTGTGGTTGGTTCACATTCGTATTCCCAGTACCTATCAGAACACAGAATAATTCCTCTGTTTTAGTCAGATTTTTCATTGCTGTGACCAAAATACCTGACACAAACTATGGAAGAGGGGAAATTTATTTGGGGCTCACTGATGGTCTTAGAGGTCTCAGTCCACAGATGGCTGACCACAGAGCTCTGGGACCAAGATGAGGCAGAACATCATGGTAGAAGGATGTGGAGGAAGAAAGCAGCTCAGAACATGGCCAACAGGAAGCAGAGAGAGCCAAAGAGCTCCATTTACCAGAGACAAAATATAAACCCCAAAGGCACACTCCCAGTGACCAGTCTTCGCTAGCCACATCCTACCTGCCTTCAGTTACCACCCAGTTAATCCATTTCAGTGGTTTAAGTTACTAATAGGGTTACAGCTCTCATTTAACCTCATTTTCATTTTCTCACACATGAACTTTTGGGGGACACTTCATTTCTAAATCTCTGCAAATGCTTGTTTACTGAAAGTGTAAAGTGGCCATTCAGCATTTAAAGCCTGAGGGTGTGCCATGAAGAAATCATTTATCTCCAGTTGTGTTGTCTATACAACATGGTCATAAGTTGTAAAACATCAGGCTGACCTCAATAGCCCTGAGACCTTTGCTATTCAGTACGTTATGGGTACAAACTTAACCTTCTAAAAATTTTTAACTCTGAAGGAAAAATGAAATTATTGGTTGCCACTAAAACTTGCAGTCTCAAATTTCAGTAAGAAATCGAGGTCTTGTCTCTAAAAGGCAAACAAGAAATTAATGCCCTGTAAATTTCCTTTGGATGTGGTCACCTGAGTGCAAGCATTTAATATAATAGACACTTAATCAAACAGGTGTGAAGGTATCACACTGGCCCTTCTATCTCCAAAGAAATGTCCTCAGGCCTATTCTATACAAGACAGAGGTTCTCAACTGATTTACAGGCACAGAATATATTAAAATGGAAAGGAGGGAGTGAAAAATCATAGGTAACACCTGAACTTACACCTGCTTTGACTAACTATGCAATGCCCATGGAGACATTGAATTACAATATCATCTGGTAGACTCTAAGTGAAAGCCAGTGTATGGTCTCCTTTTTAGTCAATGCAGATTTGTACCTCCTTTATTAATTCAAACCAAGTCAGGTTCCTGGGGTGTCGGAATAGTAGAATTCAATCTCCACACAGCTGTACTCTGTTGTGCTTGGTATTAGCAAAGAGGATGCCACTGGTACATAGCATGATGACTCTGAAAGAATCAGGATTCAATTGCCCTGCACTCCCTGTGCCATTAGAATGTTTCCAAGCTCACTGTTGGAATTTGAAGAAGACCTGTGCTGCCTTTCACAGACTACCTTTTTATTTGCTTTAGGAAAGGAGTCTAGGAAGAACTCATCTAAGAACTTGTTTTTTGTTTTTGTTGTTGTTTTTTTTTTATTTGCTTTAGGGTTGGTGTCTAGGAAGAACTCATCCAAGAGCTCTAGTGTTAGCCCACTAATGGTTTCTTGTGATCTTCTTGCTCTTTTGTGCCCTTTAGACTTTTTTATTCCAAGAATAAATTGTGACTCATTCTTTTTAAAAATAATCTATCAAGTTACCATGAATCCAGTGATTAATATTTTCTGCTTGTTACTAATCAAGATGTCAAGTTCCCAAGTGTCAGTAGTAAGATTGATAAAATGAGAATTAGTAGCAAGTCAACCATTTGGTTTTCCAAAACTATAGAAAAGGATAAATGTTTATTTATATTTTCCCAGACAAAAATTCAATGTTTTCAAAATTTTCACAGAACAAGAACTAAAAAACATTCTCAGAAATCAATGTTTAAGTCATTTGAATAAACTCTAGTCTATAACTATATCATCCTGAATATCCCCGAACTCATTTGAATAACAAACTCTCAGCAAGAAGGTAACTACTAGTATAGAAAACAGAGCTATTTCAAAGCAGCAGTTTAAAACATTGACCTTTTTAAATAAAACATTTATCAAGTTCAAATTTATATTTTTAATTTCTTCTCTTTCTCTCACTTCTATATGGTGCTGGGGATCATCCCAGAGCCTTACACATGCTAAGCAATTG
Source organism: Ictidomys tridecemlineatus (assembly GCF_052094955.1). NCBI lineage: Eukaryota > Metazoa > Chordata > Mammalia > Rodentia > Sciuridae > Ictidomys > Ictidomys tridecemlineatus. The sequence continues at coordinate 88,134,396 of NC_135483.1, forward strand.
TTCTACCACTGAGCTATATCTCAGCCCCGACTTTTATTTTCATAATTTAAAAAAACTAAAATAAGTCAGAAGTGAATCATGGTGTATTTTCAATCAAACACAAAAATTCAATCCCAAGCTGACACCAATAAACTTAAGAGCAATTACTCAGAGCCAGACACTGAATAGAATGAGCGAGAAATTACAAAACACCAAAGGGCTTTCTGTAAGCTTCCCCCAGACCTGCTAGGATAGTCGTCATCTTCAGCATTAGAGAGTCTGCTGCCAACTGCACATCTGTGTGGTTATCCATTTGGCTTCCACAAAAGCATCCCAAGCTAAGACAAAGAGTAGAGTGCAGCCTAGAGTCACATTACCTTGATTCAAATCTCTGCTGGCTTGGAACAGATTTTCAACTTCCCAAAGATTTGTTTTTCTCACTGGTAAAATGAGAACAATGATTCCACCAGCCTTGAGGCTTTTTTTCAGGGCTAAGTGAGATAATTCATTTAAAGTGCTCATTTAGTATAGCCTGTGACAGACACTTAATGCTTATTAAGTAAGTGTAGCCACTAGAAGAAACACACACACACACACACAACACACACCCTCAACTATTTTACAGATATCCCTTAATGTGTTTTAAAGTGTTTTTAAAGACGGCAACAAGTTAAAAGCTATTAATTATAAGTAACTATTTTATAAAATTCTATTCCAAAAAATTTTGGACAATCCATAAATGATGTTCTTTTCAACATAATTTATTGAGCACTGATTTAATACCAGATAGATTGATAGCTTTTAACTTGTTGATATACATAATTGATAGCTTTTAACTTGTTGCCATTTTAAAAACACTTTAAAAATAGGTACATTTAGGGATATCTGTAAAATAGTTGAGGTTGTGTGTATGTGTGTATGTGAGTGCTCATGCTGGGCTTTGAAGGGAATATGAGTTAATCATTATATATATATATATATATATATATATATATATATATATATATATTTGTTTTTTTGTTTTGCTTTGTTTTTAACCTAAGGGTGTTTATAATCATCTGGTGGAACCTGGCAAACATCTGTTAAAAAAAATAGGAAAGAATACTAGATGGAATCTATTTAAATACCTTAGGTTTACAATAGTTCTAAAATCTCTATAGCATATGTTTATACACCTTGTCAATATACCTCTCTAACACTTGTATCAGAAATGTTTCTCAATGTAAGAAAATAGGAAAAAAATTTAAATACCTTCTCTAAGATACTTTAGAAAAAATCATGAACTTCTGATAATGTATAAGCAACCATGAGGCTTTATGTCAAAATCAAAGATTCTTAGCACTTTTTTAAGGAAAACAGTGATAATTTGACTACTTTTCTAAATTCAGAAAGTCTGTGTTAGCTCTGTAAACCCTAGCTTAATTGAATATAGTCAATTAATAAGAATTTCCACTTTTATCATGTTCCTGTGACATGAACATCATAATCTTCCCCAACGTCTATCACCGTGAGACTTAACTTTCTTAAACATTTGATACGTATGATCTGAGATATAGTAAAAGGATCCCCATGAAGGAAATCTGCATCTCCTAACTTAAAAAAATCCTTAAAATTAAAATTTCATATCTAAAACGACTCAGCACCTACTCAAATCAACAAGGACCACATACTTACTGCTTTGTATTTTTCTCTCTTTGTCAGAAGATCACCAATGTGAAACCAACCATCCATCAACAAAGCCACCATAACAGGTAAGAGAGATCTTTGGACTTATTCTTCTTGTGTCCAGGAAGAATATGTATCTTTCAATATTCAACATCATAGTAATGCTGATTCTATACTCCAATTCTAAAATGTCAAAGAAAGAATTTTTTTCTTCTTTATGTTATCCTCACTATCATTGGTCTTACAATTTTTCCATTTAAGCTGTTCCTTGGAAAACCTGTTCTAATGTACCCCATTCTTAACCACTTGACTTTATATTGGAACTCAGTTCAGCTTTGCTCTAGGCATTTTTGTTGTGGGAGACAGAGTTACCCTCAGAATATCTACTATTTTTGTTCCAGGCTTGGTTATCTGCTTCATCTTCATATATGGTAGTCTAATTTAATGAAAGTAAAAGTATAAATAAGAGAAATATGTGTTTTGTGCTGGAAGGAACATATTACTATTCCAGTAGTTCTTATGGGAACTTGGGTTGCTGAGTATAAATACAACTTGTGAGGGGAGAGAACATGTTATTACACAATACAAAAAAGTTCAGTGTGATGAGAAAAGGGTCTGTTATGCCAGATTCGTGAGACCCCAGTAGACCTCCAGGAACCAAATCTGTTGCAATCACACAAGAGTCTCTATTGCAAGCTGGAGCCTGGATTCACAACCGATCCCCACGCAGCAGTCCCAGGGAGTGAGTCCCTGTCCTTTATTCAGTGAGATTTTATAGGTTTTGGGGGGGATACTCTATGTGTCACAACATCACACAGCAAATCATTCCATATCTCGGGAAAATCAGACAACAAATCTTAGCATTGATTAGCACATTCACTGGCGGGAGCAAGTTGCGTAAGGGTGATTGGCTAGTACAAGAGGGGCATTCCTTTGAACTGATTGGTTTAAGCGATGAGAGGTATACGTGCTAAACTACATGGTTTCCCAACATGTTATCAAGCACCATAAACTACTTGGGGGTCATCTGGCAGTCCAAGTATTTTCACTGTCCCATGCTGATTGGGGGTTTCTAGGAGGGTTGCCATGGGTCCTCACCTAGCCCAACTGAGTCAGACCTCTCCTGTTATTTACAAACAACTCAGCAGGGTGGGTATGTGCTTAGGAGTGCTCTGTGGGTTTATCCAAGGACAAGGGTCAGGCCCCCTTCCTTAGGACAGGCCTTGAGGTAGAAGCTGTGTTATTTATTTATTTTTAAAAAATGGAGTCACATTTGTTCTCAGGTCCACAAATGTTTGAGAAAGAAAAGTAGAAGAAAGGATGAGGGAAAGAAAAGTCATAAAAATATATTATCCCAATGCCTATTGGTCTGATTTAACCAGGAGACTTGACCTGAACTGAATTAAAAATAGAATGAATGATCTCATTTTGCTGAACCTGAAACCAAATTGAACCTCATTTAATCATTTCTCAAAACCCCAATTGATTCATTGAAATAATTGCCTGCAAAAGAAAATCTATGATTTCTAAAATTATTACCAAAAGAAAATTAACATACTCTCCAAACTAGACCAATACTTCATCTTGACTCAAGTGTCTTCTTAGAACCCCAACCCTTAATAAGAAGCTTCTTATTAAATTTTTAGTGAATACAAATTGCTTGAAGTTTAACTTTGTCATGTCCAGTCAACTGGTTGCCTTTGTAGTCACCACATCAGAGTTGATTCTGAAACAGTAGTTAATGTTATCTTCTTATCTGAAAGTATACCAAATAGCACTTGTATTTCAATGACTATTACATTTTTTGTTTTTTTTTTCCATCTTTCACTTTACAAATCTTGTTGGTAATGACTTTCCATTGTCATTTCATAGTGTGTATATATATATATATTCATTTCATAGTATACATATGGTTTACCAATTTTGTTCTTGACATTGACCAAGAGACAAACCATAAAGAATTTCTAAGTACCAGAATAAGTTATTTTAGGAACAAAAACCACATTGAACCTGGTCTCCAGCCCTATTCCAGGAATTACAGATACCCCTGTGAACAGGAGCTACCTTTCTCGCACCCACTTTTGCAATAAGCAAGACTGACATTTTGGTTTGAGTACAATGTGTGCTATTTTGGTCTCTTGGCATTTGTTTGTTTGTTTTGTTTTAGTTTGAGGTTGCATATGAACTTGCCTCACAGATGGGGCAGCATCTTTCCAGAAGAACAGCTTTAGGCACTAGTAAAACTCCTTTGTGTCCTGCATAAGATGTTTGGGTGTTCAGTGGACAGAGCAGCTGCAAACCACCTTGGCAGATGACCAGCTGCATTCAGAGACATGATCTTACACATAGGTGAGAAACCCCATAGAAGCTCCCAGAAACTTTTACATAATATTGAATGAAGCCCTGGAGAGGGAACTAAGAGACAATGGAATTTGGCAATTAAGGCTAATGGGGCCTCATTTGTACCCAATAACTCCTGACCTGAGGACTACAGAAACATCCCATGTAGGAAGGGAGAGAAATTATCTGTCATTAACTGCTTTGCAGCTGGACTCCTCACAAAGCCCAACAGGAAATTGCCTGGCTAGTGAATGGAAGTCTTTTTTCTTGTCCAAATATTGCAAACCAAGGTGGGAAGAGGGTCTGGAGTGTGAGGGGATGATGGCAAGAGCAGTGAAAAGTTCCTGTCTGTCATCCCATTCTGAAAAAGTGAGTCCTTAAAACCTAAACAATAAAGTAATGGTGGTTGAGTCTTTGACACTAGTTAGACTTCAGATAAGAAAAGGTATTACTTATGTGTTTCTTCCCTCCAGGCTTATTTCCTCCTGTTAGAAGCTCACTATATCTCTGTAGTAGTACTGAGGAGATGAGAAAAGTGGATGTTTTGTTGTTGTTGTATTTTTAAGTCAGCAAGGCAACCTATTAGATCAAGGCAGCCATATTTGAAATTTTGCTGAAAATCTGGAGGAACAGGGTTGTCTAAATTCATTTCCTCACTAGCCCAAAGGGCTATATTGAACAAGCTCAAGGCTCCCCTGCAGGAGTCCTTCATAGATCTACAGAGATGTGATTAAAATTGTGGGCTGCCTGTCCAGAACTCAAATTCTTCTCTATCATGACAGCTGTATGGCCCTGAGTAGGTTGCATACCTTTCTCTGCCTTGGTTTCTTCATCTATAAAATAGTGATCCCACTTTATGCAGTAAGATCACCGTTGGTAGGTGCCGTGAATTAATGTGTTCACTTTTACCTTAGCATGGTGCCCAGCAGTGTCAGCACTCAATACATTTTGATAAATTTTGTTTTGTTGTTTTGGTTTCTCTGACCTACTCTGTTCATAAAACTAGGGGTGTCAGTTCAGACTCTATAAAAAGTACCAGAGATTATCCTCATAAATTTATAAATTACATAAATTTATTTCTTATGGTGTTAGAGGCTGAGATCAACTTGTCAATGTGTTTGAGTTCTGGGGAAGGACAGGTTGCAGACCTGTTTTTCTTATTATATCCTCACAGGGTCGAAAGGGGGCAAGCGGGTAGATTCCTTTAAAAGGATGCTAATTTCACGCTCATGACCTGATTATCTCCCCAAAGCCCTACCTTCAACTATTACCATGTTGGGGATTAGGATGTCAATGTGAATTTGAGGTGCCTATACTCATTCAGCCCATCATGAGGGACAGTGAAAGGAACAGGAAAGAAATTAAAAAGAAAAGGGAAGAATGAGAGAAAGACAAGGATGCAGAATCATAAGAGTAATGTGTGTGGATCCCCCAAAATGGCCCACAGGGACACACTTGCTTTGGACCTGTCCAAATGACACCTCCTATTGTCGTAATTTTGTGTCCTTTCCCCTCATCACTGTCATAGATGTTAGTGCATTTTTTATTGAGATGATAAGATTATTCTTCAGAGTCTAAAAACTTACTTTTGAGAGCCAGTTTTTTGAAGGAAAAAATAATTCACTATAACTCTTCCATAAACCAATTATTTAACTGTAAAAAATAATTAAGAACTTCTATGTCATATAATATTTCCTGAAAATTAGTCCCATAGAACATATAATACCTTTCTACCCACTTCAAGTTTGATTATTTATTGGTACTGGGGATTGAACCCAGGAGCACTTCACAACTGAATGTCATCCCCAGTCCTTTTTATTTTTATTTTTTAATTTGAGAAAATATCTTGCTAAGTTGCTTAGGGCCCCACTAAATTGCTGAGGTTGGACTCCAACTTGTGATCCACCTGCCTCATCTTTTCAAATCGCTGGAATTTCAGGTGTGTGCCATCATGCCAGGGCCAGGCTTTTTGTTGTTGTTGTTGTTGTTACTTTGATAAATATTAAACACAGAGAATTTCTACTTCATACCATTAGAGTTAAAACATGTCAGATACCTGCCAGTTTTTATTTTTACTTATGAGAGGTAATTACATAGATCTAAAGTGACCTAATAATTCTTTAAAATAGGGCTTCTAAAATAGTATTTTTTTATAAAAAAATTTACTACTGAAGATTTGTTTTTTAAAAAAAATTATTAGTTGTTGATGGATCTTTATTTTATTTGTTTATTTATATGCAGTGCTGAGAATTGAACCCAGTGCCTCACACATGCTAGGCAAGCACTCTACCACTGAGCCACAACCCCAGTCCATGAGCTATTTTATTCTTAAGTGTGATGTAACAAAAAGCTGATGTGTGGCATTCAGATCCTGATATGAAACCTGTCTCTCTCTTTCACTTTATTTTCCAATTTGAAGAATGGAGTTGTATGTACTTAGTTCTCAGGGTGGTTGCAAGAGTTCAAGGAGATAAGTTTTAGAAAGTTCACCAGGTGGTGGGTAGTATAAGCCTTTCTTTTTACAATCCTGCCCCATGTTTGATACTTTTTGTTCTTTAAGGTAATTCAAAAACAGGAAGAGTGGAAGTAACAGAGGCTAATTAAAGTTCATTGGCTTTTCTGGCATATTCTATTAATGACTTTACTTTTGCACAGTAATGACTGGACCTTTGCAGTAATCCCTCAGTTACTTAGAGAAAGCCTCACCTGCATTGGTCTTCAGCAGGCAGTACTTGCCAGAGATAAAGACTGTTGAAACATGAGAGGGCAGCAGAGAGTCAGAGATGCCCCAGCTACGCCTGTATGGGGATGACACCCTGTTTTTGGAGTAAGGTCTTGTTAAGAGGCGCAGGGTCCGTCCTTTTGATCATTTATTTGGGGTTTTGTTTTGGAGGGTGGAACTGGAAACTGAACCTAGGGACATTTTAGTACTTTACCACTAAGCTATAGCCCCAGTCCTTTTTAATTAATTAATTAATTAATTTAATAAATTTGAGATAGGGTGCAAAATTGCTGAGTCTAGTTTTGAGCTTTAGATCTTCCTGCCTCAGCCTTCAGAGTCACTGGAATTACGGACATTAGCCACCATGTCCAGCAGCAAGCATTTCATTTTTAAATAACAGTAAGAAATGAATTCTACAACTATCTCATAAAACCTTGTCATGTCTTCACAGTATTACTTTCAGTATGTTTCTGAATTTCCATATTTTAATCCTCTTTATTTAATCATCTTTAATTTGGGGATTTTCATGCATGAATGTAACTCAGAGAAAAGATATTTAAATTTCTTTCTTTGGAAGATGTGAAGACTGAAATCTAGTGAGTCAAAAATCTACTTGGTGGTTGCTCTGAAAATAAATATATGGTTCCATTTCCCCTTCTTACACCCTTATAAAATAAAATAACCCACCAGAATAAGATAGTCTTCAGACTCTTAGAATTCTGTTTTTCAGGAAAGTAACAGAAATATTAAAAAATATTAATTTCTGAGTAATAGATGTAGCATTCATTTTTTGTACATGGACTTGAAAATTAGAAAAAAAATATTGTCCCAATTTCTCTTGGATATGTGTTTATGGTTAGAGTTATTTTAATTATATTCACTGATTATCCTAGAGGCAGAAAAATGGGTAGCCTAAGGCTTTGGACTTAGGATTTTGGAGAAATACAAGTTCTTATACCCAGGCAATACAATTAGTGCAATTGCCTTCCCTCTACTGTAGAGGGCGACACACAATGCCATGAGGAGCATAAAATACCACAAAAGTAGTTTCAGTCAGGAAAAGAATATGCATTTAAGTCTCTGTTTCACTTCATAATTTTTAACCCTGAAAACTAATGGCTCTATTAAAAAACTGAGTTTATTACAATAGAATTTTGTCAATCTGTAAAGCAGAGTATTAAAAAGAAAACTATCCAAATACTAGTCAGTTAAAACATGAGAAGAAATGTAAATGTGTTTGTTATTGATCTAAAAAACAAATAATTTCTAAGATTGAATAAGAGGTGAAAAACATAACACAGACATTCAACAGGAATAGTTATTTTCTTATTATCTGAACTAATCATTTAATACTGAGCTTAAGGAAAATAAACTAAGTATGTAATGGTGACAGTAATGATGCCAACACTTATTTAGATCTGCCTGTAAGTCTTTGTATCTGTAACAAACACTATATATAACATAATACATCATATACAAAATAAAAATATATATGTATACCTTTATCTGAGATTATAATTTGGAGCAAAAGCCACATAAAGAAGGAAGATGGGACCTATGTGAGAGAAATGCACAAGTCTTGAGAAAACACTAACCATGTTAAGTCAGTATGTAAGGACAGAAGTCCACATAGCCCATCTCCTTTTCAGCCATTCACACTCACTGGATTCCTCCTGTAGTCCTTTTTTAATTTTTTTATTCTTTTTAGTTATACTGACAACAGAATGTATTTTAACATATCATGCAAACATGTAGTCTAACTTCCCATTCTTGTATATGATGTGGAGTTATGAATACTGATCATGTATTCATATAGGAACATAGAAAAGTTTTGTCAACTCATTCTACTGTCTTTCCTACTCCCATCCCCATGAACTCCCACTCCCTTCCTGTAGTCCTTTTTATTTCTGCTTTAGTAAGAGCAAAGATTGTGACAATGCTTTAAAAAATGTGAAGGATGAGTGCTCAGTAAGATTTGTTAGGATGACTTGAAAAATGCTGATGATACATCATGTTTAATAACTTTAATTTTAAAAAATCAAGATTGTAGCTGTGTATGATTATAAATTGACTTCTTTGGAGTCTTACTTGTTTTACTTTCATACTTAATACAACTAATGTATTAAGTATTCTAAAATTTTAGAATAAAGTTTACTTTTATAAAAATTCCACATGAAAAAGACTTTTCTGGAGAAAAAAATGCATAGTTGCTTAAATGCATGATGTGTGACTATTTATTAGTTAAACCTATTATCTGTTGGATCAGTAAAGGTCTATTTTTTTCCTTACTAATACAACTTATTTTATAACTTGTTTTGCCTTTCTCTGCTTTTATTTTGATAAGTAAAGTTTTCCCCATTAGTATAGAAAAAGACCAGATCTGACAAGTGACTTTTTGACTGGGAATTGATGAAAGTTTTATATGGTGTTAAGAGCAGTGAAAACAATTGATATAGCATAATTATGGGGAAAATAAGTCTATCTCAATTGCTCAAATATCTGGTTGGGATACTTTCTTATAACTTTAGTTGAAATAAATGAATGGTACTAAATGTTTGTTTTGTTATCACAGCAAAAACATTTAGTCCAGTCATTTAAGTTGAATTCAGCTTGCCTATGACCACATGTGTAATTTTGGTTGATTTACTTAAATTCACTAAGTTTTGTTTTTATCACCAGTAAATTCTAAGTCAGTGCTCAACATAATGCTTGGTACCCAGGATATATTCATAAAATATTAGTTATCATTATTAATGTAACTATATTATTAGTGACATTATCCATCTGATCAAAAGATGTATGATAAGCACCTTATATAAGTTATGTAACAAATTAGGTGTGTTGGAGTAAAAGTGACTCTGGCTTTAAAGAATTCACAATCTAGGGGAGAAGAAATTATAAATAATTAATACTTGCTAATATCATCATTGAAGGTTCTTCAAATAATATGTATTTGAAGGCAAGGTGAATGGTTCTACCTAGGAAGAGCTCTCTGCTAAACTTCTAAGAATATGGTATTCTTCATGTGGTAAGGTGAAGATTACCTCGAAGCAGAACCAATAAGAGTGAGATGTGGAATCATGATCAGCCTATTGGGAACAAAAAAGGACAAATGGAGTTTAAAGTGTATAGAAGCAACTAAAGATAAGCCTCCAAAATTAGATTAAAGCAATCTCATTGGAGTCCTATACCAAGAATAGTGGACTTCCTTTTATGGGCAATGGAAAATCATCTATCAATACTATTTATTTATATATTTATTTGTATGAACCTGGGGTTCAAATCCAAGGCCTTATACAGGTTAGGCAAGCACTTTACTAAGGGAGTATACATCTAGCCCCATCAATCAATTTTAAGCAGGGAAAGAAATAGGCCTTTTAGAGTGACCACATCTGGAAACAGCATAGGCATTGTACTATGGCTCTAAACTGGGGTGGTAGCGTCAGAAGAGAGGTGTGGGTGTAGATTCATAACTCTTTTCTGAGAAACAATTAAAAATATTTAGGAGTTGATTAGATTGGAGAATGAGGAAGAAGTAAATAGTGAGATCATATATACAGATGTCAATCACAGTATCATGAATATATATAAAATATTTAAAACAACCCAAATGTTAAATAATATCAGAATTCTATTTAGGTATTAAAAAATATCATTCCAAAACTGATTTATTTATGAAAAATATTTAATAATATAGAAAAAGGTTTTCATTTTAAGAAATATATTATGGACATTGGATTCAATTTAAGACAGGTTTAGATGTTGATTAGTGATTGGCAAGGGCAGATAATACCCTTTTGCACAGAATCTGGTGAATGATATTTAAGTATTTCTCAGGATTCAGTTATCAACCTCTTATGACCTAAAAGAGGTTCTGCTGAGAAATTGTCTAATCATATTTCAATATTAAGGTGCCAGAATTGAGCATGAACTATATTTCCAAATAATATTTCTTGGATAGAGCAACACTCTACTGATTATTGAATCTATGGCAGGACCCTTCTGTTATTCTCCAACTGGTCAGAAAAGCTACCATGTTTTCAGAGAATCTAAATGTCACCACCAAAGTCCACTCTGCCCAGTATCCCTTCCTTATTTCCCTGAGTTTTAGAAAGGGCAAAACTTCTCAAACCTGCCTGACCCAAGGAATCCCCAAGGGATATTTAAAAACCAACACAGAAAGACTTGTTCCCAAACATTGCAGAACAGAATTCTTGAGATAAGATTCAGAATCTGGATTATTAACCAGTGATGCCAGGTGGAAAATGGGATGGGCCAAATTTGGGAGAATAAAAGATATTGAGTGCAGCAGGTGAGAATGCTGTCTGTGCACAGTGTTGTCATTGAGTTGCCAGTAATTTGTTGGAAAATTTCTGCCTCTCTGAAAACCACATATAGTGACACCCACACCCTCACCTAACAAACGGCACAGTCTAGGATACATGAGATAATGGGTAACAAGTGCTCCAGCAACTGGTAGAAAGAAATACAAGGTGATCTTATTATCTGGCACCCTCGTCATCACGGTCGTCATCATCAGGGTCATCATCTCTATTATCGCTCAAAATGTATACAAGATTTTAATTAGAGCACTGCTCCACTCCTAGAAGAAAATGGAGCCTCGTGTCCACGTTTGTGAATGGGGGTAGGAGTGATTTAGGGAAATGTTATGTTTGGTAACTGTATTCTTTTTTGTCTTTGTAAACACAGTACCAAGTCGCCTAAAAAAAAAAGCAAATAAGAAAATAAACAACAAAAGCAGAATTCTTCAGTCACTCCCTTTATCCATTAAGTGATTCCTACCCATGTGAGCCTAGAAACTATTCTAGGCATAGTCAGAAATACAATGACTGTGGTGGGCCAACTAAAAATTCCTTTGGGGCTAATTTCCCAAATTTTACTGTTTAAATGTTACACTGAATTATTTTATCTCTGCAAAGAAATAGAGTTCACTCATGGTATGCTTTCTTTTACTATCTCAAAAATGCTTTTAAAATCAGTTGAATATATTACTAATACTAACAAAAACTAACATTTACTGACATTTGATATGAACTAAACACTGTAGACATGTCATCTTTTTTAAAAAAATACAGAAATCAGAAGAGATAGACACTGTTACTATTTCTGCTTTATAGATGAGAAAATAGGTTAGAGAAGTAAAATAACTTGATCAAAGAAATATAGCTAATGAAATACTAAGTGTAGATTAAGCTTAGCTCACAGGATGTTAAGTAATTTCTCCCCCTAAATTTATTGACATAGACACCCAAATCTTTGCAAGCTGTTGTATCTACTGCCCCATAAAAAAGTTATTCCATGGGGATGTTGGGCCTTCCCCCCCACCCCCACCCCAGCAACCCTGCTTCTTTCCTTTTCCCTTTCTTTATTTTCTTTTTTTGTTTTGAGAGTAGAATAAATCTATGCCATCTATTGCTGAACATATATGGATGGAGGGTAGGACTCAGAGAGGGAAAAGATATACTGATGCAGAGAATCCCTTTGGGAACCCCTAAGAAATCAGTTCTATTAGTGAAGTGAAGAACTCTGGCCTAGGGCATAGAGTCCTTCAGACACTCATCAGTCTTTGCTCTTGTTTTCATGTTGTGACCTGAGTGCTCAGGGCCAGAGTATCAACCAGCCAGGGTCCCAGGTCTGTGTGAAAAGTGAGGCAGATGGAGAATTTCAGGACTAGGGAGAAGCCAAGTTTGAGCTTTGCTGCTCACCTAGCTCCAGGACCACTCATTAGTACCAGCCTTTGTTTGCACATGGCTCTGTCCAATGGGGATCTCATGTTCTCCTTGTGGGAAGGCATGCTCAGAGTCTTGCCATCCACTGCCTTCTTGGCTACCATTTCCAGGCATAGAATTCCCAACTCTCTATCCCTCAAATGCTCTTTCTACAGATATTTCTGATGTCTAAGTATCCAGTACTTTTTAGTATGCCACCTTCTCTTTTATGATTCTTACTGCAGTACTGTTGGCCTTGTGGAAGTATTTCTAACATGCCTGGCAAAACAGATGAGGAGTATGGCAGTGGTTTTCTGAACATATTTTGGATGTTTGCATATTACACACCAAATTTCATCCACATGGAAATCTCCATTTCTATGTGTCCTCCTGGGTTTGCTCTTTTATTCATTCACCCCTCATGGATGAAGGATTGTACTTAGGGTCAGAAGACACAATCAGGTATAAAACACTTCTGAGCATTAGAAAGTACCATTACCCTTGAGATTTCTGAAACTTAAAATGGTAAAATGTGCTCAAATGAATGACAAAGAGCTTTAACTAAAGAATAGGGAGTTTATAAGTGAATGATTACATGAATAAAGTAAGGAGGGGAGGAAGGAAGAGAGGGAGGACAAATTGAGACAGGGTGAATTCTCTTTTTCTAGAGATACAAGAAGGTACTCACAATGTTATTTAGCTTAGAGAGAAGAAGGGACCTGGGGAACCACTAAAAGGTCTTAGGAGAACTTTAGCAGCATTAGAAGGAAAAGCAAGAACAGTAAAAGAAGAAATGTTTCCCAACTAGTCAAGGAGGAAAAAAGGACTGGTCATGGAACTTAGACTTCAGACCTGAGGAACAGGTAAGGTCTATAAGGTACCTCTGATGTCACTGACCATGCTTTGACTGTGCTAGGCTTGGTTTCCTTTCTTCCTTTATTCATTCTATTTTGAAAAAAAAATTCCAAGTCTTGATAGTTATGCTATGTTTGTTCCTTCTATCGGTCAAAACCTAAGCAGAAGAGGAGAGGTAGGTATCAGAATTCTGAAAATCTGGACAGACATTGTTTCCTGGCTGACTGTCACTCACCCACTTTGTGTGTAACCTTGGACAAGTTACTCGCACATCTTGAATCTTTTTTGTTGAAGTGGAGTGAATAATATTTTACTAATTTTAAGGGATTACATCAGCTAATTCATGTTGACAAATTTGGCAAGGTCTGATAAATGGTAGATGTTAGGGCTTACCAAAAGGTATGTGGGAAATCATCATAAACTATTAGTAGGATTATGTTACTTAGTTATTGTTGATCCTCAAAGTAGTCATCTTTGGAAACTATCCACTTTGTTTGAGTTTTGCTGCCATTGCTGAACACATTTGGGAATTGCTTTAGTGACATTTTACAAGCTCTCCAAGAAAAAGAAAAATATATCTGGTTTACTTATAAACTTTACTTTAGCAGGCAGACATTGTGACTCAGTGGAAGAGTGCTTGCCTCACTTGTGTGTTCAATTCTAAGCAATGCATATAAATAAATGAATAAAATAAAGTCCATAAACAACTATTTTTTTAAATTTTACTTTTATCTAGAAATAGTATTTCCAATATGATTATTATCCCTGTTCACCAGACATATCACCAACCTAACCTAGATGAGGCTAAGTCTAGAATTGAAGCCACTCCCACTGGGTAAGAAAAGTTTGAAGTGTTGAAAGTAGAACTTGGACTCTGAAGATAATTCCAAGATAGGAAGTCCTAAATACTTTAGTCATGGAAACATATGGAAAAAGCATATCCATAAGTTGTCCCAAGGGTCACTTTGATGCAGTTGGCTTTGTCTGTATTCTGATCAGTGTGATCATCTCTGGGAGATCTCTTTCCACCAGGTGCCATTTAGTGGAACCCCTTCACAGTGGTGGATGGATTTAAAGGAGAAGGCCATGGTGACTGAGGTCACTGGCTTAGGAGGGCCTAAGAGTCCTCAAGGTTTCCAGAGAGAGGACAACAGTGGAAATTTACCTGGCATCTTGTTATGCCATTATTTCTCAGTGAATCTATTGAATTATTTTTGGACCAAGGCTTTAGCATTTTATTCTTTGAGGAATCTATACAATTATCCTGTGGGCTGGCTTATAACCTCCCTTTAGAGAATTGTGTATCAACAATGAGCCCTTGGTTGTAAGACAAGAAGCAGCTCTACTAACTTACACACAAAAAAAAATTAGTGAAAAAATACCTTAGAAGAATTCCTTATTTCCTGAAATTTGTGGGGAACTGAAGGGTAAAATTTGAAGGAATTGATATATTTTGACAGTGCTAAAAAGCCAAAAATCATGGGGGAAAATCCTGTGGCAAATGCAAGATAGTGAGGTCCCTGCAACTGTTCTTAGATTCTCTGTTGTTCTTTAATAATGAAACTGCAAAGAAGGGATCAAATTGATCTAGTTTGGTCTTGATCCTTGGCTAAAAGATTAACAGGGCATCTGGCTTCACTTCCACCATACTATAGAATAATGTGGTAATAAGAGCCTGAGTTTTGGGGTCATATTTGTGGATTCATATTCTAGTTCTGCTGCTTATAGATATTTCTCCTCAACAATTCATTTGACCTTCTGGAGCCTCAAGGTCCTCAGTTTTTAAGTGGACATAACAATAATTACTGATGTAGAGATAACATTTATGAAAGATGAAGCGAGAAGCATGACACATAATAAGCACTTGGTCATTGTTAGCTCTGCAGTTGTTAAGATTATCCAATGAAGACATTAAGTAACTTCTAAAAGAAATCATAATACTCTTAGGGGAAAGATATGTTGATTTTCCAAAAAATGCATATTAATAATAGTGAGAAAAGAGGCTTGGCTTGAATGCACAATTTATTTTGGTTATTTATTTCTCAGTAAACTGTTTTTTATTATACTCAATTTCTTAGGGATATGGAATGTCACCTATTTATTAATGTATCCCTGGGAGCCCAGTACAAAAGTTATTTGACTAACTTTTTTCAAAAATTTATTGATGTCTTCTTTATGCTTTAGTTCTCTACAGGGGACCATGATCTGTGACTTCTGGCTTACTCTCAAGTGTAGGAACCAAAACAAGGAATAATTTGCATTCTTATTATCTTTGCTTAATAGTAATCTAGATGGACTATCATTTATTGAGTCACTCATTAATTGGTTTACTTTTAGGGATACAGAATAATTTGGAATTAGAGTATTTTCAGTCCTCTCAGTTTTCTGAGAATAATGTGTGAGTGGACTCTAGTATGAGTTGGATTTCTAAATTCCATTGAAGGCCCATTATATGAACTTTTAGACACAAATATGCACACACTGGCATTTATTAAAAGTACCTTAGCACCAGTTCCACCTCCATCCCAGCAAGGAGAATTATCAGAGAGAGAATTTGAGGTCACCTCGAAAACACATCTTATTCTGTGGGAGGAGATGAAATTAAATCCTCCAAGATCAATGCAAGCTCACTGTAGAATACTGCACAACTTACTCACTTGTAAAGTTAGTGTCATTGTGATCAGGAGAGCCCAAAACCAGGTTCTGAGGAGCTAGGCTGAGTGTCACACATCCTGGCAGAATCGGTCAGGTTGAACTTCATGGATCCCACAGCTAATTCCTGTAGAGCCACTCTGGTGCAGATCTGCTGTATGCTTCTTCCCAACCAACATACTCACCACCCCACATTCTGTCCAAACCTTGGAAGCCGCTGAGCCTGTAGCAGGTACTGGCCTAAGTCCATCATTTCAGCCCCTATTCCAGTTCAGATATCATATACCCTAAGCCTAGCAATTTGCCTCACCAGGGACCAACCATGCCTTCCTTAGCATATCTTCAACAGTGTCAGAGCTGTTCCCTGTCCTGGTTAAATCTGGCCTCTCCACCAACCTCATTACACCATATCACCCAACACAAAGAAGACATTATTCATGCAAAACTGAAAGTATGGCCATCCTTGGGATTCATTTTTTTTAAGTATATGTCTTTTCCCAGGAAAGAAGGTAGACATTGTAAGAGGATAGGTTTTGGCTTCATTAAATCAATACAGAGAATCCTAGCTGTGCCATTATTAGCCATTTGACACTGGGGAAATTTTCTCTGAGCCTTTATTTCTTACCTACATACTGAAGATAATAGCAGACCTATCTTGGAAAGCTGTGTAAGGATTAAATGAGAAGGATAAGCAACAAGCCTAGCATCTGGCACATGGTAGGAATTAAAAAAAAACAATTCTTGAATAAATGTATTCTTGAATACACTATGACATTTCCTCTAGTGAATTTTAGAGGGAAATGGATTACCTTTAGAACAAGAAGCTCAATATAAGTAACAATGGTGTAAACAGCTGCATTTCTCTCAAAGTCATTTTACTTTATTAACTTGTTCCTTACTCTCTGTGTTCATAAGAAACTAGCTATCTATGTGTGCACAAAATGTCTGCCTGTTTCTGTGGCCAGTTCTTTCCTACATGTTTAAATTCCTAATTGTGCACACAATCTTAGTCATTATATTTTCATGTGCAAGCAATTAAGACTCATTTAACAGCCCTCCCTCTGGAAGGTTTTGTTCTCCATCTGCCACAAATCAGATTCCTTAGGAACATGTTTGATTTTGAAACAATGTGAAAGTATTGTTCACTTTGTTTGAGTTTCATTTATGTACCATTTTTTAAAATGATGTAAATGGATAGCCACAGAAAACTCCACAGCTGGTCAAAACAAGACATCAAAGAAACCATGGAAATGAAGCAAGATTTTTTCAAAAAGCTAATATACTAGGACAAAGAAAAAAAACATAGTCTTATAAACATTCCTCACACATTTTGCCCATAACTATTTACTTTACAACAAATTTTAAATAAGAGGAAACATAAATGCATCCCATTTCTTACTTTGAATCTTGGTTATCTTGAGCTCCCAGCAATTATTCATAAAGAGAAAGAGTCAAAGAAGCCAAAAGTAGGAAAACATAAAGTGATTAAATTAGTAATTTTTTCCCAATAAATATAGTACAAAGCTAGAGGTTTGAACTCTCATAACCTCAGAAGAATTCAACATTTTTGTATGATGTATTGTTCATTTAAAAGTCAATTAGATGAGAGTTCTTTGTGAACAGGTAAAGTCCAATGAACTTTATAACATGACGTAGAGCCAATGCTTCCTCAGACTAAGGAGGGAGAAGAATTACCAGGTGAAGGACACAAATAAGTATGTAGGAACTGGTAACTCTAAAACTCAGCAAAAATTTAAAAAGATGAGAATTAGTTTTTCTTGGAGGTTTTTAAAATTAAATATCATGAGTTGGTGATAGGGTCCACACAAATCATGGATTTTTTGTCTGCTTACATTTCTCATTGTTTAGGCACTTGAAAAAAAAAAAAACCTCACCAACCCAGTTAATGCAGAAAATCTTCACTAATATATCAATTGGATATTTTGTCCACCAGCTTCCTAAGGCTTTAATAAGCTGCAATGTTTTGATATCATTGGATGAAAGGTTCTGTTAAAGTTCAAAGTATTGTTGTTATTTTGGGCAGTCACACCTGCATGTTTAAAATGCCTTTGTACAAAATATAGCCCAATCTGCTTTCAAGTCAGACCTTCAAAGAAAGGTAGACATGTGACACATCCCCTTAGGTGGTACCCAAAAAAAAAAAAAGGAAAATGAAGAAAGCCACCCCCACCCACCATCTCTGTTTGTGTGTAAGCATAAGTTGGCACCTGAGAAAAGCACATGTCTGCTGGAGAGCCAAAGCCCACACAGAAGGTATTCTGGAAGATTGTGCGTTAAGGGCTCCAAAGTAGTTGTTAAGTCAATGGGAGGGAAATAGAAATGAAGGGGACTGTACTTTTCACTAACAGTGAATATCTTATTAAAAAGCAACTACTTTTTTAGGAGCAGCTAAGCTCAGAATCACAGACCCAGGATGTCTGCTATTAAAGTTCTATGCTAGGGTATAATTAAGGGTCAAATGAATGGTGCGCTAAGCACTTAGGATAGTGATTCAGAAACTTGTCTGTTCATTAGAATCACCTGGGGACTTTTAAAAATTCCAGATAGTGAAAGGAAAAAAAATATTAGAGGGTCAGAGACTAGTAAGGATAATAGCAATGTCTAAGCATGGTGTAATAGAGGCGCTACACTAGCAAAACATCTAAATAGTAGGGATACAAGAAAGAGATGGCTTCAAAAGATAAAAGAACAAATGTGTAGGCTTTACTAACTGTTGTCTGACTTTGCTGAATGGATGTAAAGTGCTTCTGACAATATATGATACCTTATAATAGTGTGTGTGTGTGTGTGTGTGTGTGTGTGTGTGTGTGTGTATGTATGTGTGTAAATGGATAAATAGATCTCAATGTCAAATTTTAAACTGTTTTTTCTCAGTACCTAGATTACCTACATTTCTCTTAGGAAAACTTTCTCATATATTGAATATTCTGGAAAACTAAGACTTATCATCATTTTAACCATTTGGGAAGAAAATGTTTGAAAGGCTCATTATTAACCTCTTGAAAGAGCACATCAAGTGGAATAAAAATTATTTTTGGTTGCTCTGGTCATCATTATGAAAATCTGCTTCTCTACTTTTCTGTCATGTACAGATGTGCTTAGGAACTAATAATGATCTATGAAGGATCTTTTTGTCCCAATAGTAAACAGCATCAGGCTTGGCTCTTCTGGATTGTCTCCACCTACTTACTGGTTTTCAGTAGTAGAACACTTGCCTATGATGGGCAAGGCCCTAGGTTTGATCTCCATCACTGTAGAACTTTAAAAAAAAAGAAAAATTTTGTAAGTTCCCTAAATCTTGTTCTACTTTAAATTCTCATCTGACCCTCCCATATTGTCTTGTTCTCTTTTGTCTGACCATAATACAATACCACATACTGGGTAATTTATAAAGAACAGAAAGTTATTTTCCCAAAATTCTGAAGGCTGGGAAGTCCAAAATCAAGGAACATAATCTTGATTACATGAGGGCTTCTTTCTACATTCTCACATAGCAGCAAGGAAAAGGGAGAGAGAAAAACTCCCTCTGTAAGCTTTGTGAGAGGTGCCTCATTCCATTCCCAAGGACACTATGGCTTAGACACCTTTTAAAGCCCACCTCTTACTAGCATCATCTTGGTAAGGCATGGATTTGGTGGGAACATTTAATCAATATTGTCCAGAGGTCACTTGGCCCAGCCTTATTGTTGTCTTTTCTGACTTAATGCTGTTTTCTTCTTAGACAACTATATTTCCAAACCATTGCTGTGAGCATCAAATGAAAGCTAATTAATTCAAAATAAAAGCAGAATTTGTGGTCAATCCATCTCTGAAATAGAGCCATAGGATCCTGAAGGCACATAGTGAATACATTTTAAATGCACTTGCTTGGCTCTCTGAATTCTCTTCATCTTCTTACTGGTTTTCAGAAGTATAAATCCTTGGATAATTAAATCTCTAGATAAGCTGATTGTACACTTTTAGAGCTAATAAAATTAATATTGATTTGTCATCAACCAATCCATAAAAACATGTTTAGTCTTGTGTTCTGGGTGCCAGGAAAATAAAAATAAATAAGTTGTAGGCCCACCCCCAAGAACTTGATATAATTGTACATATGAAAAGGAAATAAAATATATTAGTTAGTCCCAGACTGGGCCAAGAGAAGAAATGTCGTTAGAATTCTGAGATGGAGATCAAACTTGTATAATAAGCAATGCAAGTCCCAGAAATCCTGGTATTTCTGAAGGACCTTAAGCACTCTTCAGACCCCTGGCCAGACTGTAATGGAGCCCTGATGGTTGGAGACTCAGCTGCAGATCTCTTTAGTGGCTTCTTATATTCTAGCAAACTGGTCCTTTCCAGCCATGATCATTTACTATTACAAAAGTGAGGCAATCACTTGTGATTGTTAACAATTTTTTTCATTTTGCATCTACCACCAGGTTTCTGGAAGTCATAGCAAGAGCAATGACCTCAGGTTTTAGAGACCAGAGCTATAATCCCAACTCTGCCACTATCACCTTCTGTAACTTCTGGTCAGTAATTTAACTTGATTATTCATCTGTAAAAAGGGGATGTTAGATTAAATGAGGATCTAACTAGCTATCTCATAATATTTCCTTATTTTTTAAATGCATGCTTCTAATTAATTGTCTTTGTTTATATTCCCTTAAGAAGTGAATGAAAGATATGCCAAGTCAATGAATTCCACCTTTCCCAGTATGGATCTTCAGGGGGTATCCTTGACACCATTTGTTATTTTGAGTTTGTTCAACAAAGAGTTAAAAGGAAATTCTGACTCCCCTGGCTAGTCATCCTCTCCAGTTGGCAGAAGTCTTCATGTGGACTTGATGGTTGCCCAGAGCAACAAAATATTAGGGACAGAAACACATTCAAGGACTCAACTTCGCAAGTGATTCAGAGCTGGGAGACCTTTTCCAGCTCAACTGAAGCCCATACTTAGCTGGAGTGAGTATTTGTTGATGCCTGTTTGCACTTCTCCTTTCACTTGGAGCTCTCTATTATTTTCCTTGCTAAGATACGGAAGCCAACCTCAAAACATACAGAGAAGGGTTAAATAATTAGAAAGCAGTCTTCTTCCTCTAGCGTGTCTCGAAGATGGAAGATCATTAGGCCAGTAACTATAAACAAAATAAGAGAGCTGTGGACTTTCAAGAACACATACCAAGAACATAGTGAAAACTTGATAAAAATTCAACACAAGAGCTACTATTCAAAGTCAATTATCTCTTTTGAGTTAGGAGAACCAAGTAGAGGAACAACTCACAAAAAAAAATCAATACTCCTTTCCTTCTTGCTGTTGGTGCCAGACATCTCTAACTATGATTGGAATTAAAATGTGGATTTTTTAAAAAAAGTTTTCCTCTTGCTAAACTTCTTAAATCCTGAGATCTTCCCCTCTCTCTTCCATCAGCCTGGCTCCATGATCCCAATTACTACAGCTTGTTAAGGAAGTTATTAGCATCCCAGAGTCCAGTCTTCTGCTTCTATTCATGTTGCCTGGAGCAAGAATTGGAGGAAGAAGTATTAGCCAAGTCTTGTTTCTTGAAATCCTCTCTCTTTAGCTGTTTAACTAGATTTCCATCTTAATTATGTGTTTGGTGGTGTTTTTATACCCAGTACACATTCTTTTCACTTGCCCACAAACAGTGTTGTTATGATAGCAATAACAATTATATAATACTACTACATTTTTTTAATCTTTGGTGAATACTTATTGAATGTCACTATAATTGGCAACTGGTCCTTTTTTGTTTAAACACTGTGATTTGAAAAAAATAGTCTTTAAGAGTGATTGGAAACATAGTCCTAAACCCAAGTGTTTTACAACAGTAACTCTTATCGGAGTGACCATGGCAGCTGTTTGGAAACATGGCTTCAGATCACTTGTTTGCAAATGTCTTTTTCCATATGATCCTAAATGGAATTGAACCCATATACGTTACTTGACATGTGAAACACATGTGACCCTGACAGATGATTTGACTGACCTTGAAAACTACAGCTGTTTGGTCACTTTGCAAATAATGCAATACAAGTGATTTACTAGGCTTGGGTTTTAAACATTTTATGCTAACTGATGGGAAGTTTGACCCTTCAGGGGAAAATGCAGACTTGTTAGACAATGGAAATATGTCATTTTGGATATTAATGTTGTCATTAATTTTAAAACATTTCTTTACAAAAAGTGAAAAGAAGACTTTGCTTGATGTTATAGGGGCAAAAACAAAACATACATGTGGATTTATTTTTGAAAAATTAATGAAGAAATATAAGTTTGACTTTTTCCCCCCCTCACACAAATCAAAAACAGTCTACAATTTCCTACAGAGATCAAAGCTTTTTCACTTACTATAAAATATGTTTCCTGCTTAAGCATTCTATGGTGGAAGGTTAACATTCTCTTCCAAGAAGAATCCATAAGTGTTCCAATTGTTCTATATTCTATTTTAGCTAGAATTTGGTTAAGCTAGAGTGAAAGATACCTTAAAATTTCACTATATATGCATATAAAAATATTCAGTTGTAGGGCTGTGGCTGTGGCTCAGCAGTAGCACACTTGCCTGGCATGTGTGAGGCACTGGGTTCGATTCTCAAAACCACGTATAAATAAATAAAATAAAAGTCTATCAACAACTAAAAATATATGTTTTTTTAAAAATCAGTTGTATACCTTAAATATACACAAGAAAAATACTTTTTAAAAATTTTAATTCTTAAAAAAATATGCTTTAATCAGGGCAGAATTTTAATTCCCTTTCTTATAAAAGAAACTCAGAATCAGCAATCCAGGGCTGGTATGGCTGTTCTAAGACCACCAGGGACCTAAGCTTCTTCCAGATAACTCTTCACCATCTCTAGATAATGGGTTCTTTCCCTGTGGACAAAAATGGCTGCAATAGTCATAGCCTTCACATCTATGTTGCCAGGAGCAAGGCAGAGAAAGGGAGAAAGAGCACACCCCTCCTTCTGGAATAGTTTCCCAAAATCCCACAATAACCTGCTTATACCTCATTGACTGCCCTAAGTGAGCCAGAAGAAAGTGGGAAATGGAGGCATTTTTTTGCAAGCAATGCCCTAGTATGGGGATCTCTATTTCTTTGAGCAAACAAGCCATTTCCTAATCTACTTTTCTTGCCTGCCCTGTCTGTCTCTGATTCCTTGCCAAGCTGTTCTTATTATTCATCTCAGAAACTCTACTCTCTTTTAGTTCTGCACTCTGCCTTCTCCACTTACTCATCTAAACTCCTGGGGAGGGGGGTGGGATCTTTCATCATCTCAAGCTGGGATTTCAAGAAGACCCTCGGTGGTGCACATGACCCTTTGTCCTCACTCTGCCCCTCTCAAGTCCCCTTGGTGCTTATTCCAAACCTCCTCCCTCCACCCTCCTTCCCAACTGAGTAGCTTCTCAACACATGACTTTACTTGTTGCTCTGTGAAGAAAGTCAGCATCAAGGCATGGACTTCCCTGGTCCCTGTGTCCTCTTACTGACATCTATTGCCTCCCTTTCCCTCTGTCTAGTGCCTTCTCCTGGCTACTCTGAGCTAACTCCCCGTCTGTGCCCTTTATTTTCTTCCTTCCAGGTCCTCCAGGTCCTGGCTGCTTCCCCCACACCCACACAACACATCTGCAATCTCCTTTCACTCTGGCTCCTTCCTCTCTCTCTAAGTCTTAAAAATAGCGCAGGACAGCCAAGTCCAGGTGCAGGCTCTTTACTGATCCTGGTGCCGGTCCTTTGTCCCACCCTCCTCAGCCCACCTCACTCCTTAGCCCACTGTGGTAGGACTTTCTCATACACACCAGAACCTCAGCTGTTCGGGCCACAGTCACCAGGAGCTCCTGTGTGCCACACACTCCTCATCAGAAGCCTTCCTCCTAAACTCTATCCTCAGTAAATTTTATTCAACAAAGTTTTGTTGGTACTTGTTCTGTCCCAGGAGATTCCAGACACTTACTGCTCTAAATACTCCTCACTATCCTTCACAGCCTGTCTTTTTCTCCCTTTCCCTCCTTAAACATGAGTATTCTAGAAGGTTCTTTTGGATTCAACACTTTTCTCACTCTAGATGCTTGGATGTCCTTCAATAGTTGCATTCCCCAGTATTTCACAGACAATTCCTAAAACTCCATCTCTAGTTGGACTTCTTCCCTGATTTTCAGATTCACTCATGCAAAAAGCCCAATGCTCCTGGATAGCCTGCAATTCTGATATGTCCAAAACTAGACTCAAATGCTCTGTGGTAAATCTGTTTTTCCTACCTAGGTTACTAATATCTCACCCTGAAACTTGAAAATCATGCACCTCTCCATTGAATCCATCTTTCAAAATTTTTGTTTTCAAAATATTTCTGAAATCTCTACTCTTCCTACCAGCACTTCCCTAGTTCAAGTGCTCACCACTTCACCTGAATTGCAGGAGTGTTGCCTGAAATATTTTTTTGAAATTGTCAGTTTTATTTAGCATTTTATTTTTTTTAAATGATATGGAATTGAATAAAAAATAATAAAAGTATAAAACCATACCCATAATATCAAGGATAAGTATTGTTTTATAAAATTATTGATACACAAATGTGCATGCACACCTTTTTGCCATGAACAGTGTATTTCTTACTATAAATGAAAAAAAAATTGAGAACCACATTCATTGAATGGCCTGTATCCACCTTACTTCTTAGCTCTGAACAGGTAACTCTCCAGCTTAAAACCTTCTGTACCTCCCTGTAGCACAAAACAGAATCCAGCCTCCTTGGAATGGAGCCAAAGGCTCCACCCAGTTATAAATCTCCTTTTCAGTTGCCTCATGGCTCTGTCAGTAGCAACCTTCTTCCATCCCATGCAGCATGATTCACAGTTGTCTTCCTTGGCTTGTTCTCTCCCCATCTAGAACTCACTTTCTCTCATGATCCTCTGGTTTACTTAATCCAATTTTTTTGTGTGACAGGATATCTAAAATCTAAGCTGTGCCCAGTTTCCCAGTCTGGGACAGGGTGCCACCACAGCCCTCCAAACATATCTCTAGCATACACCAGTAAAATTATTCTAAACATTGTGATCTATGCCTCTCTATTCTCAAGAAGTCTGCCCCATAATATGTCAGTTCTTTTGTTGTCTTCAGGGTGCTAGGGCATGGTTCTGGGACACCATCATGCTTGATTTACAGGTCTTCAATAGACTCACAGCAGGAGTGATCAGCTGAGTTCTTTGCAATTATTTGGACTCTTTGAAATGATTAATTAAGCAGCATATAAGAGCAAAAGGTAGAACCATTAACTTGATGTAGAAGTTAGGATGGAATTCAGGATGCTGTGGCACATACCTGTGATTTCAGCAGCTGGTCAAGGCTGAGGCACGAGAATCAGGAATTCAAAGCTAGCCTCAACAACTTACAAGGCCTTAAACAATTAAGCAAGTCTCTGTCCCTAAATAAAATACAAAAAGGGCTGGGTATGTGGCTCAGTGGTTAAGCACCCCCTGGGTTCAATTGCAGGTATCAAAAAAAAAGTAAATATGGAAAACTTTTTCTCCTACATGAGAAAAAGAACTGGTATGAAAATGTGTTTCTTAGGCCCTTTGACAGGAGGGAATAACTTGAAAGAATTGAAGAAAAGAATGACAATTGGTCTTCTCCATACTGTCAGTTCTTAGAATTAGAATGAGGAAATATGAGAACCAATGCCATTACTATATGTGTATCACTGTCCAATATTTGAAATAAGTTGCATGGTCCAGCAAAGGGGCATGATTTTGCAAAAAGAAAAAAATCCTTCTGGTGTGTTCTGAGAGGCATTTAGGACTAGGCTGAGAGTGGCGGGTAAAGGTGGGCCTTCACCCAACTCCTTCTGGCCAGCCAGTGAGAACACTGTTTACTCAGCTTTGTGGGAAGCCAGACTGTGATCTGATGAAGGTGCAGCTCCTGGCCAGGTGCACTGAGTACTGCTGTGATGAGTGTCAGGAGAAGTTGTTTTGGTCCCTTCCAGTTTTTCCTTCTGACTTGGGTTGTGGTTTTGTTCTTTCCCCACCCACCACCCAATGTAAGAATAGACCCCAAAGAGCTTTTCACACCTCAGCTGCCCTCCCTCCACGTTTCTTCTTCCTTTGCTGGGGGAGGGGCAGAACAACCCCTGGGTCTATTCTTCTACTTTATGTAGAAATTGGGATGGAATACTGGGTGCTGTGCATGCTCAGATTGGCTGTTTCATGGTCTTGGACTGAGAGCAGCCTCAGCGCTCCACACCAGCCCCTGGACTGTGCAACTAATGAAAGAAGCAAAATGACTGCGAGTAAAAGAAAGTGGTTTGTGTTGTGGAGAGAAACTTGGAAAGAAGCACCACCAAGAACACTAAGGGCTCTGTTTTCCCCAGTGCCTACAGCTGGGTTAACACATTTAAAAATAACCAGTCAATTTCGTTAATTCCATCAAACAGCTAGTCAATACACTGAAGGGGAAGGGAAAGTAAACAAATGGTTTTGGGGGTGACTGGTTTAGCTTCAAGGAGCCTTGATCTCAATCACTTCTAGGGAATAATTTCAACTCTTAAGGAAATGTGAACATTTATCTTGCAAACTGTCTCAGGCAAATTTAATACGAAGAGACCTTTTCAATGTGTTCATATTCAACACATATTTATCTTCCCCACATGTCATTCAAACATACTACAGGAGGCAGAGATCTGGATTGTAATGGGAAAGAAAGGTTAAAATTAGCAGGTTGTGTCTTTCTTTTGCACCCTTCCATAGTCTGAGAAGCTCTCCTTCCTAATTCCCTTATTTTGTTCTTGGCTTTGCCCTTCCCTTCCCTCTCTTAACCTTAGTAACAACAACTCTAACCATTGCTAAGTTTGTATATATGGACTGCTCCCTTTCTCTGGAAACATTTCCTCTGCCTGCTAGGATTGGGCCCACATGATCACATTTAATTCTCATAGCTACCTTCTAAGGGGTAGATAAGGTATTTCCCAATTTATAGAAGAAACTGAGGCTCACAAGTGAAGGAAATTTCCAACGGTAATTACTCTGGAAAGAACCAAGATGCAAAATCTTGATGGTTATATTTCAGAATCCATGCCCTAAAAACAATATGTGACAGTCTCCCTCAAGGGACATTCTTTCCCCTCTCCCTCATATCCTATGCATCTTGTGTTTCTGTCCTCTTCTCTCATTCCTTCTCTTATTTTCTATAACTCCCATTCCTTGTCTAAATCCCTTTATCCTCTTCATCCTATTATTCCCAGCTTCCTAATCTCATAGCAATAATTTGGACCTCAAATGTCCCCATGATCTGGAATGAAGGTTGATACACAGAGTGGCATTATTGGGAGATGGTGGAAATGTTAAGAGGTGTATTCTACTGCTAGGTCTTTAGAAAATTGGGGGCATCCCCTCAAAGGGGATTGGATAGTGTGGCCCCAGTGTCTTTTTCTTACTTTATTTTTCTTTGTGTTTTTGCTCTGCCATGAACTTCCACTATAATGTGTTGCCTCGCCTTAAGCCCCAATGTCAGGGCTGACTGATCATGAAATGTAACCTCCAAAACTGTGAGCCACAATAAACCTTTTCTCTTTATAAGTTGATTATCTTGGGGTTTTGTTATAATGACAGAAAACTGCCTATAATACCCACATGGTCTCCCTTCATGATGCCTCCTCATTCCTTACCATAGCATTTGTCAAGGACAGATTCTGTCTTCTCTGTCATTCCTCACCTATGCTTCTCAAAGTCTCTCTCCAGAAGTTTAAAGTGGTGTCAAGCTTTAATCACAAGAAAGGGTGAGGATAAATGAGGAGAGCCTGTGTCATTCTGCTTCCATATACAGTATTGTTAGTGACCATAAAGAGCAATTTCATTCCTGCCAGATAGCTCAGAAATCAAGTTATTGTTTCACATCAGATGGTCTCTAGTGACTAGAAATAGTCATTACCAGGAAGCAAGTTTTAGGCAACAGATAGAAGCCAAATGTAGAACTGTGAGATCTGAGCCGAGTACTGTTCTTATATATAATTCTCTTGAAGCAACTGTTGAGGGGCACCCAGTAGTACTTGAACAACATTGTATTTTACTAGAGTGATCATGTTTTGAATTGGCCAGAAGGGTTTCATTTCCTTGAACCTGAAGCTATTTGGGGACATTTCCTGAAAACAGCCTGAGAGTTCCAGGAAATGATTCCAGATTCTTAAGCTACTGGCAAAATTCAGCATCATATCTTAACATAGTAAGTGACAGAGGGCCCTCTTCAGCATACAGTAGCATCTCCTTGGATCAGAAATAATTACATTCAAATAAATGTCATTCTTACATGGATTCAGGTTGGCTAAAGTGTAAATTTGTAATTTTGAAGTGTCACCACAGTCCTAGATACCTGAGACTTTGTCTTTTGCTTATAGGAAATACAGTGACTTCCTTGGGACTCTGCCCTGTTTGTATATATGGACTGCTCCCTTTCTCTGGAAACATTTTCTCAACTCTTTGTAGTATCAACTTTATCATTTTCCCAATATGTAGATGGTTTTTCATAGCTTATTTAGCTCCAGTTTTACTTCAGGCCATTTGTAGATGATGGTGATGATGATGCTGATAATGATGATGATGATGATGATGATGATGATGATGATGATTTTGTGGTTTTCTCCTGACATCAATTACCTTGGTTATAATTTTCCCTTTACAATCACAACTCGAACCTACAAATTCACAAATACAATTAAACAACTTTACATTGTGGTTATTTTTTACCAATTGTTGGCTATTTGTGAATCCACAAATTTCCTGTCTTTGTATTATATATCTAGACCCATATCACTTGACATTTGGACAACATTCTTTTAAAAAAATAATTGATTGAGAGTCCTTTATATGTCAGGCACCAAGAACGGCTCTTGGGGTCAGTGATGACTATAAAAAAGTATTATCCCTGGTCTTTGTCCCTACAATTTAGGGACAAGAGAGTGGAGATATTTATGAATCAAATAGTAATAGTACTGAATGTAAAATTACAAAATGAAACATATTATAGGAAGCAAAAATTCTATGACAGTGGAAGACAAGAAGTCCAGTTTACCCATGATCCAAGAATCTCATGGAAAAAGAAATACTTATATGTAGTAGAATGGATCTTCTGAGAATATTCCAGAGGCATGTTGGACCATCAAGGAGAAAAAGTTAAGTTGTTTCTAAAGGCCATTTATTCCATTAATGTGTTTAGTTTCTGATACTTCTACTGTAGAGCTTGGAAGATAAGCACTGGCTTCTCTTCTTCCTGTTCTCCCACCCAAAGGAGGATCCTTCTTCTCCATTACCACCACTGCTTCCAAGGCCACCACCACCACAAGTGTAATCTCATGCCCCAGATCTATGGCTCTGAATTAGAAGAACCTCTCCTATGACAGAATTCTAAATAAGGATTAAACCATCAAGTCTGCTAGATTTCCAAAACATTCATTCACACTTGAAATGCCTGAAGCCTCTTATGAAGCCACAACTCTGCTTATTTCTGCACTTGCATTTGTAAACCTCTGGAGTCAAGATTTGAGCCAGAAGACTTCCAACTAATTGCTTAAATAGCACAATAAAGATATCTAGATTTTAAAAAATCTATGTTAATGAGTCTGTTGTTCCTTTGTGAAGCCCAGTAATGGGTGAGAGGGACTCTTCTTGCACAATTTTGCCAACTATTCTGGGTACAGTCCCAAATCTATTGACAAGAATTCCAAGTCAGAGTGAGAAAGACAGACTTAACTCTCATCTTTTAACTAACTTGAACAACCACAGAAAACCAGGCCTAGGAATCAATAAGCAAATCTTAAGGACTATTTTCCAGACTCTCAAATTCTTCTAGATTGTCATCCCAGTATCAGCCAAACTCCTTACAACCTCTGTTTGTCCCTAGGCATTTACTTGTGCCTGGAATTCCTACTCCAAGGTTCCCTTGTGGTATTTTTAATAGTGTTGTTTGATGCTGCAGCCAACTTCTCTGTGGTTTGAGTTAAATAGGATACAGTGATGTGGTGTGCTGTAAGAGCTCTTGGAGGAATGTTAGGACAAATTAAATTCCAAAAAAGATAGCACCTGAAAAAACCTGGTCCTCTAGTGAAAGGGCTTAACATTATGGACAAGAGGGCCTGGAGACTCCCACAGACCACTACAAAACTAAGAAGAAACGTCTTTCTCTTATTCAGACTGAGTTTGGAATTGGTTTTCCACTCAAATTCAGAGTGGTCACTTTGATTTACTGGTCTTTGCCCACCTAATTCTTCCCGTTTGCGCCTAGTTAAGCCTGAGTATGTGTGTTAGTTTGAGAGAAAATGGTACTAAAATTGGGGAGGGGATAATTAATACTTTAGAGCACCAGCTTCTCTGAGCCAATGATTGCCAAGTTTTGCAATTACTACCACTACTACCAAACAGGTCTGGCATCTCCTGTTCATGTCCTGACACCCAGGCCCAAGCTCAGCACACATACCACTGGTCACCTTTTCCTTTGATCAGTAGTGACCTATCTTTGGCATATGTGGATCACATGTAGTTTTAAAGTAATGAAAAGATTGTTTTCCCAATATTTAATGTAAAACTGATTCTTAAAAATGTGCATTGTGTGTGTATGTATCTGTACAAACATATAAACAAATTATATATATATATAATATATATACATACATATAAACAAATTATATATATATTTATATCATATATTATATAACATATATGTCGTGTATATATTTGTAGAACATGAAGTTTAAAGTCACTGTCACCAAAATACCAACAAAGTAAAAGTCAGCATTTAGGGAAACACATATTATTTTATAGTTGAAGATGGGTTACCTCCTCTAGTGATATGATGAAATCACCAAGTAAAGAGACTTTCCTCTACTGAGAAAAACAGGACATAATTTAGATAAAATGATATGAGTAGCCCTAGGTTTGGAAGACATTTAAAAATCCCCTCAAACCAATAAATCACACATTGGTGGCCTGTTAGTCACCTTTTTCTTCACTGTAATTAAAGGCTTGACAAGAACAATGTAGAGAAGGAAAAGTTTATTTGGCATTCACAGTTTTAGAGGTTTCAGTCCATAAATGGTCAACTCCATTGCTCTGGGCCCCAGGTGAGGCAGAACATAAAGGTGGAAGGGTATGGAGGAGGAAAGCAGCTCAGGACATGGTAATCAGGAAGGAGAGATAGAGAGATAGAGAGATAGAGAGATAGAGAGATAGAGAGAGAGAGAGAGAGAGAGAGAGAGAGAGAGAGAGAGAGAGCGCTCTAATTACCAGGGACAAAATATATACCCCAAAGACATGCCCCCCTTGCCTACCAACTTCAGCCATACCCTCCCTGCCTACAGTTACCAACCAGTCAAGTGGATTAAGGTATTGATTAAGTCAGGACTCTCACAACCCAATCATTTCACCTCTAAACTTCCTTGCATTGTGTCACACTTGAGCTTTTGGGAGACACCTCACATCTAAACCATACCATGGCCTAATACTGTTGGGGGAGATAATCATACTTGGTTCTCTTACCTGAAAAATTATGGATACTAGGGGACTAGAAGGTCAAGAAAAACATACTCAAATAATAGAATTTTATGTGAAAATAAAACTAATCCAATATGATATTTCACTGTACTTCATTGGAAAGAACATAAGAACCAAGTATAAGAAACATGGTTACTTAGAGCTTTTTTTCTATTTTATAATACTAAATACAGATTGTAGTGACAGAAACAGGACCATAAGAAACTCTAAATACCATTTATTCAAAAAGTGATGAAGAGTAGAGAGTTAAATTGTCAAAACTTTATCATCAGGTTGTCACACTCAAGGTGAGCTTGTCAGGCACTCACCCTGGATTCCAAGTCTGCCAAGTCAGTCATACCCATGTCCAGTTCAAGGAACAACATAGGTTGCTCTGACAAGCAATGGCTTTATCAATTGATAAACTCCTGAATCTATCTTAGAAATAACTTGAGAGTTTTGACAGTGCTTGAATTATTAAAAGAGCCTCCTCCAATTCAACTAAAAACTTTTGTAAGTATTTCTTTTTTACTTTTCAAATATACTTTTTGACCACTATCCTCAACTGCAGCAAATAGAATTCACGATTTTTCCTTGTTGTTGTTGTATTGTAAAGAATATATATAACTGAAGCTACAAAGATCCTCAGTTTTAAAATTTGCATGGAAACTGTCATATGCTCTTAGCTGTTGGAGTTATATGAGCGAGAGACAGGGGAAGTGTAATTCTAACTGGAATACACTCTTTTCAGCATTGCTGTTTATTTTATTAAGGTAAATTTTTAAAGCAGCAGGCAATTGTTTTCTGTAGTTTTTCTGTAGCTAATCTTATCCTATTATACTATGAATCTGAATCCTATCCTATTCTTGAATCTTAAAAAGAAGAAATTCCAAATCCAATTTAGAAATAAAATTACCAAAAACCATTAAACCGTTTGCCCTGCACTGCATTATTTGATTTGGAAGAAAGTTCAGTCAGACCACTTTCATTTCTTGAGGAAATAGCTAATCCATTTACTGACTTTAAAGAAATGGCTGTCTTTGGTGGCTTTGAAAGTGTTACCTTCCATCCATTTTCTGTAGTAACTACCATTCATATCTAGAACATTTTTTACAATTTAAAATATTTTTCATAGATAATATATTCTTATTATTCAAAAATGTTTTAAACCTGTTTGTCTTAACTGTGAGTAAATATATTTATGTTAATTAGAAAAACTACATAATTTTCCAGACTTGGGGTCACTCAAATGAAACATACAGTTTTTATTAGAGCTTTATAATATTCAATATATTTAACATGTTAGATATACTGAATATAATAGTAATAGTAACATAGAAATATATTTAATAGAATAGTAACAGTAATATAGTAACATATTTAATATATTAAATATATTTTATGGCTATCAAGCACTCTTTTCAGGAATACCCTTTGTTAGGCATATGGAATAGTAACTTTCTACTTTAGCTCAATAGATTTCTTATGTCTCTAGAAAAGACTTGTACATTCATTGCAGGTGTATATATTCCCACTTAAAATTCATTCATTTGATTTCTTTTTTTTTAATTTTTTTTATTGGTTGTTCACAACATTACAAAGCTCTTGACATATCATATTTCATACATTAGATTGAAGTGGGTTATGAACTCCCAATTTTACCCCAAATGCAGATTGCAGAATCACGTCGGTTGTACATCCACAATTTTACATAATGCCCAATTAGTAATTGTTGTATTCTGCTACCTTTCCTATCCCGTTCATTTGATTTCTTAAAAAATGATAGAGGGCTGAGTTTGTGGCTCAGTGGCAGAGTGCTTGCCTAGCACATGTGAAGCACTGGGTTCAATCCTCAGCACCACGTAACAAATAAAATAAAGACATTCTGTCTATCTACAATCACAAAAAAAAAAACTTTAAAAAATGATAGGGAAGATAGATGTACATTTTAAATAATTCTAGCTGATAAATTAATTTGTGAGATGATTTTCACATGATATCTATACATC
Organism: Ictidomys tridecemlineatus; assembly: GCF_052094955.1. Classification (NCBI taxonomy): domain Eukaryota; kingdom Metazoa; phylum Chordata; class Mammalia; order Rodentia; family Sciuridae; genus Ictidomys; species Ictidomys tridecemlineatus. Next base: position 88,167,882 of record NC_135483.1, read on the forward strand.
AGAGGTAAAAATTTCTTGCCCACTTCTCTGTTAACACAGTTCCAGGAAGCATTGAGGATGAGAAGCATGAATGGCTAGAAAGGACACAAGCTCTGTAGCTCCCAGACCTGGGCTTAATTCCACTCCCCCACTTACTAAATGAGACATGCAGAGAAATCCTGGCTCTCCAGGAGCCTCACTTCCATTATTACCACAGAACATGTGATAATACTGGGGGTGACTAAAAAGATGAAGTTGAATGTTAAGAAGAGTGCCTAGCACACAGAAAGCATTTGACAAATACACCTTTGCATCTGAAAATGCTATTGGCTAAATCCATCCTTTACTTTCTTTAACAATAACAACAACAAAAGAATTAATTTTCTGTATTTTCAAACTTATTATTAATGGATAAGTCCTCTGTAATAAAAACAACACTTTGATTCACATTTTTTTTTAAAGGCAAGGGTATCTATAAAGTAACCCTAATCCAAGATATCCTCCAGACAAAAGTTTTTAAGTTGTTGAGGGAAAGAGGGTCTCTCAAAGGGAATTCCAAAGACCTGTGTTAAATATATAAACTATTTAAGTCATAATCTAGGGTAGTCCATTTAACCAGCCTGATGTGTCTTGATGTAATTGGTCCGTTACTTTTTAAGCAATTTTCGTGAAATTTGCATTTTTCTTATCCATGTACTCGATTTCAATTTGCAACAAGATAGACTTTGATGTTGAGAGCCACAGCCGAAAGGGCCCCAGCAAACTTCCAGCTGCCAGCAAACTTCCAGCTGCCAGCTGATGATTGGCTCACATCGGCCCCAGCAAACTTCTAGCTGTCAACTGATTGGCTCCTCTGCGGTGATACTCATTGGGCTGTTTCCCTGCCCTTTCAGGCCACGCAGCTGCTCATTGGGGGACTTTTTTTTGCTCTGCCCATGTGACCCAGCCAATCAGCCTCAAGAGCAGGAGGAGTGGGGGAGGTTGAGAGGCTTGTGGGAAGCAGTTGGTGGCAGTTGGGCTCTGAAGGTTTTTCCTGAGGAGCTGTGTGGTTTGGTGTGTGTGTTCTAGAAGTAAAGTTCATTTCTTTGTACTAGTGGCTCCTGAATTGTGCCCAGCCAGACTGCAGCATTTGGTGGCCCGTACGGGGAAGGAACCCTCAATCTTGGTGTTATCAGCACCATGCTCTTTATAAAGTTTGAATCCAAACTTTATAAAACTCCATGGCACTTGGATGTAACCTCTGTACACTGTCAGTTCTCATCCATTCTTGCTTAAAATATTCAAAGCCCTATTATATGCAGCCAGTTAACTGTGAAGCTTATTTTAATAGCTGAAATATGAAGATTAATATTCAAAACATCACTTATCTTTTGTCCTGTTGAATAATTTGGTGATTTAGAATTGGTTGATTTTTTTTTTCCTTCTGGAGCACACATACACCCCTTGTTTACTGTCTCATTTTATTTTCTTTGAACATACCATTTATGGCCTTCTTGTTCTTTGGCGAAAATTCTTGTTCTTGGGTATGAAATGATCCATTATGGGGGTGGAAAGGATCTCACTGACCATCAAAGCAGAGATCCCTTTTACAGAAAGAGAAAGTGAAACCGGAGCTAGTCTCAATAGTCAGAGAGGTCAGGGATGGTCAGTGGCCAGAACTCACATCTCCTGACTCACAGCACACTTGGTTTTCTATATAACTGGCTGCTTTAGGACAAAAAAAGAGAATTCTCATTCTCTCTCTCTCTCTCTCTCTCTCTCTCTCTCTCTCTCTCTCTCTCTCTCTCTCTCTCTCTCTCCCAACAGAAAATTAGACCAATAAATTCATAGGAGATGTTTTTCTTTTATAAGCCATAAAGTAATTCCTGGGGACATTTCCTTTATTTGGACCTATGAATTTTAGAGCATGTGGCTAGCATCTGAAATTGGATTAAAGTGAAAATGTGGCCATGAAAGAGTTGCAGTACCTCTGCCTTCTTCTGCTTTGACAACCAGCTTTAGAGGTAGAGTTGTACATCCTGACAAGAAGTGAACCTACTCCAAACCTTGGAATTACTAGCTTTCCACTCTATCACAACTTTCCCAAGTTCAAAGTCCACTAATTCATGATTAATTCCAAGATTTAGGTCTAGAATCAAGTCAGTTAGAACATCAGGTATTTTTATAAAATGTGATTTGAGTAAGATAATTACAAACAACACTAGCAGCACATGAATTAAATTCTTGTTTGAATACTCCTCTGCTTAATTAGGTAGGATATTGGAATGTCCTTTGCTTTATCAGTTTGTAATTATATGAGCAGTATGAGATATAAATTATGTTTTGCATCAATGTATTAGTTACCATATTCATTGAGCACTTGCCATGTTCCAGGCATAGTCTAAGCTTTTTACCTGCATATTATCACTTAATCTTCATAATTATGCTTAGAGAAAGGGATAACCTCATTTTAATGGGAGGATGAAAGTTTTGCCTTCATTAACTGCTCAAAGACATGCATGGTGAGTGGTACAAGTGGGGTCCAGCCTGGGTCAGGCCCACCGGATAACCTCTTAATCCCTATGCCAAATCCATTTCTCTGTTCCTGCCATACCTCTGCTAGATCCTTTCATTGATTTATTGATGTTGACATTTCATTCCAGTTTTCTTCAAAATATAACTTGCCCTATAAAAGCCAGGCAAATGGACTGAAGTTTATATTTAAGTAAAGATTTAAAGATACTGAAGCATTTGAGTATTTATGAAAGAAAGGGAAGGAAGGAGGAAGGGAAGGAAACAAAAGGAAAGGAGAAAGAAAGAGAAAAAGGAAAATAACTTAGTGCCTCTATAGAACCTCTTTTAATGAGAGTCTTTCATGAATAGGTATTTTGGAATAGATTTTCCTTTATATTCCTACCTAATCCCCAAATAATCCATTAGTTACAGAGTGTGTGCACCTTTGTGAGTATATATGTGGTATTGGGCACTGAAGTCAGTGGTCTCTATCAATGGGCTACATCCTCAGCCTTTTTAAATATTTCTTTTGAGCCAGGGTCTCACTACGTTACCTAGGTTGGCCTTGAACTTGAAACCTGCCTCTACTTTCCAAGTCACTAGGATTATAGGTGTGCATCACCACACCTGCTAGATCATTCTTTTTGATCTGATCAAATAATTATGAACCCTTGTTTAGTGGGGAAATTTTTTCTCCTGGTTTTCCCAAGAAATGGCTTGCAGGATAGAATCTGAGAAGCTTCTGGTGGAGAAACTAACTTTATGAACTCTTTCTGTGAAAGATCTTTTTGTTGCAATGATTATAACCAAAGAGATTTTTGGTCTTTGTAAGTGATAAAACATAACGTGTAAAGATATCATTGACTAGTATGGCAGTATGTATAAACGTGGCTGTATAACCATTGTAATTCTGCAATTTGTACACGTGGAAAAATAAGAATTCATACTCCAGTTGAATCAAATGTATGATATATGATATGTGAAAAAAAGATATCATTGAATTGAAAATGTAAAATTATGAAAGTATGAATAGGAAATATTTTTCTCAGATCTCACCCAGTTTGACAACCACTACTTTTGTGTGTGTGATTCCAGGTTCAGATAAAATTTAGCAAGAATTCTAGTCATTTAATCAGTAATTGCCTGAATTCAGGTGGTTTTGTTGTTGTTGTTTTTCAGGACAAAACTGGGTAAAGAACTTCGATTTTGAAGATTACAATTTGAAGCTTTCTTTGACATGAGAATATTTCACAGTATCTGTGACTGTTGCAAATCTATGACCTAATTAGCAATTAGTATCAAAAGAGGAGGGAATGGGAATGGGGGAAATAGGAAACTGGTTTTGTAGCCTCCTGGCAGGTGGGAAAGCATGAGATAAAAAGAGTACACAGAGGAGAGAAGGCAATCTTGAAAATTTCTCAGAGCATAAGTGGAATGCGAGGATGGCCCTATTTTTCTTTCTTAGATATCAGGGCCTCCATTGGCTGGTAATGTCTCTATTTTTATTTTTTTAACCTCTTTATCTTTCCCTGCAGTCATTATCAACCTAATACTCATTCACTTATTTACCTGAACTTAAAGGTAGGTGCAGAAACACAGGGAACAAGTGGGAATTCTGTGTCCTTTATTTGGAAATAGGTGGGTCCAGAAAAAGTCAGGGCTGGCCTTAAGAGATATAGGCTAAATACATCAACCACATGCATCAGTGGAAGACAGCATGGGGATAATTCAAAATGCAGAAGGGAGCCCTGGAGATAAAAGAATTTATGGGCCCTAAATTTAAAATCATTTAAGTGCCTGCCAGAAGACACTTAGTTAGATGCTGAGGGAAAAGACTGAGATGGGTGGGACATGCTTCTAGTCTTCTGGAGCATGTAGACTGCCCACCAGTGACCAGGAGAGTTCTCTTCCACATGCCCAAATACTGTCCATCAGCATGATCTACTGTGTCATCATTTAAACCTTTCAAGTAGCAGAAAAGGTCTTTCTTTAAATAAATGTTATTCAGAGAGAAGGACAGAATGTAACTCCCCATAACATAGCAGACAAGGAGAGGAGGCATGGTCTGAAGCCCCCATCATGTTACCTACATCTGCTGTCCATGATAGGGCTCTCAGGAACTTCCTTAGAACATCCAAAGCACCAAGGAACAAGGTCCTGCAACTGTCTATAGTGCTGACTTTGCTATTTACAGACTATGTGACAGTGGAAAAATTATTTCACCTCTTTGGGCTTCATCCATGAAACACAGGTGTGGCCTAAACTACATTTTAAGATAATTCTAGTTTTGAACATCCTGAAAATTGCTAACAAAACTTATTTTTACAAAGATATTGATTTTTTTAAAAAAAGGAACTGAAAGATTTAGACTGTAATATAAAAAAATTACTCCCTGGAATATTTTTTTTTTATTTTATACATGCAAAGAAATTAATGTCTAATTGAGAATCTTTGGTTAAAAAAACTTATAGGAAATATATTTTGTTAAATTTTTTTAAAAAAAAAAATCACTAAACACGTTGACTTTTAGTCAGCCAGTTTTTTTCTTTTTGTGTATGGGTCCTAAAACCTCTGTAACTTTCCTCTTGCCATGCAAGTAAAATACACATTTTTAGCTTTTATCTCTTTCTTTGGCCACTACTAATAAATGCAGGATTCTTCCTGATTTTACAAGTGGACTAGGTCACACATATAATTTTAACTTTCAGTGGAACACTCTGCAGAATCAAGAGAGACCTTGACAGCCTTCAAAGAATGACTGCATCTCTAACTGGCACAGTGGCGCATGTAATCCCAGCTGCTGTGGAAGCTGAGGCAGGAGGATTGCAAGTTTGAGGCCAATCTCAGCAATTTAGTGAACCCCTAAGCAACTTAGTGAGACTCTCTCTCAAAAATAGAAAAAATAAAATAAAAAGGGAATGTAGATCAATGGTGAAGTGCTCCTGGGTTCAATCCCCAGTATCAAAAGAATGACAGCATCCTTGACCCTAAGATGACAAGGGACAGTGGGTTGGTTATCTTTTCATGACAATGTCACATCAAGAAACATTACTTTCTATCCATTTTATGTACTCATGTCTTTATGATAAAGGTTTACTTTATCTTGTAATACAAATGCTTGTATCTACCAGAATACAAATATTTTACTGCTATTTTGAAAAAGATCAAGCAGCAAAATTTTCTGACACATTTTCCCCTAATTTTCTTAAAAATAGTCCTAAGTCTTTTTGTTTTTACTCAAACTTATAATAAAGTAGTTCTTAGTTTAAGAACTTTTATTCTCTGATTCTTCTTTTACCACTTTCATTTGTGCAAAATTTAATGTGTACATAAGGGTCTACATTTCCAACCCACAAAGGCATAATAATTACCATTAAATTTGCAAGATATACATTAACTCTTTCATCTCTGTGTGTCTATTTCACAGCACCTCACCCTCAATTCCTAACTTTGTTAATTAGACCCAATTTGCAGGATATGACTTGACTGAAATTTATAGACACATTGAGACATACACCTCAAGAGAGTGCTTAGCCCAGTCAACCTCTCAAGCTTTTAAAGCAAGACGATCATTTGACAGAAGTGCAGCCCTCTGCAGTAATCACACACATGCAAGTTACAACTGCTTCATGGCTCCCAGCAACTCTAGGTGTTGCCCTTAAGAATGGCTGTCTTCTCACCAGCCTGGCTGTACACATGGGGCTACACCTGCATGAATTTTTGGTCAATGTTTCTTAGTTTTAGAAATGTAATATTTGTTCATCCCAATGCCAGTCCCCCTTCTCTACCCTCTTTAGGGTGGATCAGTTTCTAGGATTCATCATCTTGGTTTTCAAACTTTTGGGTGTCTCAGTAGATACTGAAGTTTTTTTTTTTTTTGAAGAAAACTGTCCTCTTACAGTCCTCTTAGAGAAAACCCCCAGTTCCTCCTCCTTCACATGATTGCCTAATGAGTTTTTTTTTCTAAAATGCAGTTTTTATCGTATCTTTCCCACTGATATCCATCAGAGAGTCTGCAATGTCTTCAGAGTAAAGCTTCAACTTCTTTACTCTTCATCTAGAAAAGTGTCCTGTTGTAAAGTGACCCAGGCCTTTGGTATTAGATATACCTGGCCTTAAATAGTGGCCAGTTTCCTCATTTTCATGATGGAGGGACCCACATTGTCAGAATGTTATTGGGGGTCATTGTATGAGATGTTAGCTATAAAAGAACTGGCACAAAATAAATGCTCAATAAGGCCAAGCACTTTTATTCTCACATTTTCCCCTTCATGTGGTCCCACCTGACCGGGGTGTCCCTTTTCTCTCATGCATGCCCTCTTTCCAGTCTGCAGTTCACAATATCCTGGCCAAGTCCAACTCACCCACACCTCTATAAATATCATTCTAATATTGTTGTGCCACCTTGAAATTCTTTTCCACCTTTTACAGAAACTGTAAGTACCTACTCCCCCTTGAGATAGCAAGTTTTTGATTCCTCCAAAGTTTAATATTTCCTCCTCTGTACTTCCATGATCTTTCACAGACCCTTTTCATTTTACAGTGTCATTATATTAGTTGATTTTATTTGTCTCCTCAACTCTCAAGAGGACTCTTGTCATATTCATATTTGAAGCCCTGGAACCTCACTTTTTCCCCAGAAAATGTTGGTTAAATGATCAAAGGAATGAGCCAGAGAAAGACAAATATGGTTTTTAGAAACCGGTGTAGCTGCTGATATATTGCTGCTTTGGGCAGCAATATCACCACCACCCCCTAAATGGGCATAAATGTTAGAGGTAAGAGACTAAATAACTGGTAAACAATAAAAGGCTTGCTTTCTATAATAAAGTCTTAAAAAAATGTGATCAGGTTGAAATGTGTTCAGCTTTATTTCAGTAAATGGTTACTGTAGCATAGATGTGGCTTGAATACCAACACAATGAGAAACAGGCTCAACAGCTAAGCTAATGCTCTTCTTGAGTCTGAAATATTATGTAATTTCAGGGACGAAGGTGAAATAATGTGACTCCAGTGTTTGGCTTCCATCTTCCATGCACACTATAAACAATGACATTCCTTGGGACGTTTCTTTTAACCTCATTATAGATAAATGTACAGAACACAGCACACACCTGCAAGTGGCAATAATTTAATTCTTCTGCCATTCCTCAGCTATTCCCACCAGAGCATATTGTAGGTCATATGTAAAGTGTCAGACAGAGCATTGATTTATATCTTCTTATCCACTTGATCTATTTTGCTGTGAAAGTACCCTCTTAAAGTACTCCCTTTTAAAATGTAACTAATTTATAGATAACATTTCAATTAAAAAATATATTAAAGATGGTGGAATGTGATGGTCATCATTACCCTAAGTACATGTATGAAGACATGAAGGATGTGACTCTACTTTGGGTATATGTGTAATATGAATTGTAATGCATTCTGTTGGCATATATCAAATTAAAGTTTTAAAAAATGAATGAAAAAACTATTTTTTAGTTGTAGATAGACAAAATACCTTTATTTTTATTTATTTATTTTATTTTGTGCTGAGAATCAAACCTAGTACCTCACACATGCTAGGCAAACACTGTACCGCAGAGCCACAACCCAACCCCCAACCCCATTTCAATTTTTCTAAGGAACATTTCTTTATCTCTCCCCATCTGTAAACATGAATTTTTTGCCTCAAAAACTGTTTTTGATTTATTATTCCTAGCTCCACAAATGACTTCCTATCCCCATATTCAAATTGCCTCTCAGTTTTTTCTCAATAGTTTCTTTTTTCCTGTAAAACTATACCCAAGCTCAAGAAAATGACCAGTATTAGAAATCCTAATCATCAGGCTGTATGGCAGAGGTACTGGGAGCTGGGGCATGGGCAGGAACATAAGCACCTGCTTTCTTCCATGATACAGTCATTGCATAAGCCTTGGCAGAAACCTCAGGCAGACAGGGTCACCTGCTGATCCCTGGGAATGAGGGATTTCTTGTACTATGGGGCATTTACTGCTGAAACTGAGTAAGTCATGAGCAAGTTGTGGCACATCAATCTCACTACCTTCTCCTTGTTACTCTTCTAAGATCCTCATTCCTTTGAGAGAATGTACTGATCCTCGCTTCTTCCTGATTCTAGCTGTATCCAAATATTCAAAGATATGGAGCAGCACATCTCTCAGAGAGAGGGCTACTTAAAATAAATGTTATTAGATGAAAGTGGAGAGAAGCAAGCAATTAGGGTTGGCACAGGTGATATCCAACCCTAATTGCATGGTCATGGCTGTGTAGAGTGACGTGTTCATAGTTTCTTGCATATTCTGTGAGAGAGTACTGCAAATACTAATCTGCACCAAGCTTTTATTTAAGTTTAATAAAGTATCTTAGGGTTCTTTTTATGACCTTCTGTGGAGATGATGATCTACCATATTCTTATTATCTGATGTGTGTTGTGTGCAATAATGTATTTAACTCTGTTGGTAGTCTCATGGATCTTTTCTGACATTTTACCACTACCAGTAACATTGTAAGTATCCCTGTACCTGAACATCTTTGTGTTTTTTGTGAGTATATTCATTGAATGAATTCTTAGCTATGAAACTGAATTTAAGACTTTCATTGCCAAACTGTCTCCTAAAAAACACTACATCCATTCCAAGTTAATCAGTAGCATAAGAAATTCTAGAATATGAACTGGGGATGCAACTCAATGGTAGAGTACTTGTCTAATATGTGTGAGGCCTTAGGTTCAATTCCCAGCACTAAAATACAAAACAAAACAAACAAACAAAAAACCCAAATCTTGTATTCCTAGACAAACATTCGCAAATGATATATTTTGCAAATCTAATCTTAAACAAAGTTGATCACTTTTTCATCTGTTTGGTGGCTACTTTCAACACCCCCCCCAACATACCCCCAGTGATAAGCTCATTAAATTAGTTATCTTTTGAGGCTTCAACATTGTATTAATATGTTAATGTTCTGGGTATATTAAGAAAATGAATGCCCCTTTTTGGTAAGTTTTATTTTGTTCTAATTTTACTTTTATTTAATGTAGTGCTTTTATTTAAACAATATTTTTGAAATGAAATTGATGTTGTTCAGGTGGTATCTTGACACCCCTTGGTATCTTTTATCTTGTATCACTAAGTAGATTCTCAATAAATATTTTTTGAATTAACAGACAATGAATGCATAAATATGTGAATGATATAATTTACTTCTTTTTATTCCTCCTCATATTATAATGGGGATTTGGAAAATGAATGCCAAAATGTATATTTTAACAAAATTTTATGGCAAGTTATCTTAGGGTAGGAATTTTGCAGTTTGGCAATATGGTATCTCTCTCACATAGCATAGTACTGGCATATAAGAGATATATGTGGAGAATAATGAGATAAATAATAAATTATTTGAAGTTTATCCTTCTGGCCAAGGGCAGACTTTTCTAGAAGTGGTAACCTACAAATGAGCCTAGACAAGAAAGAGCTGGTTTTTTAGGCCCAGAATTTCAACTCAGTATCACCGAAGCCTCCTATTTATTTTTTTTTTTGTTTCCAAGTAAATTAAACAGGAGTGTTAAAAAGAAGAGAAGAATGATTATGACCATTAATCTAGAACCAGGAACCATGTTTAATTGAATTTATAATGTTTATAATATTGTTGTGTTTGAAATGTTAAAAATTTCCTAGAGAAAACAACTATTATTACTGCTTGCCAAAGTGCTCATAAAATGGCCTGATTGCTAAGAACAGAAAACAAACCAAATCAAAATAAAATCAGCCAAATAGCAACAGAAATAAATGTGCTTAGTATAGTTGAATGATTACCAGACCAACTCTCCACAGACCACCATCCTTCATGGTAAGGATGCACTTTTCAGGACAAGCACATCATTTTTAGGGGACATTCAGGAAAGAGAAGCCCCTTCAGAATGTCAGTTTCTTGGGTCACTTGGGGTCTTAGGAAAATCCTCTTGTTGGTGCACTGGGTCACATATGCATTATGTAACTCCTTGCAACCTAATATCTGAGCCCATGGTTTCATAGCTATTAAAATATGCCACACACCAAACCACCTGTGAGGCACCAACTCAGCAAATGTGCCTATGCAAAAAGCAGTCATAAAAATACAGAAAATGAGGATGAAAGAAGCCCGAATTGCAATCTAGAGGTCATGCATTTGATGCCATGAGGCACAAGAAGAAAAGTATAACATGTAAGTTGGAGGACGATGGTAGCAAGGGGTCTTGGTATTGAAGCCCACCGCTGTGTGAGAGGGCCATAAAATTTGGAATGAGTCAGAAAAACTACTGTGGGTCCCCTTTTGGAAAAATTGTAGTTATGAATAATTATATACAAGCACAAGGAGAAATGCCAGACAGGAGAATCTATGCTTAATGTGAAAACTGCGTTTTCTTTTTCAGAACCTCAATATACAGTCTTTTTTATAAAATGTGAAAATGTTTCTGGAGGAAAGATTATCAGAGTTGCATTTTAATATCTTGTTACCTTTTTGTTAAATTTAAAGGAACATAACTTTTCAAAGAGAAATACTACCCTTTTTACCTTTCCTCTCTCTCTCTTCTCCCTCTTCCCCCTTCTCCTCCTCTTTATATGACAGCATTGAGTAGCTCTAAACATGTTATCTTGGGTTATAATTGAAATTAGACCCTGTGGAATGAAATGAATGGTAGTTTTTTCCTCAAAGGTCCCTTGTTCTAACAGATTTTATCTGATATTCTTTGTTAATAAGGTGGTAATGTGACTATAAGAGCTTCCACTACTGGAGGAATCCAAGGAATTATAGATCAGTAGCATTGATGTTAAGTATTATGGATCTCTCTCTGTCTCTGTCTCTGTCTCTGTCTCTCTCTGTCTCTCTCTCTCTCTCTCTCTCTCTCTCTCTCTCTCTCTCTCTCTCTCTCTCTCTCTCATATTTTTTCTGTACTTTACACTCTTAGCTTGAATTCCCTAGACATACCTTTTATGCTAACACTTTATGGGGGAGGTGGAGTGATACAATCCCAAGAAAGCAAAAGTGGATTGAAGGTGAGAGGACTAGCCGTGGGGAAGATGAGAGAGTAAATAAAGACAGTGTACTATACGCTTGTCACATGTTCACAGAAAACACCACTCACTATTTGCTAACTTACAAGAGGCATACCCTGTGAAACTACATAAAACCACTGTGTCTTAGAACATGTCGTATGGGGGAGAGACAGGGAGCACTTTTTCTGCCCATGTGTTTTATGTCTCTCATTGGTCAAAGTTTGCTCCAAGGGCTCTCATACTCCCGGAGCCACCCACAAGTGCCTTCAGAACCAGAGCCTGCATGTATCCTACTTGTTTCTGGATGGTTCCTGTTGAGTCAGAGATGGTTGCCCAGACCAGGCCCTTCACCTCCAGGATGCACAGGCAAAGAGGACAAGAATAATGCAGGGATGACTAAGGCTTTTTAAGGCTCCCTGACCAGGAAACTGGGGAAAGTAGATTATGCCCAAGGGGTGGGTTGGGCAGAGCTGATCTGGGAAGGACATACACAGGGACTGTGTACTCACATCTGGTTCACTGACAGAATCAGAATGGATCAGACCATAGAATTGTTAAATTACACTTTTCTATTATCTCTAATGTAGTGCTGTACACTAATGCAGGGTCTTCTGTTGCTTAAGAACCTTATTTGTAGTGGGTGTTGGATATCATCTTTTTGAATGTTCACAACTTGTTGGTCTCCATTGTGGTACAGATGAGAAAACTGAGACTCAAATAGGATGATGCATTTGCATGTGTTTGCAAAGCTAGAATTTGAAACTAGGTCTTTTTATTTCCAAAGTCATTTGTCTCCTCACTGGAAAATCAGCATCCTTTTTATTATTCCTGCTAGAAAGCATGAATCCTTGCCAGAGATAATATTGATAAGGGGAGTTCTCTTTTACTGTGTCACACTTACAGCAAAATCTCAACTTTTTATTTTTGTGTTTCATGTACATGACAAAAGTTTCAGACTTTTAAAAAATTTATGTGAATAGTTGTATGTGTGTGTGTGTACAGGCAGACAGACAAAAATTTTTGAGGTGAATTTTTCAATTCTCCAAGTAATGACAGAATTGAATGACAGAGTTGGATGGAGCAGAATGTTTGATGCCAACATAAGTTTTGACATACGCTGTTTATAATATTAGTTTCAGCAAAATAAAAAAAATTATTTGTGCTATGGAAGAGCTCCTTTGAGCAGAACAGTCTCGACTTGCTATCATTGTTGAAGCAGGCTGAACATGTTTAACAAGATGATTGTGTCTACTTCTTATGGGTTTTGTTTCTAGTATATCATTTTGACCTCAGGTAATAATTCTCTGCAGCCAAGCTGGAATTAAATCCCATTGCTCACAATCAGGTGGATGGATATTTTTATTACCAATATGCCATCAATGCCATGGAGTTCATATCTGTACATGCAACAGGAATAGCAAAGGAAGGATGAAGCAGGTGTTATTTTTGTGTGTTCATTAATTGCATGTTTCTGTTATATTAACTATTTTTTAAACTGCACCTGAAAATGTGTTGTAATGGAATGTGAAATTTTAAAAGTTATTGTACCACTGAATAAGGTTCTATGAATGGTTTTGAGATGTCATATTCTGAATTTCAACTTATAGATGTGTTGAATCATTGCAAAGGTTATTTAGGCCAGTACTTTCCAAAATGGCACACATTGATAATTACATCTCTAATGAAAAGGATAATAAATAAAGGATGTGGCTTGTGTTCAGTCTTCCCTTGTATTGGTCAGTTTTTCATTAATCTAATGCTGAGATAGTTAACTCAAAAAAAGGTTTATTTAGCTTATGGTTTTGGAGGTTCCAATCCAGGACCAAGTTGTCCGATTCAGGCCTTTGGTAGGAATGCTAGGCAACAATGGTGAGGAGCACATTTTTTGGAGTAAAACTGTTTACACCATAAGTCAGCAAACAAAAAAGAAAGATAGAAGGACCAGGGACCCACAATCTGTCTTAAGGGCTAAGGACCTCCCACTAGATCTTACATCCTAAAGGTTCCACCAGCTCCCAAAGCACCCCCTGGGAACCAAGCCACAGTGACACAGAAACCACTAAACAACTAACCTAGCATCCCACTACTTGAAGCAAAGACTGAGAAAAGTTGGTATTTTGGTTCACTAATGATTCCCATGCCTTGGAATACTATTGGGAAGTCTAATGTCTGCTAATAAACTTAGTTACTTTCATCTTTAAAGGTTTTATCTTCAATACTGGAGTGAGTTCTAAGTGTGTCAGGCCCCTTATTACAATTGTATGATTTTGTTTTTGCTTGTTCATTTATTTTTTTTTTTTTTGTACAAGGGATTAAGCCCAGGGGCACTCAACCACTGAGCCACATCCCCAGTCTTTTTTATTTTATTTTTTTAAATTTTGACACAGGGTCTCACTAGATTACTTACAGTCTTGCTGGCTCAGCCTCCTGAGCCACTGAGGTTACAGGCATGCACCACCGTACCAAGCTACAAATAACAATTTTAAGACTTAATTATTAATATTTTCTCTTAAAGTAAAATAAGTTATGTATTACTGGGGAAGGTAGTAAACTGGACCTATAGTGAAAACAAGCACTATAAGAATTGCACACTGAAAATAATAAAGTTTTTTTTAACTGTGGAAAGTAAGAAAAGAGGCAAAATGAAGGATAGGGAAGTAGAAGAAAGAAGGACTATAAATTGGAGCCTCTAAGACATATACCCAAAAGCCCTCAAGTCTGATTTCTGATGGGAAATTCTACTGAGTCTAATCTTCCCAGACTTTGGAATTTCAAAATAAAAAATTATAGAGCCCAAAATGAAATTACCACCTCTTGATTTTTTACCAAATAAAGCTATTTTCAACAGATCAACTACCACATTCTAAAGCCATGCTTACATGTAGTAGATCCTACATACTACATACATTTAATATAATAAAATAGTAAGAACCCAAAGAGCCATCATCCTCCACAGGGATGTGCAGAAATCTTTGATGCAGGCAAATGTGTTGCCTTGGCCTTATTATTGTTACTTTAAATTTCACTAAGAGCCAGTAAAACTTTGTTTTAAAATACCACATGCCCATTTTGTTTGGAAATAACCATGGCAGTGTCTTCCATAAGGACATGGGGTTATTTCATGTCCTCTCAAAAATTACTTCTGTGCAAAACAGCAGCTATTAAACATGATATAACACAGCTTTGGGTGACAATTTTTTATTGACCAACTATTTGTGTACCGGGCACTTTGACAGGAATACAGAGGTGAATAACATGGTCACAATTCTTACTTGACACTCTAGTAAAGAAAGAAACATTAAACAAAATGTTTGACTGAAATGCCTTAGGCACCATGAAGGCAAAATACAAGGCTCTGTAAGAGAATGAAACCAAATTAGAAATCAGCCTTAAACAGAAACCTAATGGGATGGCCCTGTGCTTTTCCTATGTTTAAATCACTTTTTGTTTATCTTTAAGAGGCACCATCTCTGGGCAGATAGAAGCTGAAGGGCTGTTCACTGGGCTGGATGAACTAGAAAGTGATACCTCTTCTCACATTGAAACATCCTTGCCCACTGGAGCGCTGGTTAGGTGCATGGAGCATGACTACAGGAGGATTTTGAGGAAGGAAACAACAGGATTGAATCTGCATTGTAACCTTACTTAATAGTTCAGAGGTGTTATATAGGACTAAACTCTTTTCATCCATTTGCTTGAAAGAAGCAAAAGATATATAAAACATTTAAAACTTATTAATATATTGACTGGGTGAAAATCTTTATTAGGTAGATAAGACCTAAAGACTGTTATAAATAGGAGCTTTTATTCCTTCAGCATCTCAGGCAAAACTGGTTCAGGACTAAATTATCAAGATGAATATTCCTTTCTGTGATTCATTTTCTCTTCTTTCAACATTTGAGTTCCCCTGTTTTATATTCAATCTAGAACTTGCTCAGTCCTCTCTGGTTTTCCTTATGAAATTTGGGTGAACCTCATTAAATAGACGTGACAGTCATTTGTTTCTGCATTTAAAAAATATTGTTATTTTATATTAAGTTTATATTGACCTGTGAAGAGAAAATCATTTTTATATTAATAAATGTTGCTATTAATGAAATGAGCTCAATCCTGCCATAATATGGTAAACAGCAAAAATATGCTTTATGGGATGCTGTGATGTCTCACAAATGGACAGCTAGGCTTTTCCAGAACACTTGTGTCTTTAATGTGGGTTTGCTTTTAAGTTCAAGCAATTGAGTTGGCTTCCTATCTTGTTATATACAAAGCTACTTGTCACCTAGATGAACATTGGCAGTTTGTCTCAGGGAAAAGAGAACAACTGGCTCAGCCCTTAATCATTTACCTTTAAAGTAGCTATCACAGACCAGTTTCAAAATAATCCTTAATAAACATTTGAGAACATAATTAGGACCATTAAATTAGACAAAGGGTAATGAAGGGAGCCGGGAAATAGGAAAGGCAGTAGAATTAATCAGGCATAATTTTCCTATTCTTGCGTATGAATACACAACCAGGGTAAGGCCACATCATGTACAACCACAAGAATGGGATCCTAATTAGAATAAGTTATACTCCAGGTTTGTACAATATGTCAAAATACACTCTGCTGTTATGTATATCTAAAAATAACAAATAATAATAATAATAAACATAATTGGGTTTTGTAGCTACTTGACATCTAACTGTAATCAGATACTCAGCATAAAATGAATTCCACCATATTTTGTGGAAATTCATAGTGCAAATTCATGCTCATATATTCATTTTAGATAATTAACTTCTAACTAGAAAAATTCTTAAAGAAATATTGCCCTTATCATTTCAATGGCACTGAGCATCTAACTGTAGTTACAAGGGGGAAAAAAAAAACAAACTCCATCTGTTCTTTCTATTTTACTTTATCAGGCCTTAACAATTTTATGATTTTCATTTTTTTATCTCTTCATCAGTATTATTATCCTTTATGGGGGTTTCTCCTGTGTGCCAGGTATTGTGATATAACTTAGTAAACAACATCTTTAATTTTTTCAATAACCAGCAGAGTTATTATTCATATTTAACACCTATAGAAAATAAGGCTCAAAGAAGTTAAGGAATATCCTTGAATTTTCACCCACATCCACTTTAATCAAGAAATTTATAACTATTGTTTTTGTTTAAATAAATATGGAAATTTCTTAGGCAAGTACATTTAGGTCTGTCCATGGGTTTTAAATGATCCTGAGCAATGTGACAGTGGAAAGAGCATTCCAGTTAAAATGAGAAAGCTTAAGTTTTAGCACTCCTGCCACTTAAGAGCTGTGTAACTTTGGATAATTCACAAAAACATCCTCTGGGCCTCAGTCTCCCACAGGAAGGTTAAGCGTTGAACAAGATGCACGCTGGTATCCCTTCAATGTTTGATTCCAAAATTTTTAAAAGGAATTGATTACAGTCCTTTTTGTATACTGTTAAATCACCTTTCTCTGGAACAGTTTCTCCTAATAAGTTGACCACAGGAGATTTAATAATCTTAGAGGGATGATCATAATATGGTTAGTAGATTCCAGGATAATTTTGTGTGGAAGACCAGGCAAATGAAATCTACCTACATATGTACCATTCTGTCATCATGCTAAATTACCTTGACTCCTTAAACATCTCAATTTGAGTTGTAGACATCTCTGAAATGTTTCGGGTAGATCTTGACCATGTTAATCTCCACTGCAAGCAGAGAAAGTTTCATCATCACCCTAATAGCTGTGTCCAAACCACTGGGTAGAAAGTGAATAATGGATTAAATATCTTGTGATTCTCTTGTAAATTCAGCCTTGGAGATCGGGCCTCTTAAAGTCATGGATGTTTAGAGTAAAATGTTTACTTCTCAGTGATACTGTTTTCATATTTGGCTGTTAGCATTATTATTCAGCTATAATGATTTCCTTTGCATTGCCAACTATTTTTTTTTCTTTATTAAAAGGGGGAGGATGTACTTGCTGAAGTCCAAAGTAAATGTGGGATTGATTTCTGGACCTAGGTTCTGGTTCTGACCCAGGAAATAAGTTAGGAGCACTTCAAGGACTGGGTCTTGGCCACCATAAGGGAAAATCACCTTGTACCAAAGGCTTTGGCTAAATTCAGAAAATGATTGAAAGTGGGGTCCACAAGTGTCTATCCTTGGTGTAGGGACACACACATCTTTGAAGGTCAGACAAGGAGGAAGCTCCCTGCTCCACTTAGCAGTCCCTTCTCCTTCAGAGGTTCCCTGCAGCAGAGGACACTAAGGAACCAAGTCTTAACCCGCAAGCCGCCCAGGAAGCTGGCTCTCTTGCTGAATTCAGCGCTTGCTAGGAGAGAGCAGTTTTTTGAGTTTTCTAAATCCGGTCCACATTTTGCTGAGAGCTCAGGCACTGTGAACAAGAGGAGCCTCTGAGGGCTGGTTTTTGATGTCACACTAGGCACAATAAGAATGCCATTGATGTCAGCAGAGTCATCATCAGGGAGAATGGCACCCCAGCTCTCAAAACCACACCAAGCAATTGCAGTGCTTTTGAAAATTAAAAGCCAGTGGTAGCGAGTGGGGGGCGGGGAGGGAAAGAAGCAAAGGGGAAGCAATGGTTCCAACAGAACTCTTCTTTCTTTTGTGTATTTTCTGAACTTAAAACACACACACACACACACACAAAAAAAACATGCACTCACAATTTGCTGCAGTGGCTCTTTTGCCTAAATCGCGGGTGGTGGGTGTAAGAGGGAAGGGGAGGGAGAAAAATAATATTTAATTTTGCTAACCTTTTTGAATTCAGATAAAATAAACTGTGCCACCCAGGTGCTGAACAGAGGCCCTAAGCCACAGGAGAAAATATAAGCCACTGAGGATGAAATTGCTGAACTAAAACTGATAGGCTTTAAATGTGTGTTGATGAATAGAGTACCAGAGGAAAATTAAACACTTCAAAGGAGCTGCTACAAAGCAACACAGCCCCAAATGCACAGTACTAAGGAGTCTTGAAAGAGAGAGAGAGAGAGAGAGAGAGAGAGAGAGAGAGAGAGAGAGAGAGAGAGAGAATATGAATGTGTGTGTGTATGTGTGTGTCTGAGAAAATGACAAAGTTGTGGGTTTGGGAAGGGACACTGCTCCTGTGTTATGATTTCAGCTTTGAGAGACAGCTCCAAGAACATCATCTCCAGCTGTAATTCAAAAAGGTTACCTAGACTGTAAAATGTCTTGGAGGTTAAGAAGTCTGAAAACGATTCTTTAGTGTAAATTTCCCTGGCTTTCAAATTCCATAATTAATCTAATCTTTTCATTCTCTTTCCTTCTCCCAATTGTTCCAGAGGCTCTGCCTTCACTCCTTGCCACCTTCCCCCCCAGCAATATTAAAACCACACAGAATAGACTTGATGATATCAGCTGTGCTTCATACTTTATTTTACAGCATCGATTGGCATCTTCCCAACCCCATAAAATCTTTTGCTGATGTGATTTTCATATCCTTATCCTTCAGTTATATCAGAAAGAATTATTTCTGAGTTGTGGAAATGTTAGCAGAAAAACAAAAGAACATATGCATATAAAGCAAAGTCTGGCAGGAAATGTGGATTTAATAAATTGCATTATGTAAAACTCTTATTTCAAATGGACTGGTATGAGAAGCAGCCACGTGAGATAGACATGTAGTCATTGAGTCTCTTTTTCAAGACCTGTTTCTGAAAAGGAAGAAATTTTAAACAACTTCTCCTTCAAAAATTTTAAACAACTTCTCCTTCTCCTTGATGCCAGTGTTCTGAACCATCTCCCTGAGTTCCTGTCAATGTCTGCCATCTCCAATCTCATCCTACCTGTGATTTTCAATAAATCACAATTAAGGTATGACCCACTCCTTCATCCCATTTGATCTTGAAAAATAGCAAAGGTTACATTAAATGGGCTTCTTGTGATGCAGTAAATAAAAGGGGAAGGAGTTTTGCAAGGTACATTTACTATGTTCGTGTAACCTGTCCTGGTTAGTGTGATGGTGAAAGACGAGTTATTATCCATGTAGGAATTTTGGTTGTGTTTGCTTAAAGGATACAGGCAAATCTCTAACTTGGCTCACATTAGCTAATTTTTGTTTTCCTTTGTTGTTCATTTTATTTTGTCTTTGCTTTTTTTTTTAAATTTTGCTTTGTCCATTTCATAAATGGAATCTTTAACTTCTTCCTTACTTCTTTCTTCCCTTCCTCCTTGTTCCCTCTTCTTCTCCCCCCACCTTCTTATATAGTCATAAAAATAAAAGATTCTGAATGTGCGTCCTGGGATCTGATAGGGTCCTGAATGGTGCATCACAGGCTCAGAGCCCCTGGCTCTCAATACATGAATATTTGGGTTGCTCTATTATGCTGATGAGGTCAGGACAATTAAGCAGGGACAGAGCCTCCTGCAAGACTCTTTGGCCCATCAAAGATTAAAAAGAACCAAACCAAACCAAACAAACAAACAAACAAAAAAAACCGCCCTGACTTAAATTTAATGCTGTCACCACAATAAGGACCAACTGTTTTCTTTCCCTTCACCACTTTGTCCTGTGCCTTGATGCCAGTGTTCTGAACCATCTCCCTGAGTTCCTGTCAATGTCTGCCATCTCCAATCTCATCCTACCTGTGATTTTCAATATTTTCCATCCAGATGGAAAACACAAAATACAAAAATACAAATGCCTTCCCTCCTTCCTCCTCCCTGGCATTCTTTTTGTCTCCCAATTTCCCCCTCTCATTCCTGTAACACTCCCAGGCTACAGTTGGTGGAGATGCCCTGGTGATGTTGAGGTGCCCTTTGCTCCAGGCACCCCAACAGGAAGCCCAGAAGTCCCCAGAGTCTGGATATGTCTGTAATCAGGCTTAGGTCCACTGAACACTAATTTGTATCAGGAAACTACTGAGATTGATGAAGGATGGGAATTATCAAATGGGGCTGGCAGTTGGCTGACAGAGGAAGTTTTAGGAAGAGGATCATTGAGAAAAGGAAAAAAAGAATGTAATCCTTTTCAGGTGTGTTAATTTTCTTTATGGACAGAATTACCACAGACATAGGGGTTGCAAGAGACATTTTTTTCAAGTCTGTCTTTGCCTGAGGGTCTGGCCTTACTTTATAGGAAGAGGCAAGGATAAGTGCATTGAATTTGATTATGGACACTGTCTAACCCTGGCTTAATGAGCCATGGAAACAAAACAGCTCAACCTCCTATAACTGTTGTAACACAACACTAGAACCATTGAGAGCACTGTGGCTTTGGTTACACATGTTTGTACTATAGGCTCTGCCTCAGCGTTTGAACTTAGTTCTTGTAGCAGGCAAACATCTCAGAATTAAGTGGAAAGGAAAAATAGCGAAGTTTGATTCATCAATCAACCACGATTAATATATAAATAAGGAAGCAGAGACCTAGAAAGAAATGTTTAGTTAAATATAGACCCTTTTCAGAGCAAAATCAGAGCCTGGGTTCTGGAAAAGTTGTTCCTTCTTGATTATATTTTCCAAAAGTTATAAAGGTTATGCATTAATGAATTGACTGTTTTAGAAATACCAGAGTACATTCAAGACAAGACCATGTCCATTAAACAGTGCTGCCTTTTTCCATTGTACAGATGAGAAAGCTTAGAGAATTTAAGTAACTTATCTAAGATCTTGTAGCTTATGAGCAGTAATGCCAAATTTAGACTCAAGGCCTTCTGATGTTTAAGCAACCTTGGGGCTTTGCCATACTGCTTCGCTACAGGCTTTTTCCAAAATGAGTTACTTCGAATCTATCTGACACATGAGCCTGCATATCCAGTAGTTTCCAGATTTGCAATGGCATGCATATTTCCTATCTGTAAATATTATATGGCATAATGTCTGGAATAGACTAGAGCTTTAGAAATGAAGGAAAAACGTTTGGTTTGATGCTAATGTTAAGAACTCCCATATTAAAATCTTAGGAAACTTAGCAACTGATGTTTCAAATTAATTAGAAAGGTCATACATTTTGGAATCAATAGTTTGATTGCAAAACAATAGTATAAGAATAAAGAATTTGGGGGTTTTAACAAAATAAAGTATTAAGAGTATGTATAAACAGCAGATTGCAGAAGGAAATTAAAGATAACCTGAAAAGAGTTTTAGATTTTAACCACTGCAGCAGTAATTCTTTAATTCTCAAATAAATCATGTAGGTACTACAAAATCAAATAGGACCAATAAATCATGTAGGTACTACAAAGAGGAAGAGCTGGGATGAAGTTCGGTGGTAAAGCAGTTGATTATTTTTAATCGATGAATTACCTGAATTGACAGAGAAAATAAATATCACAAGATGATTTGCTGACAGAATGTTAAACTCAAAGAAAGAATTAGAGATGATTTTAGAATCTAAAGAATTTTAGGATGATTTTAGAATGCTAAAGACAGAGGGAAGACTATGTGCAATTTAGAGATGAACCCTGAGACATAGGGAAAGGCCTAAATAAACACATAAATCAAATAATTCCTTTTGTTGATTATTCTTTAGAAACTAAGTATAATACTATCAGTATGATCATGCCTTTGCCATAGGACCTAAGGCAACATCTATTGGTTTTGGGAAATGAATATCTGGAAAATTGGCAAAAAGATTGAACGTGAAATAGAAGCACCTTAATTCTATTTCACTGCTGTATAGTGCAGAGGTAGATAAATCAACACACAATTCAAATGCAATGCATATTAGGGGAGGCTTGCTAAAGCCACAAAGGCTAAATAGTGAATGGGGGGCTTCAATCAGCATGGGCCAGCCAAGGCAGAGAAGTAGTCTCAGAAAAGTTTCAAAGGTAAAAAATATGTGAGATGATTGAGGAATAGCCATTAAGTTAAAGAAGGCTGAAAATTAAAGGATGACACAAAACCCTGGAAGCTAAAGCAGTAAAGGTAACTGGATGCTTTTCGTTGTACTCTATGCTGGATACCATGAAGGACGCAAAGATCAAGACATACAGCTAGCTGCTACGGGGCCTCTAATTTGCTTTGTGTATGTGGACACATGTTCTTGTTAGAATTTAATATCTTGAGAGGCCATGGATTATTTAGTTCTGGTAATATTTAAACTTCTACTGTAGGGATAAAGGGAAGTAAAGGGCCAATTTGGCCAATATCACTTATACTCCTAAATGATATTGGCCAAATTACATTGTTATCTTATGTGCATGTATGAATATGTAACAACAAATCACACCATTATGTACAATTATAAAGCACCAAAAAATGTGGGAAAATAAAAAAATAAAAGTATACAGTAGAGTGTGGTAAGGAGTTGAAAGTGTATTTTAAGGGTAGGAAATGTAGTTGGATTAGGAATTTTATTTTGTTGTATATTAGCCCACCAATTCTCCTCCTTGCTCCTTTCCACAAACCTACCCCCAAAATAAACTCCAAAATCCCTGATCTGTAATGTTTGCCCATTCCCATTCCTCTGGTGTAAATATTGCCACCATGGCCAATTATAAGGTACTACTGATTTAAGAATTCTTCTGTAAAAATCTTGAACATTTACCAGTTGACAAGATACAGATCTGGATGGCATAACCACTACAGCAACAATTCTGTAATTCTC
This sequence comes from Ictidomys tridecemlineatus, assembly GCF_052094955.1. Classification (NCBI taxonomy): domain Eukaryota; kingdom Metazoa; phylum Chordata; class Mammalia; order Rodentia; family Sciuridae; genus Ictidomys; species Ictidomys tridecemlineatus. The sequence goes on from NC_135483.1 coordinate 88,190,980, forward strand.
AAATAAATAATAGGACCAATAAATCATGTAGGTACTACAAGGAGGAAGATAAGAGCTGGGATGTAGTTCAGTGGTAAAGCAGTTGCCTAGAATGTATGAGGCCCTGTATTCAATCCCCAGCACCACCACTAAAAAGAAAAAGAAAAAAAAAAGAGGAAGAAGAAAAAAAGATCTTGAGAATTAGCCTAGACAGGAAATGCTTCGTTGAAAAAGTAAGGTTTAAACTAGGACATAGAGATAGAAAATGTAAATAGATAAATAGAAGCAGACACCCCAAATGTGATGCACAGATGTTGAATCATGTGTAAGTGGGTCAGTCCTGTAGCAAAGGGTCCATCTGAATGAGACCTTAGGAGGAATTTAGACCTCAAAGCCTTTGCCTAACTGAGATATTTGGGACATTAATTTTAAGTCAATAGGCAGTGTTTGAACAGAGATGGGCATAGGATATTTTGGCAAATGCAGTTTTCCTAGGAAGATTAATCTACTAATAAATTGAATAATGAGTAGCACTGAGACTCCAAAGTAGACTAATTTGCAAATAAGACCTGGCATGTATAAGTTAGAGTATTTCAACTCGGCAGCAGTTTTGGAATTTTATAGCTCTGGTGTTGAGAAATGGAATCCCAGAATGTTGGGTACAGGTACCAGGAAACCACAGAAATAATAGGGACTAAATGTAGGGAAATTAAGTTCAGATGAAGGAGTTGGCACATACAGCCACTGTGTACTGTAAAGTATTTTTTTTTTTGGTATTTAGTCTTACCATTATTGTTGCTAATTATTATATTGAATAATTACCAACAGCTGTTAATTATTTAGAACTAGGTACCTTAAGCAACCTTTCATCTTGCAAAGTGCTGTTTTCTTTGAACTAAAACCAAAACAAACAAACAAACAAAAAAACGTGTTTGAAACATAGAAACTTCGAATAGGTCTATCTCAGCAGCATGTGTGAAACCCTTTTTGTTCCTGTTATCTTTCCTGCCTTTACACTTTGTCACTCCCCACCCCCAGCCCTGCCAGCTGTTGTGCCTGTCAGACCAGCTCTCTCTTTCTCCCACCTCTGCCTGGCTGCAGAATCATCATCTGAGCAGCTGTGTGTTGGTATCTCCTTTCGACAGAATTCCTGTGCCCTTGTGGTACGTGCAGAGCATCTTCCTTTTGACCCTCTTAAAACTTACTCGGAGGGGTGTTTCCTGCACACATTGCTTTAGAATTCAATAATTGGGCAGTTGTGGGTTCCTTTTATTGCCATGATGCTGGTTCTTAAAAGCACTCAAGAGTGAAAAAGAAAGGAAAGGTAGTAAAATGCATGTACCTAGATGTTCATGGAGCACGTTTGCACATGTTCCTGGTGGATGTTATTTTAAAAATCTGTCTGCGCAAGTCTGAGCTGGCACAAGTTCGATAAATCAGGGTTAGAAGGCAAAAACATGTTCATCACCTTCATCATTCAATGTAAATTGCATGCAGCATATGCATTGTACAAATCTGAAGGATGAGCTTTCGGAACATCATTACTTTTTGTTTTCTCTGACTGTACAATGAGAGATTGTACATAGCTTTAGCCACTTCAATATCTTGAACATTCTTCCTCAAAACACTATATTGTAATATTACTTATGTAATCATAGGTTGTGGCTTTATACAATGCTATGATAAAAATGTTCAGCAAAATGTGTGGGTTTCCTGAGGAGTAAACCATGACAAGTAAGGTCAGGGAGTTCCACCAGACTTATATATGGTAGTAACAGTTAATGTAGTAGCCTAATTACCAGACTTTCCTTAGTATATATGTTACATTTGGAAAACATAACAAGCACATAGCTTAATTGTAAACAACAATATACATGCTATCAGGAACTCAGATCTCAACCCCCCAGTGACCCTTTCATTTGGAACATAGATTGACATAAAGAAGGAATCAAATGAGGTCTTTGTATGCCCCAAATGTTCACAATGGTCACCCACTAAAGATAATATACCACATTAATCTGAGAAAGGAATGTCCATATTTTAGTAATGATTCATACCAGCTTGATATTGTGCTGCCAAGACTTCAAAATGTTTGCATACATTTATATTTTGCTTAACAAAATGTCATGAATCTTTTGCTGCCTCAACATATACTTCTTTGAAAAATTTTTTTTGTAGTCCTTTATTGTCTAGCATTTATTTAACCAATAGACTTGAATCTTTATATCATCTTTGAAACTTTCTTTCCTTCCACGCTTTTTCCTTAAAACATGAATATTGAAAGTGGGGGTGGGAAGGATATATCAAATATAAAAGATGAAATGTAAAATCAAATATAAAAGTAATTTCCTGGGAAAGGAGGAGAGAATTCCCTCATATATGGTAGTAACAGTTAACAGTAGCCTAATTACGCTCAATATCTTGATAAGTAATGCCATTTACTGAGTGATGACCATGTGCCACATTATCTTAAGGACTTTCGTGATCTCACCATAAATCTGTGAGATTGGATACATCATTGTTCTTATTTTATACTCATGGAAACTGAGGCACAGAAAGGTTGAACACTAACCCAGGGTCACACAAATAATAAAAATCAGGAGTCAAACAGGGGCATCTGTTTCAGGGATTAATCTTCTACGTTAACAGTGTTAATCTGCTTTTTTTGTATCCTGGGGCATCCTTTCTAACAGAATGTACCTCTTAGCTTTGTAGTTCTTAGAACTAAACAAATAAATAATACAGGTAAAATAGCTGAGTTGTTGGGAGCTTCAATGGCTAATGGATGGGGGGGGGAGGACACCATCTCCATGAGATAATAATGAGGGTTTTATTTTTATAAGTGATTTTTTTTGGTTGATTGGTTTTATTCTGATAATATAGCATACCTCCAATTGAATAAAGGAACCTTAATTTTAACAAATTTGTGAAGTAGAATTAATGTAGAAGTCTACTGATATATTTTCAACCCCTGTAGCCCCAGCTACTCCAGAGTCAGGCAGGAGAATTCCAAGTTTGAGGCCAAACTGGGCGACTTAGTGAGACCCTGTCTCAAAATAAAAGAGCTGGGAATGTAGCTCACTTAACACATGCCCAACATGTGCAAATTCCTGGGTTCTATCCCTAGTACTTTAAAACAACAATGAAAAGGTGATTTAATCAAATCAGCTAATATCAGAATCTAAATTCATAAAAGAAAAGTGATATAGTGTATGAAGTTTCCTACAATCAGTTCCACACCACTGCCCCATTTTTCCATTTATATTTTGTTTGCTGGTGAGGATGACTCTTGTCTGCTGTATCCATAGGTGTGATGTGGGGCATTCATAGGTGTGCATGGAAGGAAGGAAAGAAGGAAATGAGGGAAGGTGGAAGGAAGAGAGGGAGGGAAGGTGGAAGGAAGGGAGGGAGGGAAGCCTTGTTCCAGCCCGTACATCTGGCCATGTGATTGGACAGTGGTCATTCAGCCCAGTTAATGCTGCCTGGCTCCTGCATCCTCTGGTGCTCAGCATGAGTAGGTCACAGTGCTCTTACTGCTGCCTGACTGCTCTTACATGGGGCTTTCCCTGTCTTAGCATCCAGGAGCAGGGCCATTTAATGCTTCCGATCTAGTGAGGTCTCCTTCCCAGAGCTTCTCAGGGTGCAGCACATTTTGTTGTTGCTGCTGTTTAATGACTGTTTCACCCATGAGGGGAGGAACTTTGTTTACTTTCTTCACTGCTGTACCCAAAGGACTAGCATAACCCATGGCATATACAAGGTTTAGTAAAGATTTTTTTTGAATGATTAATGTTTCTTAGGACAGTGCCTTTCAACTGAGGGTCACAGCCTATTCATGCATATGGCATCAACTTCATGGGTCACAACCAGCTGTTAGAAAAGAATAAATGGGATAGAGTAGAAAAATAAAAGTGTTATCACACACAGGAAATTATATTATATAAATTTGTTTTAGTATAGGTATGCTTACATAACACACACACACACACACACAGTAATCTCCCTTTAGCCATGGAATATATGTCCCAAGACCCCCAGTGGGACCCTAGAACTACAGAGAGTACCAAGACCTATATATCCAATGCTCTTTTACTATAAATACACTCCTAGGATAAAGTTTAGTTTATAAATTAGATGTAGTAAGAGACTAAGAACAATAAGTAATAATAAATTAGAAACAACTAAAAGAATATGCCATAATAAAAGTTACTTAAAACATGAATTATTTCTACAATTTTTCATTTAATGTTTCCAGACTACAGTTGACTATGGGTAACTGAAACTACATAAGTCAAAACCTTGGATAAGGGGGAACTACTTTACTGAATCCCTAATTTGTTAACTTTTTTTAAGGTTGAATTTTGGGAAGCACTATACAAGGTTCTCTTCAAACCAGGAGATAAAGTCCAGATACTGACCTATTCTTTCTGCCCTAAGTCCTGTTTATAATCTTCCCATGCCCAATTTTCACCTCTGCCACACACACAAACACATAATACATGTGTGTGTAAACATACACACATGCTATAATTCATCTTAAGTACTATGGCCAAGGAAGGGTGATGTTGTAAATGTTTGTTAAAAAAACCCATTTATTCCCTTTGACAATAACTTGTATTTGTTAAAAGAAAATAAGAATACCAAAATAAAATATCTTTACTAAGATTTGCTGATGCAATGATTACACTGAATTACCTTGGAAGAATTCCGTTTACACCCTGAAAAAAAGCTCAGGCAGAATTTTGCTGTCGCAGTTTTTCATAATAGATCCAGCAGCCCCAAGTTAAGCATGCATCTTTTCTACTATATGTTGTGCAGAGTGAACTATCTTTTTCCCTAGTTTTGGACTTTCATTTCAGAGTTTAAGGAATTTATGACTTGGTGCGTTTGATGTTGCACAGTTCCACATGTGAGGGATGGTGATTTGGATAGCATGACAGAAGTATGTGCCAAGAATAATTGGCTTCTGTATTGTGGAACAGCTCAAATACAGTGTGTATCACAGTATGTAATTTGGTGTACAAGATGTCTGTAGTTCAAAGTGCTTTACTCCTCTGCAGTGGCAAGCTAGGCTTCCTGTTGGTTGGCTTGGTAGGTTTGCAGTAAACAGGCTGGTTGCAGTTAGAAAAAGTGTCCATCTAACTAAGTGCGTTTTCCTGGTCCTGCAGATGCTCTAGACTTTAATCCCAGGGTCTTTTTCTATCTTTTTTCTTACTTTCCTCCCCAATTTTTTTCTTCTTCTTTCCTCCCTCCCTCATTCCCTTCCTTTTTTCCATTCTTCCTCCTCCTTCCTCTCTTCTTGCATCCTCCCTTCCTTCATACATTTCTTCTTTCTTCCACTGAGTATAATACAAATCAGTTTTTTTTGTTTACTTCCACTATGTCTTAGCTTTCTCAAGCATGCTATTATTAAGAATTTTCTGGGCTCTGATAAAACATGTAGACTCCAAGGTAACTCCCCATAGATTCCTCCAAGTGAGTAAAGTTGGGAAGGAGTCAGAGCGTTTGTGTTTTTAACCAGTTGACAGTAATTCTTATAATCAGGCCCTTGAAAAGCATTAAAGTAACTACATGTGAGGTAAAAGCTTTGGAGTAAGATGGACCCTGGTTGCCAAGACTTGCTGTGTTGTCTTTGGGTAAGATACCTGGACGTTTTTGAGCCCTGGGATTTTAATGTGTATAAGAGGGTCAGCACTAATTCTTGGTATTGCTGTGAGGTTTCCATAAGACAATGTATATAAAGCATGATACCTCAGTCATAGTTGATAGTCAATCAATGTCAATTCCTTTATCTCGTCACAATGTAAGGCTATCAAAAGTTCCATTTTTTCCCAAGTGTATCTTAAGAATAATTCCTAAAGTAAAATGTAGTCAATAAAACTATCAAAATTCAGTTCAACTAATATTTGTGAGGTTCTGTGGGGTCAGGAACTTTAGTATATATTATCTGATTCAATTTTTGCATCATAATAAGTCCTGTGTGTGTTAGATATTATTATTCCCATAAAACACTGAGGCTCAAGAATAATTTTACATTAGTAGGTGGCAGATTAGGGACCAATTATGTTAGTCTTTCTACTCTAACTGGCAAGTTTTATCCAAAACCTGTGTCTATTTTGAAAGATAATTTGCCTCTATATCCCTGTTCACATGTACACACAAATAGCTAGAAACATATGAAGTAAATAGTTAATTTTCTTAGTAATTTATTTGATTCAAATTAGCATAATCATCTTTTTCATGAAAAATAGATTTATAGGACAGTGGTCCTCAAACTCAAATGTTCCAGCACTAGGCAGGCATGACAAAGGAAACACTGGCCAAGTATGACAGTAAGGACCTTAGGACCCTGGTCTTCAGGGCTAGGTGCAGGCTAGCCCTGAAGCATCTTCTTGTGGGCTCCCTACTGTCAAACCTTTAGCTTTCTTATGAGAGGAAGAAATCCAAAATTGTATGTGAAATTTCCCAAGTTTCAAACAATGTGTGTGGGCCAAACAAACCACATCTGTGGGGCAGATCTGGTCTGAGGAATGCCAGTTTGCAATCTTGACCTAATTGCCCTTAACTCTCCACTTCTCTTCACAGGGTAAATTGTCCATTTAAATGCCTTGGGTATGTAGTGGGCCCTTTTGAGCTGTGTCTTCATAATATTCCCAAATTGCAGAGACAAACTTTTAATTTTCCAGGTCCAGCAATTGGATTTGCTTAGAACCCAGTTGGATTCAGTGCTGTTACTAACACTCAGAAGTCACATAATACGAGAGCAAGAACATATATACTCTTAGAGTGAGAACTGTATTGACAGGTAGGCAGCATGCCATATTGGTCTGATGGGTTCATGCTTCTCTTGTATTCCAGCCACTTTGGAAACAAACTTTTGAGTTAGAGACTGTGTTGACATAATGGAGTCAGAAACTAGGAACTGAGTGAATTTAAAATGCTTGCCTGCACTGATTATGGATTATCTTCCTCCTTTTAGTTTTTTTTCCCCCTCTGGTACTAGGGGATTGAACCCAGGGATACTCTACCACTGAGCCATATCCCCACCCCTTTTTGATTTTTTTCATTTTGAGGCATGGTATTGCTAAATTGCTGAGGGCCTCACTAAGTTGCTGAGGCTACTTTTGAACATGTGATACTTCTGCCTCAGCTTCCCAAGCTGCTGTGATTACAAGAGGGGCCACCATGCCTAGCTTTTATGACCATCTTAACTCTGGGCTGAAATGTTAGTATGTTACTAGTTTCCTCCATATCCAGATATGCTGAATAAATGCTGATTTAATGTCTCATTAAGCTAGCTATACTATGAGTTGATTTTCCAACTCATGCACAGAGGTGAGACCTGAGAATTTTGCATTATGACTTGAGAATTACAAGTGCCGTTGTTGCTAGTGCTGGGCTCTGGGGAAGAACCCACATTTGAGAACTATAGCACTGCATTATTCACCTTTAGCAAACTGCTTTTCCCACTTTGAAGAATATCACTGCTCTCTGGGTCTCTGCTTTACTCTGCCTACACAGTAATAGGATCAAATCCTGATCCTGGAGCTGGAACCTGGGTGCTTGGACAATTTCTAGATTATCTATTTACATTTTATAATATTTGATTTAATTATTTCCATTGGATTCAATTATGACATTGAATTACTTTATTGCATTAAATTCAAGATGCCATTGATTGCAAGGCACACTTGTAAATCACACTTGGGTTTCAGAGGTAGTAAAAAGTGGAGAGGAGGGGCTGGGGTTGTGGCTCAGTGATAGAGCACTCACCCAGCAAATATGAGGCACTAGGTTCAATCCTTAGCACCACATAACAATAAATAAATAAAATAAAGGTATTGTGTCCAACTACAACTAAAACTATACATTTTTTAAAAAGTGGGAAGGAGGCTAGGAGTGTAACTGAATGGTGGAGTACTTACCCAGTATACAGGAGGTCCTGGATTCAATCCTTAGCACCAGGAAAAAAATACGTGGGGCAGATCTTCATTTTCAGAGTCACTGCAGTACAATAAATTAAGCCTCAATTTGGGGGTGGTATGCCCTGGATTATATAAACTCAATTGGATGGATACATTTGAAGGAAGGATTCCAGAGAGCTGTTTTAAACAAACAGAAGGGGAATTTTAAGTCTCCCTTTACCAATTCTTAGTGAGAAAGACACTGCTGGTATTGTGACCTATGGCTAACTTTGTCATCTAATTGAAATTTATTGTTATCATAGTCATGCTCTCCAACTCAAATGTGACCATGCAATGCCTAATCCTTACCTCAGAATGAATCTCTTTTTGTCTCATTGGATTGGTAGGCCATGTGCTTTTCTAAAAAATGGTAAATTATTAGATTCATGGTGTCCTTGGCTGGTCAGGAAAGGACCTTTAGGACAAAAGGTGCTCAATTGCCCTAATTCTGCCTGCCTTTATGGTATAAGTTATTGTTCCTAAAATAAAAGGATTTGGAAAAATCACTATTAATTTTAAAGAGTAATTTCATGAACAGTTGAGAGAGTTACTGAAGATGCAGAAATTCTAAATCTGTATGCCCTATTTTTTTTCCCATCTGGTACTGGGGATTGAACCCAGGAACAGTCTGCCACAGAGCTACATCCCGAGCTCTTTTCATTTTTTATTTTGAGATAGGGTCTTGCTAAATTACTTAGGCTGGCCTTGAATTTGTGATCCTCCTGCTTCAGCCTCCCAAATGGCCCCGGATTACAAGCCTGTGTCACTATGCCCCACCTATTGTCCCGTTTTCTATTATCAGAAAACCTGCTGACAGTTCATATATTTATCCATTTCTAGAAAAGCAAGGGCTGGAGATACAGCTTGGTGGTAGAGTACTTGGCTAGCATGCATAAGGCCCTGGGAAAAAAGAAGGAAGTACAGGAGTGAGGGAGGGAGGGAAGGAGAGGAAGGATAGGAAGGAGAGGAAGGAGAGAAAAGAAGGAATGAAGGAAGGAAGGAAGGAAGGAAGGAAGGAAGGAAGGAAGGAAGGAAGGAAGGAAGGAAGGAAGGAAGGAAGGGCCAGTCAGGTGCTGTGGCACAGGCCTGTAATCTCAGTGACTCAGGAGATGGAGGTAAAAAGTTCATGAGTTCAAAGCCAGCCTCAGCAACAGCTAGACACTAAGCAACTCAGTAAGACCCTGTCTCTAAAAAGGGCTGGGGATGTAGCTCAGTGGTTGAGTGCCCCGGAGTTCAATCCCTGATGCCGATAAAAAAGGAGAAAGACAGTCAGACCTACAAGTAACTCCAATAGTTCCATAGTTATATAATGTTACACCTATAGTCATCTCTTTTCCTGGATAGAGGAGTGTGACAAGAAGTTGCCCCAATCATTTGTATAATTTAAGTTGAAAGTGGACAGAATTACCCAAGAAATTCAGGTGTCTACAGACAGCAGAGGCTAAAACCCTCCACCAACCTTCTCTCTGCAATTAGAGGTAAGGGAAACAATTAGAATGGATCCCAGCAGTTTATCTGTTCTATTCTTAGGAGGAATATCATTGCAAAAGTCCCTGGAGGGATTAAAGGGTTGGGGGAGAAACTGGGCTGATTTTCACTGAACAAGTGAGAGTGAAATAAAAAAACTACAGTTTTCCAGTCCAGGACGGGGCCACCCTTGGAAGCTTGGGATACCTGGCTTCACAGATACAGGATTGAGCAGGACCATTGTTCAACTCAGATACCACGTGACAAGCTTATAACCTTCATGATAATTGACCAGCTTCCCACCAGAAGTTTAGAATAAGTGTCTGCTTTAGACTGACTAACCCCTGAGGTTCTTGGAAAATTTGAAGACTGGGGAGTTTTTAAGGAGAGAGAGACTGAATTTCCTACTGACAGGGTAGCTCTGGGCTCCAGAAAGACAACTGGAAAAACAAAGGTCATGTGACAATATTTATATCTAAGTCTTATGCCTACCTCTGTGAAGACAGAATCAACTGAGACCAGATCTATTAAGACAAGTTGTAAGCATTTCAAGAAAATTATCCAAGTCTAGTTATGAAAATTGACATTCATTTATTTTTCACCCTGTTGAGTACTTCCTGTGCATCAGAACCTGGGATTCAAAGTGAACTAAGGAAAAAGACTAGGTCTGAGTGCAGATGAAGGCACCTTCTAAGAAAGTTAATATCTGTAGTCAGAGGGGCACCTGCGAAGAAGTATAAATGGGGCTTGCTGTGTTGTGTAACTTTGAGAATTCACTCAGATGACCTCAGTTGTGAATAGGGGTCAGATAAGATGATCCTGGACCCAGTGGAGGCAGGCTACTGGTTGAGAGGGTGCTGGGATGTTGTGAAGGACAACCAGAACGCCATCACTGCATGCTGAGTGTTATGAAAAATAAAGCAGGAGTGAGACCCCACCTTCCAGAAGCTCAAGACAGAATACAACTAACATAGGAGGTCAGGAGCCTAATGATGAGGCTCCAAGGGCTGAAGAAAGCATGCAGTGTGAGTCATGATCCCAGACTGGAGTTGGTTGTGAATGCAGTTGGGAAGAAAGTCTGGGGAAGTGTTGGCCAGAGTCAAAGAATAGATAAGAGGTATGCCTTAAAAGGTAACACTAGCCCCCCACCAAACATTCACATGTCCTTTATGTAATGGTGGTTGCTATTTTGAGAATGTCAATTTCACGAGACACCACAGTAATGTGTTTCTGTGTGTTTTAAAAGCCATCACTATAAAAGCCCTAGAGTGACTCATGAAATTCAAGTACCAGTTTTTGCCCATGAGCATGGAACATTCTGTTCTACTAACAGTAACTCGTCCTATTACATTGGACAGTTCATCTCTCATTCTGCTGTTTTGTTAGTAATTTGGGGCCACATAAACACATACAGGACCTGTGATGAATATGGTGATTCTCACTTTATAACCAAAGAGGGTGGTTGTCGTAGCTTGTGAACCATTGTGACCGTAAAGCCTGAAGTGAGTCATGGGGTCTGACCCAGGTACACAGATGTGTTATTATTCATGTTAATTAGTTGAATTTCCTGGGCTAAACTTATTGGAGTTTGTTTTCTTGTTTTAGGACTGGATTTTAATGTTATATCAAAAGTCTAAATGCTGTACTTAGATCTTTGAGTAAACAATTTTGTAGTTTGGGGAACACTTCATCTTAGAGCTCTCAGTTTCTTCATCTGAGAAACTGTAAGTAACACATTGGATCAAATTTCATCTAATATTGAGAAATTAATGATTTTGTGCTGTGCCAAGGACTGCTGGTGCTGACTGAATATCCTTAACAGATTTGTTAATTTAGTAATTAAAAAATAATTAAGATTATGAAGTGGCATAATTAATTATATTGGGTGGCATCTGCCTAACCAAAAGACTACATTTGTCAGAATCCCTTAGAAATGGGTATAGACAGTGAAATGTAAGCAGAAGGAGCTCCTACCTCAGAACCCTAACTTTTACCTTTGCTCCTCTTCTTGTAATACTGACTTGGGAATGTTTATATGATGGCTGGAGCATCAGAGACCATCTTGTAATCTGAATGGCCTTCTAAGGCTTATGTTAAGATGGTGATATTCTGAATCACCTGTCCCATCCCTGCAGCAGTTTCCCAAAGAAGCTAACTGAACTAATGTGCATGGTGATGTCACCTCAGATATGGGAGAAGGAAATATTGGGAATTCTTTCCAAATCCTGGAAATCCACTGTCAGTCCTGTGGATGTACACTATAACTATGTCAGCTGCCTGCAAACAAATAAGTGAAAAATGAGAGGAAAATTTTTCCTAGAAAATTTAGGAGCTCCTTAATTTATTTAGAACTCCAGTTGTCCAGTAACTGAAAAAAAATTAGCTATAATTTTGATAAAGATTTAATCTATGTAGACATGATCCAAAGAGTTTAATATGTAAGATGACTTTTTATTCTTCAAAAGAGGTTTATAAAAGCTATCACAGCTTTATAGATAAGAAACATGAGATCAGAGAGTTTAAAGAATTTGACCAATATCATACAGCTCATAGTGTCAGAGCTAGGATTTGAACGCAGGTTTTTATGTATTTGAAATTCTAGCTCCTAACACCATATTGTAAGCCAATTTATTTATATGCTGGTAATCAAATGTTTTCATATGGGTGGCAATTAGTGTGGGACATATTACTGCTTTCAATTATGGTATCTTTTGTAAGATGCTTGAATGACGAATTATAAATTAGACCATTTAACTAAGAAGAAATAATTTTACTTTTATTTGTGTCACTTATACCATTTTGCTGGAACTTTCATAATTGGAAGTGATAGGGTTGAGATAAGCAGAACAGATTAGTTGGTATGTATTATCCTGAAATCTAGATTATTTGACATTTTTAAGGCAAGGCATTGATTGAATTTTATGAACATAAATCAGCAAAAAAGTAATACCATATGCTCAATGACAATTCTTTGCTCTTGGCTAGGAACAGTTGTTTCAACTTGAGAGTAGCAATGATATTTACCAAACTTACTAAACTTACTGTATATAAATAGGCTCACAAAGATGTATCACCCTGGCCACAGGGGCTCTTTAGATTCAATACTTTCATTGTTGATGGAGTTAGCTCATTATTTTCTTTTTCTTGTTGTTATTGAAAACTGCAAATAGTCCAGCTGGTATTTTCTGTGATTACACTGCAATATTCTCAAACCTAGTTGCTTATCCATGATGTACATCCAGACTTTCCATTAATGGAAATAAGTTTTTCTTTTATTTGCCAAGAGACTCCCCTTATAGCTAAAAAATTGTGTTGTTTTTCTTTTTAAATATCAATATAAAGTATATATTGTATAAAATGTGTATAACTGATGTGATATGGACACTATTGTTTACACTGATTGCCAAAGTGAGCCAGAGGATTCTGTTAGATTAAAGAAACTATAGTATTCTTTTGTCTCATTGGTCTCTTTTCTGGTTTATTCCAAGAATTCTTAATGCTCCAAAGTAAGGCACAATTCTTAAGAAGTGCTTTCTAGAAGGATCTGCAATGACATTGAGGACTTCAAAAAATAGAAAAATGGAAAAGTAAATGGCCTCATTGAAATAATTCCATATATAGACAGTCTTTTCCTTTTATGTGGCTTATTCAAAATAAGTGCATGTTTGAAAAAAAATCTATGATTTATTTTATTTAAAGGAAATTCAGTATATTAACGAATGTCTATTTGCTTGAGTAAGAAAATGAGCAAAATTTCACAAGTTGAGTCTTCTTTGCAACAAATGTTCATACCAATTATTTGAAAGAATTTAAATAATGAATTTCATGCTTAAACATAGTTAAATAGTTTTGCATAGCCTGAATACTGAATAGGAAGCATATCTGCCATCCAAAAGTGCTCATTTAAACAAAAAAAATCAGAGTTGAGAAAGGAGAGAGGTTTCAGCTATACCAGTACAAAATTGAATGACTTTTTAAAGAATAATTCTCATAATATAAACTAAGCAAAAAATAAGGCCATTCATAAATTACATATGGTATATTATTTTCATTTCATTTTATACTTCTCATTCCCCATTAGTTGGTTCCCACTCATGAAAAACAATTATATGGATTGTCTTCCATCATGTCCCTGGTAGATGTAATTAAGAAATTGTGCTTCTTTCTGTAACCCTCAGACTTCTTCTCCACAAAGAACTTTGAAGAGTTGTTAGCATCAGGTTAGAACTGAAGTCTGTGTCTTCCAAGTTTTCTGATCATTTATTATCATACTCACTCTTAGGGAAATAATTGGCATTTTTAGTAAGAAATAAAAAAAACTGCATGATGTAATAAGAATGCTCTGAAGGAATTCAGAACATTGTGTGCAAGTCCTGGTTCCATCACTAACAGAGAAACCTTGCACAACTTGTAACTTCTCTAGGACTGATTTCCAAAACGTAAAATTAAGGTTAGAATAGACTCTCTTTCTAAAATCCTTTCCTGTTTAATCTTCTATGACTTTGGATTTCTTTTTACATTTTATATTTTCTCTTTCCCATATCTCATAACTCACTTTAGTCTCCATTTCATAGCTATTAATGTTTTCTCTTCTAGAGTTCTACACAAGTTACTGCTCTTTATTACCACTGCAAGGTAGTTCATGTTACAGGTAGATGTAGTAACATGCATAAAAATACATAGTGTGTTATCATCTTTCCAGAATTTTTGAAAAGATGAAGTTTCCTTGAAAAATTAATCATCTATGAAGTTGCTAACAAGTGTTCTTTGAATTATTTGTTAAAGAATGTGCCAGGATGTTGAATCAGGACATATGATTAGGCTGCAAAGGACTAAAGATTCCATTGAAAATATCTTAAATAGGACATTTACTGCATCGCATAACAAGAAGCTTAGTGATGGAATGAGTCCAGAGGTGTGAACATGCTTCAAGAGTCCAGGTTCTTTACTTCTTTGAACTCACTCAGCCTAAGCACTTCAGTTCTCAATCTTGGTTTTTTTACCTTATTGTTGCAACAGCTCAAAGCACTATATATTCACACAACTTCTTTTTTCTCCTTCTGTAAGAAATACAAAACCTTTCCCAGAAACTCTCTAACAGATTTCCTTCTCAGATCTTTACTTGAAAGAAATTCATCATATGCTTAAACCATCCTCTGGCAGGAGAAATGCCATAGAATTGGTGGTAGCAGTAATCATGGTTCATCCTGGCACCAGGATGGGCCAGGTTTTCCTTGAAGCACTGACATCTCACACCTGAAAAACTCCCAGGTTGACAATAACAGCATCTTTACAACTTGCAACACTTAGATACATTTCCAAAATTTGAATTGCACTTACCTCTGCTCCCCATTTTCAGGGATTTCCCTGTTTATGTTCTATAGCTTCAGTAACCCCCAGAGACTTTTCACCATTCCCTAAAGACACATTTATAATGTCTGCAGCATTAGCACATTGTCTTTTATACAGGATGGAATATTTTTGTCACCTTTCCATGCTGACAAAACTGCCATTCCTATTTCAAGACTCACTTTTCACTGTGAAGCCTCCCCTAATTCAGCAGGTCTAACAATGTCCTCAGCTTGGTGCTTCTAATCTGAATCAGTTCTTATTGTTTTATAACTAGTTGTTGATCTTTTTACTCCTAAAACTCCAGTAGGAAAGAGACTCGGTCCCCTCATATTTGCATTCTCAAAGATAGGGTTCTTTATACCTGTCAACTCTTCAACAACTGTGTATATAATGCATATAGTTAAAGGTCAATATTTTCTGCTACAAGTTCAAAGCCTCATGGTTGAAGACTGTTTTTATATGTTTTAATATATATATATATATATATATATATATATATATATATATATATATATATAGTTGAAATAATAATAATATATATATAGTTGAAATAATCAGAATTTCTTTATAACTGTTCCATCTTCGTACTTCATAACCTGCATATATGATAAAAATCACAGAAAACTTAGCACTGGTTGAAATAAGTCATCCTAAAAGATGTTGCAGTCGACAGTTAGTACCCTGAACAAAATAAAAAGACCTCTTGCAAATAAGAAAAAAAACACACTAAGTATTCAATAATATATCAGTAGAGACACATTCAGGCAATTCACAAAAGAAGATGCATGTAACAAGTTAGAATGTTAAAAAATTTGAGATCCTGATTAAAGCTAGAGCAATTAGCATATTATTTTAACTCCTCTACCTTCTAAAATTCATAAAATTTATATTTTTGAGCATAAGTGGCAATAAAAAATAAGGCCATAGAGAAAGGATCAAAAATCAAAAGGGCACAAGTCTTCGCAAGACTCTTACTAAAACTTAGGAGCAAATGGAACAGTGCCTTTTGAATTTTGAAGGAATATGATTCTCAACCAACAATTCTATACTCAACTAAACCAATGATCAGAAGTGAGCATGGAACAGTGCCTTGCCTTTGGTGCATACTTACCCAGGAAGCTGCTAGAAAACATGCTCATCCAAACAAGAGAGTGAAGACATCTTCCGGATAATAATGAAGGAATATCCCAAAGTGACTCCTGACGACAACTAGAGATTACAGATTATAGAGGTTTCTTGAGAGAGTACTTCAAGAAGATGAAGTTGATAAAATTCTTAAGGTTTTTGAACCATACTTAGATTTTTGCAGCAGGGATTGTTTGGAATCCAATTTCTGATAAATGTATAAACACATAAAGAAAAAAAGAGGCAAGAACTTTCAATAAGAAAAGCAAAAACTTGTGCAGAAAGAAAGCAATCAAAGTATGGTATATAAACTGCTTATAGGTTCCTCTTTGTTCTACTAAAGTGTAAACAATAACTACCTGTTGGGGTTTGAGTGTGCAGAGTTTAGCTCCCTCAGGCCTGGCTTTTTGCAAGAGCTGTGGCTGTGATTTATGTCAGCTGAGGCAAACCTCAGTTAGGAGGAGGAAAAGTTCTCTTCCCCTTATCGCAAGTCACAAGTTCTGCATGGTTTGGCCAAGAGGAAGAAGCTTCCTGCATACTTGTCCTGGGAACAGTACATTCTAAAGAAACAAATGCATCCTCAGGGGATTAGATAATGTCTACAAAGAACTTTGGGGGGGTGCTTATCAAATGAGCAGGAATGATCTGAGTTTAGCTCTGTGTACCCGCTGAGGCGTGGTGTTTGGGCAGTTCGTGTAAAGTGTTATTGAAGAAGTGCTTGCTTTGTTAGAAGAAAAATATAAAAGGAACTTGCAAATAAACCTCAGCATGCGGTTGCAACTGCTGCCTTTGCTCTGCATCCCCTGTGTCCTGGTTGTTTCATGATCCTTACCCAGGGACCCGAACGCTCTAGACGTTCAGAACTACCCATTAAACTAAAATCAGAATATATGTTGGAAAGGTGAGGGATGAAAAGTATGAATGGATAAGGAGCTAAATCCTCATCTTCCACCATGAAATATAAAAAATCAATGCCTAAAACTGACATATTAAGACATAGCAATGAAGGTGTGTCATTTAAAAATATAGTGGAATATAGCAAAGAATCTATAATAAAAACAGCTAAAAGTTGGAAGGTAGTTACCTTTGGGAAGCAGAAGACGTGTTAATACATTGGGATAGGAGTGACAGTTCAAAAGATTTCTTATTTTCTTAATCTTTACAATACTGAATGTAGTAATTCTTTAAACTTCATTTAAATTTTGTTAAAAATAAAATTTAACTTAAAAATTGATCACTCTTATTTATAATAAGGAGCTCAAATTAAACAAGAATTATTGCAGGAACAATTTCTTACATATAGCATTGTCCAATAAGCATCGGTGAGAATATCATATAACATCACTCTCAAACACTGCTTCTAAATGTGGAAATTAGAATAACATTTCTCCAGTAAGCCGATAGTTTCACATGAAGAGACTTAAAAATGTTTATTCCCTTTTACCTACTGCTTTCCCTTTGGGAAATCTCTCTTAGGGATCTACTTAAGACAAAAAGACAAGAGGCTGGAATTGTGCCTCAGTGGTAGCACATGTGGGGAACTGGGTTTAATCCTCAGCACTACATTAAAAACATAAATAAGGGGCTGTGGTTGTAGTTCAGTGGTAGAGCACTTGCTTAGCATGTGCGAGGCACTGAGTTTGATCCTCAGCACCCCATAAAAATAAATAAATAAAATAAAGGTATTGTCCATCTACAACTTTAAAAAAAAAGTAAAGAATGTAAATTTTCAGTATTTACCTATGAATGGTAAAAATATGGATAACAAAATTATGGATTCTTTCTATTTTTTTATCTTCATTGTTCAAAGAATCTATAATAAAAACAGACTTGCCAGGCAAGGTGGTGCAGGTCTGTAATCCCAGAAACTCGGGAGGCTGAAGTAGGTGGATCTTGAATTCAAACCAGCCTCAACAAAAGTGAATTACTAAGCAATTCAGTGAGACCCTGTCTCTAAATAAAAATACAAAATAGGGGTGGGAATGAGGCTCAGTGGTTAAGTGCCCTTGAGTTCAATCCCCAGTACCAAAAAAACCCCTCATATTATATTCATAAATTATAACAATAACATTTTTAATTTTTAGAAACTCCCACCCTCATAATGGAGAAAGTTATTTATCACAAGCACACCAGATGAGGTTAATAGCACCAAGCATGGAGAAAAGCTAAGAAGGCCATCTGGAAGTGAGTCAGCCCTAGTGCCATGAAAGAGAGGCTCTGTGCAAGTACAAGCTGTGTGGCATATGACTGCTTTTTTCATGATTTCTTGGGGAATCACTCAAGGAAAAAGGCAAAGGCTTCCTGTGGGATAAAATGAGCTTCCTGTCTCGGAGCAGAGTCCATAAGTACAACAAGTAAATAAGGGATAGGCTGTATTCAGATAGAAAATAATGCTTAGGATGCTATTAGGAGGACCACTGAAATGTACCTACACCAATGTTTAGTTCTTTAGTTGCATCTTTTGAATCTACTAGAGCATCTAAGCTCTCAGGTGGAACTTGATTGCTATGAACATTTTCTTCTGCTTTGGTTCAATACTGTAGAATCTGCTGATCCTAATGAACCAGGTTTCTTAACACTGAGTTGTTATAAGAGGTAGAGATTTATTTCCATGGTATGGGGAATAGAGATGCATAAGGAAGCAAAATGATTTGAATAGATTTTTTAACGTTTCCTGCATTTATTAGTTGAGAGATAGATTGAAAGATTACTTAGATGATATTATGGTCTGGCTTCACAAATCTATTTGTCATTTCTAAGAAAGCATTCTCATTCTGGCTACTAAAATTTGCATATTTTGTCCCTTCTCTCTGTGCTACCCTAACACATGAACTCCTTCTTAATCTTCCAAGGTTGAAATTGTTCTGATTAGTATGAAGTTTCCTTTACTTAAAAAAATTAAATTAAAATTAGAGCAACTCTAATGAGCTACCTGGCCTTCACCACATTCTTGCTCCATCAGATAACCCAGGAGAAAACCCAGTCTTAGATGAATTGAGTAACTGACTCAAGAGCACACAGCTAGATTGGAAATTCAAATCCAGGATTCACACCTTCAAATACCTTTTATTTTATTTTTTTAAGAACCACATCAGCTGTTGATAATTCTGATTTTTATTTGTTTACATGTTGAGCTTCCTTATGGGGTTGTCTTCATTTCTTAATAGGAGATCAATTGTCTTCTTTGGAGGGGTTGTGTTTTTATACATAACAGTAATCAGATATAAATTTTTATTTACTGTTGATCTTCCTTCCCTGATGTTTCACAGGGCAGAATTCTTGAGCATACAGAGGGTAATGCTTTGCTCATCATTGAATTCACCAGCTGTCACAGTGTTGGCCATACAGAAATTACTGAATTTATGTTTGAGTGAATAAATGAAGTAACAAATGACTGAGCCAATGAATGAAGCAGAATTCCTAGCAAAGATCTAGCTCCTCACAAAATGATATTTTTTTTTAACTTTGATCATCTGTATTATATGGGTTAAAAATGTCTTATGTTAAATATACTGCCAATATCAACAATCATGTAAAATCAAATAAAATCTGCACCACATGGGAATCTCACCATGCTAGCAGTATGAGTTAGAGGGAACTTTTACTTTCTTACAGTTCCTATATCTTTATAATTCTCAGCTGCACATGTATTCAGGCAGTTTTTTAACCAGATCTTAAATGACACTTTTAAGCTCTGAACCTTAAGACAAATGTGGTTTATGTTTTGTCATGCTAGGTTCTATGATTTAACTTCATTTTGAGGAACTTGTGAGGTTTTCATGGATTTTTAGTTATTAAAAATTGAGCACATAAGAGCCACCAAACACCATGTAATAATGTAATCTTTTATTGAATAAGTTAACAAATATTTCTGTTATCCAATTTTTTATTACTATAACAAAAATCTGGGACAATCAACTCATAAGGAAAAAAAAGGTTGATATTGGCTCACAGTTTTTAGAGGTTCCAGTCTATGGTTGGTTGGCCCCATTGCTTTTGGGCCTCTGGTGAGACAACACATCACAGTGAGGAGCCTATGAGGAAGCAAAATCCATTCACTTCATGGCAAGGAACAGAGAGAGAGAGAGAGAGAGAGAGAGAGAGAGAGAGAGAGAAATAGATTGAGGTCTCACAGTCTTTCTTGGGGTGTTGTGGTTCTGATGTGAGGTGTTCCCCAAAGCTCCTATTAATGTGACAATGTGTGAAATGATTAGCTTATGAGAGCTTTAACCTAATTAGTCCCTCTGAGTTTGAATGGACTGACTGGATAGTAACTATAGGCAGGTGGGGCATGACTGGAGGAGGTAGGTCAATGTGCCCTGGAAGGATGCATTTTTCTGTTAGATCTTCCCTCCCTTCTCTACTTCCTGAATGCCAAGAGGGCACCCTTCCCCCATAGTATGCTGTCTTATCTTGGGCCCAAAGCAATGAATTTGGCCATTTATACACTGAAACCTCTGAAACCATGAGCCTCAAATAAACTTTCCCTCTTCTAATTTGTTTTTGTCGGGTATTTTGGTGAAAGCATTGCAAAAGCTGACTAAAACAGAGGGCATATCCCAGTGACTTAAAACCTCCCACCAACCCCACATCTTAAGAGTTTCCACCACAAAACAATGGTGATGCTCTAGGGAAGAAGCCTTTAACACAGGATCCTCTGGATGCTACTTAAAATCAAACTACAGGAATATGTGTATTTCATGATTGAAAGTTCTTAAAGTTGAAATAATGTGGTTTTGCTTGCTAAGGAAAAGTCCACATCCTGTTTCTCCTACCCGTTTTACATGAAAATGCATGAACAATAAGAGGTAGGAGAAGGCATTACATTTTTTTTATCCATAGCTGCACAATTCCACATCAGATTTTAAATACAAAGAATAGGAAAAAGGATAATGGCACCAACTTTACTTCTAACCCAAATAAGGTAGGAAATTGGGTGCAGTCAATTTTTCCTCTAATCTTATGTGGGGAAAAAAAGTGTGTCTCATGGCAAACCCACATGAATCCAATCTGTTTGAATTATTCATCTTTTCAGTGACATTCAGACTCCAGAAAATGTATCATAAACCTAGGCAGTATTTTACTGTCATCACATAAACTAGAAATGTGTAGGGTATGTGATTACATAAAAATTAAAAGATCCTGATTGAAACAGGGTGTTGATCATACATCTTTTCCTCTCTTCAGAAACACTTGACTATTTTATACCATTCAATTTCTGTCCATAAAGGCATGTTTTCTTGTTTTTCTTAGTTGGTTTAGGCTGTTACAAGAATATAGCATAAAGTGAGTGATGTATGCACAATGGAAAGTTATGTCTCATGGTCTGGAGCCTGGGTTGTTCAAGATCAAAGCACTGGCAGCATCACTATCTGGCATGGTCCTATTTCCTGGGTCATAGATGTGTCCTCACATGATGGAAAGGACAAAACAACTCTCTCCAGTCTATTTTATAAGGGCATATTAAACCCATCTATAAGGATTCTGGTCTTATGACCTAAGCACCTTCCAAAGACTCCACCTCCTAACACCATCACCTTGGTGATGAAGTTTCAACAAATAAATTTGAGAACACAAACATTTAGATCTAGTATCTTCTATTCTCCATGCAATGAGAAAGAAGAAGAAAACGTATCTTAAAAATCTTTTCCTATTCACCCACTACATGAGAACTTAACCAACTCCCTTTACTAGTCACTATAATCTCTCAGGATCATCTTCTGATCAACTTTCTGGATTTATCTCCTTCCACACATGCACTCTCTGCTGTAACAGATGATAGGCAGGTTCCCAAATGTACTGTGCTCCCATGACTTTGCAGTTGCCTATGTTGTTCTCTGTCTAGATCCATCCTCTAGGATCCACTCCTGTCCTCGCTCCATTTTTGTTGTCTGCCTCATGAGACTTCCTCCTTTGTAGCCTATCAAGAATTTCCTCCTAGAGGAAACCCCTCCAAGACCAAGCTATATGTTCCTACATGTGCTGTTGGAGCCCTAATCACAGTGGTACTGAGATTGGATTGTTTATTTTGTTTATTAGCCTGTCTCTCTTCTGGATTATACTAAGCTGGATCATACTATGACTTTCTCTTCTTTCTCACCCACCACCCCCTCTATTTGGAGAGTACTAGGGATTGAACTCAGGAGTGCTCTACCACTGAGCTATGTCTTCAGCCATACACACAAACACAAACACACACACACACACATATATACACACATTTTTATATATACATATATGTGTGTATATATATATTTATATATATATTTTAAAAAATTTTGAAACAGGGACTTAAAGGTTGCTGAGGTTGGCCTTGAACTTGTGATCTTCCCACCTCAGACTCCCAAGTTACTGGAATCACAGGCTTACACAACCACACTCACCAGGTTAATAAGATTTCTAAGAGTAGGGATTTATCTTATTCCTCTTTGCATTTCTAGAATCTTATTCAGGGTTTAGTAGAAAGAACATGATTTAATGAATTAGTGGGTTTTCCACTAGTAGTTTGAATAAGATACATTTTAAAACAGAATCTGAAAACTAAATAGGAAAAATTGGGACATCTTTACTTAATCTAACCACCATTGAAACTCTATGTACTTATTATTTTATAGAATGAACTTTCTTATAATAGACCTGAATCATAGATTCTAAGGGCAATATCATGTTGACATGTCTTAATACCTTCCAAATACCATATGCAGGATATCATGTGATTGAAACAGTAGGAGTCAAAAAGAAGAAGAGGACTTCTAAGTTTCAGTGTACTTGGTGCTCCTTGAAAAATATTATGTTTATCTTTTGACAATTATTTCTGATCTTTCCAAAAGAAACTATAGATTTAAAATGTTTATTATGCAAAGAAAAGTTTATGATATTTCATTTTTAATACAAATATAACAAGTTTAGATCTTATTTATCATTTGTGGCCAAGAATAAAAGGCAGTTCTATGTATAGAAGGCAGCAAAACTCCTCAAATCCAACAATTAGACATTGGTAGACACGAAGCCACTGGGTAAGGCAAGAGTAGAATCTTCTTTTTTTTTCTTTAATAGATTTGTTTTCTGATTTTAAAATTAAGATACTTTGTTGAGGTATAAAATGCTTTAGATATTTATTGCATACAACTTTATAAGTTTAGAGATAAGCATATACCCATGCAGCCAAGATCACGATGTCATAGATTCATCATTACCTCCAAAAGTTTCATTTTGTTCTCTTGGTCTGTTTTGGTTTTCTTGAGTTTTCCTTTTGTTGAAAAAGTAGTTAACATAATGTCTACTTTCTTAGACAGTTTGTTAAGGATTCAAATCAGTGTTTTTAACCACATGCTATATGTTATACAGTAGCTCTGAAGAGCTTATCTAGCAAGAGTAAAACTTTCTCTCCTTTGAACAATACCTCCCTATTGCCCCTTTCTCCTAGACCTGGCATCCACCATTCTACTTTCTGCTTCTATGATATTGACTATTTTAGATTATACATTGAAGCAAGATCATGTACTGTTTGTCTTTTTGTATCTGGCTTACCTCACTTAGCATAATATCCTACAATATGTCTGTCCATATTAATGCAAGTGATAGGATTTTCCTTTCTTTTAAGCTAAATAATATGCCATTGTGTATACTGTATTTTCCTTGTCAATTCATCTGTGGATGAACATTTAGAATGTCTCCATATCTTGGCTACTGTGAATATGCTTCAGTGAACATAAGAGTA